>NC_062546.1:172539999-172845083 GCF_016906955.1 Phacochoerus africanus
CTTTTTATCTGCAAAATCTGTAGAACTGGACATTCCCAGATATTTGCCTAGAACAAAAACCAACTATTATGCAAGAGCATTCATCATAACCTGCACCCTTGTGAGTGTTCTGATGTCTGCAATCAGACCACAGATGAATTCAACTAATTGGAACTCAGCAATTCTCTGATTATGCACGTTACAGAGTGCTATTTCTAAGCCAGCTTTTGAGCTCAATAACTAAACTATTGCTTGTAGCATAAACTACAGATATTAATTGAAAGAGTGACTGGCTTGGGTTTGGTGCCTAATCATAAACTAAAAAGTTATGCCCATCTCAAAAATGTCTGCAAGGGGAAAGAACAGGGCAGAACATGAATTTCCATCCAGTGTTCCTTTAGTCAGGATGGGGTCTAGAGTTGCCACTAGAGAGGGAAAAGAAGGCCAGATTTGGGGCAGAGGGGGGGTAACAATGTATCAAGCAGAAAGCAGCAGGTTACTTTTAGTAAAGAGTGGGGAAAATGGTTTCCCTAGAGCTGAAGAGGTCTATCTAGGAAAAATGAGATGAAAAAAAGATGGGTTGTGAAGGCTCTTGGCAACAAAGCAGTAGGTTTGGGAACCACTGGTGTAGCGGAAATGCATTCTTGAATGTGCCAGCCATTTTCCCAGCTCTGAGCCTTTGCAATACCATTCTCTCTCTCTGGAATATCTTGTCTCCATTCTCTGTCTGTCCTTCTCTTGTTCATTACAGTTCAACTGTCTCCTATTTTATCCCCAACTCCTCTGGAATAAAGTTATTTGCTGCAACTATGTGCTCCCCCAAAGCTTTGCACATTGGTATTAGAACTTTCTGTGTATGCATCCGACTCCTTCAAAAGTCATGAGTTCCTCAAAGGGCAGAGACAATGTTTTGTTCATAAGTGTATTCCTGTAGCATCTTGCATGGTGTCTTGTACATAGAAAAGGTCAGCAGTGTTTGTCAAATTAAAGGATGAAAGACACTATTAAGAAACATCAAGGAGTTCCCATCGTGGCTCAGCAGTTAACGAACCTGACTAGCATCCTGAGGACGAAGGTTCAATGCCTGGCCTCACTCAGTGGGTTAAGGATCCAGCATTGTGGTGAGCTGTGGTGTAGGTCGAAGATGTGGCATGGATCCTGCTTTGCTGTGGCTGTGGTGTAGGCCAGTGGCTACAACTCCAATTAGACCCTTAGCCTGGGAACCTCATATGCCACGGGTGCGGCCCTAAAAGACAAAAAGACAAAAAGAAACATCAAGAAATATCTGGCAACATTTTGAAAAACAGGTTGGAGTAAGAGGAAAAATTGGAGGGCTGGTCATGTTAATAATCCATGTGTGAAATGATGAGGAATGAAAAAGAGGGAAATGAAAATACATTTGAAAAAAATGACAGGCATAGGTAGCAGAGTGGACAAAGGTGTGAAGGGGAGGAAGAGTAGAAGAGGAATCTAGGGTTTCTTGGCTGGAAGATGTTGAAAACAGTGGTCCAATATCATCACTATATCCGAGGATAGAAACTGAGTGCCTCTCAAGTTCAAGGCATGATGCTGAGTGACAGAGAGGCCAGAGGGAATAGTTAGACCCTTTTGTGCCCTAGAAAGTAAAACCCGTTCCTACCAGGGAAGCCAAAGTTCTGGACAAGTGCATTTGAAATAAGAGTGAGACATTCAAGTGGATTTGTTGTTTAGGTTGCTGAAAATTGAGAACTAGATTGTCCTCAAACTAAGAACTGTAACTTTTCTATTGGCGAATATCTAGTCTCTGTCTTCTGTCACAGTATCTGAATCATAGTAGATTGCTGTATTAGTTTCCTAGGGCTACCACTACAAAGTGACCCACACTGGTCGGCTTAAACAGCAGAAATTAATTTTCTCACAGTACTGGAGGCTGGAGCTCCAAGAGGCTAAGACCAAGGTGTCAGCAGGCTTGGTTTCTTCTGAGGCCTCTCCTTGGTTTGCAGATGGCCCCCTTCTAGCTGTGCCTTCATGTGGTTCTGTCTGTCAATGACCTACTTTCCTCTTTTTACAAGGATACCATGAACGCTGGATTAAGGTCCGTTCTAAAGACCCCATTTTAACTTCATTACCTCTTTAAAGACCCTACCTCCAAAAATGACTGTCTGCAATAAGAAAGAACAGGGCAGACCCTAAACTTCCATCAAATGCTCCTTCAGTACAGGGTATTGCCAGGTCTAGAATTTCCATCATAAAGAGGGGAAAGTATTCCACATGAGAGAATGGTTAAGGCTTCAACACAGGAACTTCAGCAAGAGAGGGACACCATTGAGTCCATAGCAGCTGTCCAATAAATATCTGTTGAACTTAGGGACTGCATCAAAAATGAGACATCAAGGCTGAAGAGGTAAATACATACAGACCTTGTGGCCATAAAGATGGTAAACATAGCAAATAAAGACTGGAAACATTGGAATATATATATAATAAATGGCTTATTGATGTTATAATACATGATATGTTCAGTGGTATTCTATGATACAGTTAATGTGTTGCTCATTAGTAGGGTATAATTCAATGCACTGTGCAGAATTTCAATAAACATGGTGCATTCATGAGGTCTTTCCATTAACCCCTGCATATCCATCTGTGATTCTTTGCTTCAGATGATTTGTATTCTCAGAGGTAATCAGGGGTGTTCAATCCATAAAAAAATAAAACATTATCTAGGTTTCCAGACCTAATGGTCAAAATGTATATATGCACTGAATAGGAAAAAATGTGCTTTTATGGAACAATTAGAAGTATCAAAGTCCCATTATTTTACCAAAACCAATTTTCTATATGTATAAAATATTATGTATTTAACACTTTCTTGCTTTGATAATTTATCTAAGGAATTGATGAGTGAGTTAAGAAATGACTCTTTCCCTTTGCTGCCTCATGGTCATATTTGTATGATTCTTTGAACTGCTTGGGAAAAGTCATTTGAGAAATATGTCATGGAAAAACAAAAAGCAACCAGATGAACAGTTGATCACTAGAACATTTGTTCAGTTATGGGCTTTGAGGCAAGCCTATGCCAAAGAACATGACATCACTGAAGTGCTGTTACTGATTTTCATCACTTATGTTTTTCAAATGTCTCTAATTGTCCCTTCTTCACTGTTCTTTTTGCTACCATCTCTCTCTAGATTCTCATCATCTCAAACAAAGGTTTTGCAAAAGTTTGCGGGTTTGAGTCCCACTAGCCTCTCTATTGTCCCTTTGAAACACCCTGCCTAATCCTCCTAACCAGTCTCTGGTACTACCAGGACCGCTTTCACTATATCTTTTTTCTGTTAGCCCCCTCCCCCAATTAAAATTTTTTTATTTTGGAAAACATACAACACAAAACATCAAGTACTGCATGATTCTGATTTCATTGAAAACAAAAAACCCCTACCTATAGACACACACACACACATACACACACACAAACACACACACCACACTGTGTTACATATTTATCCATTGTAGTAGTTTCCTATTGCTGCTGGAACAAGTTACCATAAACTCAGTTGCTTAAAACAACACAAAATTATTTTCTTATAGCTCTAGAGATCAGAAGTCCAAAATCAGTTTCAGCTGGCTGAAATGAAGGTGTGGACAGAGCTTCATGCCTTCTGAAAGCTCTGGGGAGAATCTTATTTCCTAGCCTTTTCTAGCTTCTAGAGGCTGCCTGCATTCCTTGGCTTGTGGACCCATTTTCCATGTTCAAAGCTAGCAGAATAGCATCTTCTAATCTCTCTCTGCCTCTGACCCTCCTCACTCCCTCTTAAAACACCATTCTGATTACTTTGGGCCCACTCAGCTAATTCAGAATAATCTTACCATCTCAAGATCCTTAAACTAATAAAATCTGCAAATCCCTTTGCTACACAAGATAACATATTCACAAGTTCTGGGAATTAGGACCTGGATATCTTTCAGGGAGGAGGGACATTATTGTCTAACCAAACGATAACAGGTTGATTATCTCTAGACTAACTTCAAGTAATTTTAATTTTTACTTCTTTGTATTTGATCAAAATTGCCCAGTTTTCAAAATGACCTTGCATTACATTTTTATTCATAGAGAATGACAATAAAAACAGTAAATGTCACTATCTAAGACATTTACTATTTCCTGCCCTGTCCCCTTACCTTTCTTCCAGAGATACTATATTTCAACTCAATCTCCAACTCAACCGTGGGGTTCTAAGGACTGCTGCCAATCATGGTGCCTCCTTACACTGGTTAGAGGTGAGAGCATGTGATCCTACTGGGATAGCAAGAGGCATTTCTAACATTTTTTCCCTTCCTTTCTTTTAACTAGAATTGGGAGAAAAGTCAATCCTTCTCTGATGGGAATGGCAAATCAAAAAATGTTGGTGGCTATAATTCTAAGACCATGGAAACATGAGAGTAAAGCAGAGATGAGAACAGAGAGGGAGAATCTTAACAATACTTGCATTCTTGGTTGAGGTTGTCTGAGGACTGCAAGCTAAATTCCTCCCCTTACCTAGGTTTGGATAAATAAATCAATAGATTTCTCTTTCTGCCAAAACTGGCTGTTTCTATCATTTACAACTAGAGTTGGGTGAAAAGAGTTAGGAAAGGTTTTACGCCTACAATAATTCCCTGTTGCCTGTTACTATCTCAAATTAGCTCCTCTGACTGATTTCAAAGCTGTTCACCAACCCCCTCTTTCTCTGCCCCCACTTCTCAACATCGCTTCACTCTGGGGGGACTTCTCATCTTTCCTTACTCCCTTTATGGTGTTTGCTTTAGTGGCTTTGCTCTTGTTGTTCTCCTTGACTGGACTATCTTCACCGCCTCCCCCTGCCCATCCAAATCATGTCCAACCTTCCAAGCTACTTCTAGGACACTCCATAAAATACCTCCCAAATTAGCCAGAGAAGGCTTCCTTCTCTGAAAATTTATAACATGTAAGGTCTGCACTGTGCATTCAATACCTGTGTCCCCCCTCTTTTTAGGGCCATACCTGCAGCATAGGGAAGTTCCCAGAGTAGGGGTTGAAACGAAGCTGTAGCTGCCAGCCTACGCCACAGCCGCAGCAAAGGGGATAGGCGCTGTTTCTGTCACCTACACCACAGCTTGGGGCAATGCTGGGTCCTTAACCCAGTGAGCGAGGCCAGGGATCGAACCTGCATCCTCATGGGTACTAGTCAGGTTCGTTACTGCTGAGCCACAGTGGAATTTCCCTGTGCCCACTTTTTATGGCTCTGGGTTATTCCAAGTAAATGATAAACCCCATGAGGACAAGAACCATCCATGTTTTATAGGCAGAGCTAGCTGTTCATGTTGGAAGATTAAATTACATGTTAAGCAAATGCTCAGTGCTCTTAAGGTGCAGTCCTTCTTTGAAGAGAGCACAGTTGATACAATGAATATAAGTTAGAAATGGCCTGGTACATTGGAAAATAGTTTCACAACTCTAAGTTGTTGTCCTTATGTTGCATGTTTTCCCATCATTTCCACAAAGATAATTTAAGAATGGAAAGTAAGACCTGACAGAAAAAGATGAAGAAGGCACGATCATTTGGCCACAAGAGAAAAAAAAAATGGAAGTGAGCCTAACAACAATCTAAACATTTGTGAAAATTTGCCATAGAGAAGGTAAGGTTCTTCCTCTCTGGGAATTAAGATTGAGGCAGAAAATAAATATATACTCAAATGATGAAATTTAGGTGTGCCTAGATAGATTTTTCACTTCATAAGGATGTTAAACAAGGAAATGAATTCTGAACTTTGTATAATGTATTTTTATGGTAGTTCTAAAAAAAAAAAAAAAGTCTTTTGAAAAAGGCTTAAGGGTGATTTTGCCAAAATGTAGGTGAAGAGTAGAATAAGATGATCACAAAAAAATTCTTATTAACTTTTTTTTTTTTTGGTCTTTTTCTGGGGCCGCACCCGTGGCATATGGAGGTTCCCAGGCTAGTCAGAGCTACAGCTGCCGGCCTACACCACAGCCACAGCACTGCGGGGTCCGAGCTATGTTTGTGAACTACCCCACAGCTCACGGCAACACCAGTTCCTTAACCCATTGAGCAAGGCCAGGGATCGAACCTGCAACCTCATGGTTCCTAGTCGGATTCATTAACCATTTGAGCCACAACAGGAACTACTATAATGGTCTTTTTAAAAAAAATTTATTGAGGTAGTTGATTTACAATGTTGTGTTAGTTTCAGGTGTACATCACTGCAATTCATATATATATACTAAATGTTACCTGAGCTCAGGGAATGAATGCATGAGAGGAAGGAAATGATTTGAGTGAATATATATATATATACTTTTACAGATTCTTTTCCATTATAGGTTATTACAAAATATTGATTGTAGTTTCCTGTGCTATACAAGAGGTTGTTAGTGTCTATTTTATAAAACTAATTTTATACAGAGGAGAAAACAAATTGTAACAACATGTAAATATTATAGCTCTATATGCAGATACTTTTATTGTTTTCTCCATGGAAGGAGAATGTCTTGTTCCAAATTCATACAGAGGATAAGTTAAAAACCATTGCTTGATTTTATTCACCTGCTTTCTTTCAAGGGAAAACCTAACTATGATCAGATATAACTGTATTTCTGCCTTTGAAATTATTTCTGCCTTTTTTATTTTATTTTATTTTATTTTTGGCCTCAAGTGGAGGTGTAAATTTAAATTCCAAATCAGGTATTAAAAACTCTAGGAGTTCCCGTCGTGGCGCAGTGATTAACGAATCCCACTAGGAACCATGAGGTTGCGGGTTCGGTCCCTGCCCTTGTTAACGATCCGGCGTTGCCGTGAGCTGTGGTGTGGGTTGCAGACGCGGCTCGGATCCCGCGTTGCTGTGGCTCTGGCGTAGGCTGGCGGCCACAGCCCCGATTCAACCCCTAGCCTGGGAACCTCCATATGCCGCGGGAGCGGCCCAAGAAATGGCAAAAAGACAAAAAACAAAAAACAAACAAACAAGAAAAACTCTAGAAGTTCTCTACCTGACAATGACACCCTTCTCCCAACATTTCTTCTTCTTTTTTTTTTCTTTTTTGTCTTTTTGCCTTTTCTAGGGCCGCTCCCTCGGCAAATGGAGGTTCCTAGGCTAGGGGTCCAATAGGAGCTGCAGCCGCCAGCCTACACCATAGCCACAGCAATGCCAGATCCAAGCCGTGGCTGCAACCCACAGCACAGCTCAAGGCAATGCCAGATCCTTTAACCCACTGAGCAAGGCCAGGGATCGAACCCACAACCTCATGGTTCCTAGTCGGATTTGTTAACCACTGAGCCACGACGGGAACTCCGTCTCCCAACATTTCTAACATGAGTACAAAACAGCCCAGTTCCACGTAGTACTATCCATCAGCACCAGCACCAGCACCAACAATATGCCCATCATCAGGCTAAGAGGTGATTCTAGGGGGAGGGAGGGATGAGTAGGTGGAGCACAGGACATTTTTAGGGCAATACAACTATTCTGGATGATATTATAACGGTGGATACATGTCATTATACACTTGTCAAAACCCATAGGTGCGTAACACAAAGCGTCCATGCTAACATAAAACTATAGACTTTGGTTAACAATGTGGCCTCATCAACTGTAACACAAGTGCCACAGTAAGGTAAGATGCTAATAATAGGGCAATGGGCGATGGGGAGATGGTAAAGGGGAATGTATGGGAATTTGTACTTTACAGTTACATTTTATGTAAACTTAAAACACCTCTTGAAATTATCTTTATTTAAAAAAATGATTCCAACCACCTAAATTGGTCCTTAATTAGGGGGAAATAAGTAAGCATAAAATAGCTATACTGCTATCTTTTAAGAGCATTACACATATGGACATAGTCTATGTCTATAATAAATTGTCTCCTCAATCTTTTAAACACCCAGGAAAATCCTGTTGTTCTAAAGATCATTTAAAAGAGTCTCACTGAAAATAAGTTAAATTTGAAGCCATGAACATTGCTTTGCGGCTTTGCTTACTCACTATAAACCAAGATTAGGGAGAATACCCAATTGTCCTCCATAAGTAACTGAAAGTTCTAGCGACAAACTTCCCCTTTCCTTTTCTATCTCGGCAATCCATTTTGGCCTTAATTTTTTTTTGGGGGGGAAGGCATATGGGCATCAATGCTGCCCATCATGGATAGAGAGTAGTTAGTATTTTCATTCACTCTTCTAGTCCTTATACTGCATTTTATCTTGTTTTAGTTTATCTTGTTTTAGTTTATCTTGTTTTAGTTTATTTTGTTTTATTTGGGGCTGCTCATGAAGCATATGGAAGTTCCCAGGCTGGGGGCCAAATCGGAGCTGCAGCTGCTGTTCTACGCCACAGCCACAGCAACTCAGGACCAGAGCCGCTTCTGTGACCTACACTACAGCTCACAGCAATGCCAGATCCTTAACCCACTGAGTGAGGCCAGGGATTGAACCTGCATCCTCATGGATACTAGTTGGATTCATTTCCAGTGAGCCAGGATGCAAATTCCCATTACACTGCATTTTAGAAGTTGAACATACAATGGGGATACCAATCCTCCAGAAAGAATAGTTCCTTTCCAAACTCTTTCTCTTATAGACTTCATAGCCTGGACACTGAATATCATTAGGGGTAAGTAAAAGGGTATATGGGAGCACATAACAGGGTATGTATAGGAAATGAATGCTGCCTGAGCTCAGGGAATGAATGAATGAGAGGAAGGAAATGATGATTTGAGTGAATGGAGAAGCTTTGAGCAACGATAAGGACTGTATATTTAAATGTACACTGCTTTACCAAATGCTTCATATATGTTTCAAGATCACATTCTCAAAGGAACACAGCTAGTTCTTATGCATGATCCACTGCAGTAAACCAAACTAGATTTTTTCCTAAAGACTATCAGTTGTTGGTGAAAGAAACCACGGCTCTTTTTCAGTTGAGGAAGGAAGTGTCTCTTCCTTTTTGTGCTTTTTAGCAGCCATATTCAATTGTTCTGGCTATTAATCTTGATCAACACAAATGTGCAAAAATATCATGTGTCTTGGTTTTCTTGAGTTAGCTTTGACCTAGAATCTCCCCTTCCACAATGTAGGCCAGAAATTCAACCTCATTTCTTGGGGCTCCCCTCCTCTGTGCTTCCCCACCCCTGCCAAGGCAGTACAGAGGTCTCACGCCGCCTCTGAGCATGGAGAGGCCCCTTCCATCCTCAGCCCACGCTTTAGTTCTGAATCCCCCAGATTTCATTCAACCCTTGGGTACTTGAGTCTTTAGTCAGCTGGAAACGTGTGGCCACATCCTCAGGTTACTCAAAGGGGAAAACAGGGCAGTGTGCACAGACATCTCTCATTTTCCTTAAGGAAAATACCCCTTTCCCTCAGAGGCAAACCCAGTTCTCTTTTTCCCTTCAGAGAATCCAGCAGAGACTTCTAGAGGGGGTTAGGCATTTGCAAACACCAAAAGGGAAGTATCTTGCAGGCAACTTCTGCTTTTTTCCTTAAGACATGTGAATACTGCCTCGAGGCAAAGAAGCACGGGGCCTACTACCTTCCTGAATTTAGAATGCAAAAAGAGGAAAATACTTGAGGAAGCCATAAATACATATCTGGAAAGCCTCATCCTCCCACACAGTCAGATTGCCCAAGCTTGCCTGGCTGACCGAGAATTTTTTTGCCTGAAGCCTTAAAGCAAACAGGCCAATCACTAGTAAGCTGCGTGATATCTATCCTCTTTTACAAATTCAGTCAAAAACTCTGACTGAGAAGAAAAAGCCAAAGACCAGAGACATGAGGAAATGGAATGCATGGAATCCTTTCCATAGTTTGCATTTACTAATACGAGATTAATCCCAGCAGGTAAAAAGTTAGAAGGATGAGCACCTATAATGTAGGTCAATGGATAAATTTAGGAAATTTCGGTAGTGATTTATTCCTCTGAGAGCCTGATTCGCCCATAAAAAATGTTGATGAGAATGTGATTTCGATAGGGATTTGTACGAAATCCCCTCACATGGGTTTACCTTTAACTCATTCATTGATTTATTTTTCCTCCTAAAATAATTTGGTAAAGAGGGAGGCAAGTCACTGCCAGGAGTTTCTTCACTGATATGTTTGCAACCTCGGTGGTAACTTTTGTTGTATAATTACTGTTTTTCTTTTTCCTAGAAGCACATGAGTTGACAAAAGGAAACACAGGAGTTTCCATTTTGTCTGGAGATTTCATAGTCTCTGTTCCTCTGCTCCAGTCTTGGATACATTTATGCATGTGATAGCAATGCTAAGTAAAAGTTATAATTAGAATATCATGGTAATGTAGCTTGAGTAGTATACAGATACACATATATATATACTCCACAGATTTTTTGCTGTTACCACAACAAATAATGGGGAAACCACAAGTGCCTTTTACGCATTTTTCTATTTGAAGGGCTGTCCATGTAGAATATTTGTCAAAACTCTAAGTGAAACATTTTTTTCCCTAAATACTTTCATTTTACCATCTTTCCTATTTATATTTTATGCTTCTACAAAATCTTTCTTCCTTTAAGTATTGTCTATAGATCATGGCTCAGAGAATTGGAGACATTAAAACTGCATGCATGGAAGGCCAACAAAAAAACTTACTTGCTCTCAGTGTAATGTAAGGATGTGTGTGTGATTCTTTCTGTAAGTCTCTAAGCAGGAGGAGAACATTTTTTTTCCTCCAGCATTTGCTAAGCAATATAGTAACTGAAAAACAAATCTACATGTAAATTTTTATCACAGAGAAACTTGGAGTTCCTGCTTCAAGTGGGTTAAAAATCTGACTGCAGTGGCTCTGGTCACTGTGGAGGGATGGGTTTGGTCCCCAGCTGCACAGTGGGTTAAAAAAGATCCAGCGTTGCCACAGTTGCAACACGGTTGCTGCTGTGGCTCAGATTCAATCCCTGGCCCAGGAACTTCCATATGCTGCAGGTGCGGCCATAAAATTAAAAAAGAAAAAAGAAAAACAAAAACATGTACTTCTAGAGTCTCTTATATAACAAAGAATTATTGTAGATGATTACAAATGGATTTCTGGCTTTGCCTAACATTCTCTCACTCTAATCCATGTCTATCTAGACATTCATTCAGGAAAAACAAAAACAAAAACAAAAACAAACTTTTATTGAGGGCCTACCTTGTATTGGGTATATTCCTAGAAACATAAACGCAAAGTCAGTCTGAGACTGAAATGTTAAACTGTCTCTGAGGGTCAGGATGGGAGCTCAGCCCTGCCACCTAGCTGGGCTTAAGGGATGAGGAGGGTGCGGGGCTCAGACCAAGCATCTGGCATAAAGTGGGTGCTTGGAGGATGAATGAGGCGAGCTAAGGTGATGATGGGAAGCTGTTCAGTCAAACAGTCTTCTGAGAGTGACAGCCATGCAGTCACGTTGGAGTGATGAGTGGAACCCCAGGAAAACGGTCAGCGGGAGGGAGGGCTGGAAGCACATTGCACTGACCTGGTTATGGGCCTGGGCATCAAGTAACTCTTCTAGTTCTGAAGAAGAAAGGAGCAAGATGGATCCCAGGCCTGGAATAGTAATGTAGATCCCTAGAGTGGGGGCCAGAAAAGATACTGTTTCTTGCTATCCCAAACCATCCCCAGCTTCCCTCCCTGGTAGCAGGGGGTGGCTGTGTGATCCAGTTCCTAAGCAAGACACATTGTGGGGTGTCTGTTGGGAGAAAGGGGCAAGCTTTTGGGAAATATTTGGCTTTCTTGATAATTAAGGATAAGCATTACTGCCAAGAACCTTTTCTTCGTTTTGTTTTCCAGCCTTGAATACAAGCACACTGCAGGCTGCATCAGCATGCAGTGATCAAAGACAACATGCTAAGGATGGTGGAATAAGAAGTGAGACGCTGGGTCTTTGATATTGCGCAGCCACTGTCCCAGCTCTGGATACCCTGCCTCCGGATTCCTTGTAATTAAAACAAACAAAAATAGTTAAACACAAAAAAACACACTTGTTTAATTAAACCACCTTTGGGATTTCTGCTTCTTACAACTTTTGAACTGAAATACACAGAGTCAAATACATTTTGAACTGAAAAAGAAACCAAGGTGGATATTCCATGGAAAATAAGGGGTGGAGGTGGGGATTTAGCTGTTGAAGTGGGGTAAGAAATGGGAGATCGATCCCTAGACAGGAAACTAGGTCAAAACTCAGTGATTAGAAGCAGGGACAAAAAAAAAAAAAAAAAAAGGAGTTCCCGTTGTGGTGCAGTGGTTAACGAATCCGACTAGGAACCATGAGGTTGCGGGTTCGGTCCCTGCCCTTGCTCAGTGGGTTAACGATCCGGCGTTGCTGTGAGCTGTGGTGTAGGTTGCAGACGCGGCTCAGATCCCGCGTTGCTGTGGCTCTGGTGTAGGCCAGTGGCTACAGCTCCGATTCGACCCCTAGCCTGGGAACCTCCATATGCCGCGGGAGCGGCCCAAGAAATAGCAAAAAGACAAAAAAAAAAAAAAAAAGAAGCAGGGAATGTGTCCAGACAGAGCATAACTAGCTGAAGGTTGATGTTCAGGCTCTTAAATCCTCCACAGCCAAGCAGGATTGAACTCAGAACCTAGGATGGGTTTAAGGGGTCTAGATTAGGGCCTGGAGAGTTTGGAGGAGCATGGAAGACAGGAAGTATCAGAGTCTATGTCTTTCATCGTCAAATTCCTCTTAAAATTTCATCTCATTGTTTAAAAGCCCCAAGATAATGTCTCTCACATTATCTTGAACCAACCCCCCCAAAAGCCCCCCCCCCCAAAATCCACTATTTTGCTAGAGATCCTGGAAAATGACATTTATTCTCCCATCGATAAGTTTAAGATGTCTATTAAAGTGATTGATCTAAATAAATTACAAAAATAAACGTCGAGATCTACTTATGAAATCTACATTACAAGATGAACATCTATGAAGACTTTTTCTCAGTATAAAAAGTATAATAATTAGGTAAATATATCATATTAGCAAATGAAATGTCATTTAAAGACAGCTAAAACCTTGATTGTTAAGAGGTAGAAATAGTACAGAAGGTACAAGATGTAGGAAAATAAGATTTGTGGCCTAAGTATATAATTAAATTCTAACTGGAATTAGAGAAAACATTCTGGGAGTCCATGATTTATATCTGGGAGTCCTGGGAAAAAGAAAGGAAGGGGTAAATGTAGGGTCTAAAGCTGAGGACAGAGCTGTGTTGGAGGGAGCAGGGAGAAATTCTGGGAGACAGAGGGGCCCTGAGGAGAGACTTGGCTCCATCTTGGACATTAGTGGTGAAAATGAGATTCCTGCTCCTCTGATCTTATTATCTTCTGGGAACAGAATTCCAGGAGCTAAAGTCCAGCATCCTTCCCGAGGAGGGCAGAAAGCCATTCAAGGAGAAGAAAGTCATCATTGCTGACACCTCCCTATTCTCAGACTGGTAGGAAAGTGGCTAGGGAATAGTACCAGACACAGGTAGGAGCAGAGTAGTAGCATAAAAGGCCAGGAGTTGGTTGAGGCAGCAGGAGGCATAATGGTTACCTGATGTCAGGCCAGGTAGAGGTTGGGCATGGCAGTGGTTTTAGAGTTTAACTGTGGATTGGGGCAAATGTCCGCTTGCCTGACTTTGGATATTCCAGATGTCAAAGTTCCAAGTCCATCCAAAGAAAGCTCTGCTCCACTGGATAATGTAGCACATCATCCAGAAAGAGTCTGATGCACTGGATAGAGCCTAGGGTGTGAATTGTCTCTAAGAAAGTATAAAGTCCAACCGAGGTCTCTTTCCTAGAAAACCTGAGACCATTGTTGGCTTTGCACTGATGCAGAGCCATTTTGCTCTTCAAAAGACCCTACATTCCATTTCAGACATGATTCCTAAGGCTGTTCCCCTGAGAACCGAGTAATTTGGTTGAAAAGACATGTCTTCCACCTAGCAGGGGAATCCTTCTCAGTCCCAAACACTTGTTTCTTCAAGTCCGGGAAGAAGGATTCAGCCTAACAGGGACTCTGCCACACTGAACATACAGGAAAATAACCAATCCTTCATTCAGGGTGGCATAAGTGATTCCAGAGTCTTCCTGACCTCTCCAAAAATCTCTTTACCTGCTCAATTGTGCCTGAAATTCCTTTTCTTCACAAGTCCTTTTATGGACAATTAGAGATAAAGACAAATGCCTAGCTGAGGAGATACATGAATGGAAACTCATTCCTACCAGGGTAATAGACAATTAATCAACAAGACTAAGGGACTGATTTGAGGGAAACTATTGGGTCCTTGGAGTGGGTGATGAGGTGGAGAGAGGCCTGCATGGGGCAGGATGACTGAGATATGTCTTTTTAAGAAGGGGAAGATGAAGATTTTAAAGGCAAATGTCATTTATTCCATTCAAGAATATTGCTTTTGAGTTGCACAAATCACACTTCTCATTATATAGAAGGATGTGTGCGTGTGTGTGATGTAAATGTGTCCAGCTTTACTATAAAGGAATTTTGGGAGTTTCCTTTGTGGTGCAGTGGAAATGAATCTGACTAGTATCCATGAGGATGCAGGTCCAATCCCTGGCCTTGGTCAGTGAGTCAGGGATCTGGCATTGCCCTGAGCTGTGTTGTGAGTTGCATATTCGGCTCAGATTCAACCCCTAGCCTGGGAACTTCCATATGCTTCGGGTGTGGCCCTAAAAAGCAAAAACAACAAACAAACAACAACAAAAAAGCAGTTTCGTTCTAGACAAAAGAGTTTCCATAGGAAGCTATTATTTAATCATGTGAGTTACTATTTTTGTTAAGGGGGATAATAATGATGACAACACAAACATATCTGTGACCACAGGTTACTTATGATAGAAACACGCAAAATTGATGAATTCTAGTGATTCACCCAAAATGTTGGTGCAACCTCTTTCTCAGATAAGAAGCTGAAATCCTATTATCCCTCCTCATATGTATGATGTCCTGTCTCCAATTACTCACACTTCTTAGGAATGCACCTCTAACGCCAACTCAGGAGTTTTATTTTCCTTTTTAATCTCTGAGTAAATGATTTTTAAAATATCGCCTAAAGTATTTATTTCATCAGAAAATTATTGCATTATGAATATGCTTAAAGAAGTTGTACAAAATTCTGACCGAGTGTTCCATATGAATTAAATTGGAATTTGGCCGATATTATTATTTCTACTGTACATTCAACATATACTGTGGGCATGGTATAAAACACTTTTTTTTTTAATAGGGAAAAAAACTAGAAAAAACTGCTAGGCTATTTTTTTGTTAACATTGAATGTTTATTTTTAGAGTGTCTAGAAAAAAAATTCTATGATCCTTGAATCATTTTAAATCACGTTGAAAGTATGACATGTGGAAATTAAGGCATAGCAAAAGCGAAAGGAAACTATGAGAAAAGAGAGTCCTAAAATAATTTTGTTTTATTTTCCCAGTTAAAGTACATTTAGAGTCCTGAGGAGAATGACAATTTGATTTTGTGAGAGGTCTGAAACTGAGACTAAACATGTTTTTTAAAACTGTTTTCAATTGCTGTGGCAGAGATGGCCAGCTGTCTGCCAAAATTCGTTGTCCCTTTTACGGTCAGAGCTGTGGCTGGAACACGGCTGCTGAGCTGGGGTCTAGATTTCCCAGCCTCTCTGGCCTCTCGATGTGATCCTGAGATGGTTCTGGCTGATAGAATGTGAGCAGGAGTGACTTTTGTTATTTTTGGGCCAAGTCTTCAAAGAAGCAAGTGTGTCTTTCTATCTACAATTTCCTCCTCCATTTCCTCTTTGTCCTCCTCCATTTGGCTGGAGGCACCTGACAATGGGGGGCTATTGGAGGTGAAGCCACAGATGAATTGAACCTGGGTCCCCAAGTCACCACCTAGAAGAAACCTGCCTGCCAGCCAGGAGTACTACATGAGCAAGAAATAAGCCTCAACATGTGTAAGAGCAGTAAGCTAATAGCAAGTTTATTTGTTACAACAGCTAGTGATACCCCAGCCATACATGTACCCTTGCTACTGTCATTTACTGGAAATTTCCAATAAGAGATTTGCTGGATTTACTTTAATGAATAGATGAGACTCACCGGCAACTAGCAGACAGTTTGGACACAGATTTTTTTTTTTTTTGTTAAATTGTGAAAAACACATAACATGAATTGACCCTCTTAATTTTTAAGTGTACATTATAGTATTATTCACTATATAAACATTGTTGTGTACAAGATCTCTAGAACTTTTTCATCTTGCATGACTGAAACTTTGTACCCATTGAACAACAGCTGGACACCTATTTTAAAAGTCTTTAATCACAGTTTATGTTCCTTAGGAGGTAAAATATTTTCTTGGTTTTAATTTCAGTACAAGCACAGAGTATCATTTAACATGGTACAGTCATTGCTATGTGCTAGGTGCTGTTATAAATGCTTTTTTTTTTGCATTTTTTTACAATATTCCAAAATATTTGCCTATATTCCCTGTGTTGTACAATACATCCTTGTTGCCTATCTTACACCCAATAGTTTGTACCTCCCACTCTTCTACCCCTATAATGCCCCTCCCCACCTAAGTGCTTTTCATATAATATCTCAATCTGAGACTGAGATTTTTAAAAAATGTAAGACTTCTATTGGAGGAAAAGAAAAATTGTATTGAGAGGCCAAACTCTTTTTCATATATCAAACTCATCACAGATTTCAAATTAATGAATCTGAGATAATATAGTTTAGTATCAAGAAGGATATTTTAAAGAATTACAAGATGATTCACTGCAAATATGAATGTTCATTAAAATAGATACACAAACATGATGTGTTTCTTGTATTTCTGGTGTTTGCTTGTGGTGATAACTGCCCTGATTTTTCTTACTGAGATGCTTTTCTTAGCCTGGGCTGTTAATGTTAATGTTTCTGCCCTAGACCCAGGCATTCTATTAAAAGAGTTGGTGAATGGAGTGATTATAACCTAGGATCAATCCTCATCCGGAAAGCATACCAAAGGGCTGTTAATGGACCTTGAACTAGAATAGGAGTTTTATCCTTTGCTGTGTTGACTCTAGCACTACTGTCCAGAGCTACAAGTAAACATAGAAAAATACCAGGTTTGCCTCTACCTACAAGAAGTGAACCATTACCATTATTTGGAACACACGGCAAACCACACAAAAATGCTTACTCTAAATACACTACAACTGCTGTCGACTTGGTCACATTTTCCAAATCAGTTGTGTGGGATGAGGAACCTTCAACTCTGCAGTTTAAATTTAGATCAAGCTCCCCTATCAAATTCCCACACTACCTCTTTATTTTAACCTCCCAGAATAATGCTCTCTTTAATCCGTTGCTGTCCTTCCTGCTTATCTGCTTTCATTTTTCTTATATCCTAATCCACTTTATAAGATCCGTTCAGGCTCTTCTCAAGGCTAATGCTTTAGTTTCCTCCTTGCACTTAGCAATCTCCTCTCTTTTGGTCCTAACAGCTGGGATCCTGAAGCCCTCCTTCTTAGGCTCAGTCTTACATTTCTTTTTGGGAACAGCTCTGGAGCAATTTAAAGAGCCCTAGGCTAACATCTGGACAACTCAGCCTTGGATCAGTCTGTCTGATGATGTCATTTGAACATCTGCCAGTATTTATTCGACACTTACCCCCCACACCATTCATTCCTATCATGTGCCAGGCACTGTGTAAAGCAGTGGAGACCTGACAAATACTGAGACGTAGTCCTTATCTTGAGGGTCTTGCAATTTTGAAGTGAAGATGGACAAGTTCACCAGCAATCACAGTAGAGTGGTAAGTGCTGTGACAGGGTCAAGTGCAGATTGTGGTGAGATCCCCTGAGGGAGGCACCAACCTTGGGAGAAAGGGGTGGGTATGGAAAGGAGAGTCAGGAAAAAACTTCCCAGAACAGTTGATTTCTTTTCCTTTTTGTCTTTTTGCCATTTCTTGGGCCACTCCCTCGGCATATGGGAGGTTCCCAGGCTAGGGGTCTAATTGAAGCTGTAGCTGCCAGCCTAGGCCACAGCCACAGCAACGCGGGATCCCAGCCGCGTCTGCAATCTACACCACAGCTCTCGGCAATGCTGGATCGTTAACCCACTGAGCAAGGGCAGGGATCGAACCCGCAACCTCATGGTTCCTAGTCAGATTCGTTAACCACTTCGCCATGACAGGAACTCCCCAGAACAGCTGATTTCTGTATGAAGATCTGAAGGATTAGTAGGAATTACCTAGGCATGTAGAGAAGTGTGTGTTATTGATCTATCCATCTACCCACCCATCCATCTGTCTATATATTGAGAAAAGCCAGAGGATAAGCAGAGAATAGCGTGTTCCAGGGACTCTAGGTATCTGTTTGGCAGTAAAACTTGGTGGTTAAGATCATGATCTCAAAACCAGACCACATGGGTTTGAATTTTGACTGCTGCTGTGTCACCTTGGACAAGATGCTTAGTTTCGTTTTCCCTTGGTTTCCTCATCCATAAAATAGAAATAATAATCGAACCTGCCTTACAGGAATTTTGTGAGGAGTAATAAACTAAATATGTTCAGGTACTTAGAATGATTTCAGGCAGAGGACACAATAATTAGGATTTGCTATGATTTAGCTATAGTATGATATGAAATATAGGGAGTGACCAAAGAAAACCCTTCTGTGCCATGGTAAGAAGTTTGGACTTTAAAAACATTTCCTGACTCTCTGTTGCCTTCAGGGTAAACAGGGAACTTAAGCATCAGGTTGCTACTCTTAAAGATCACTCTGCTGCAGTGTAGACATCTATTTGGAGGGGTCCAGCCAGAGAGAGTCTGCTCTGCCCAAACCCCTTGCTGGGAAGGTGTGGAGCTTCTCACTGCATCCTCTGCTCCACTGAGTGGCCACTGGGAAAGGCCACTAAGGAAACAGGATGGGCTGAGAAAATAATGAGTTCACATGTAGGCTTTGAAGTGCTTGTGGAAGTAAGTGTAAATGTCTCTTGAGCAGCTGGATATTTAGTTTTGAAGACAAGATTTGAAAGCAGTCAGCACTACAAGGGTACTTACAAACCTGGAAGTAGAGTTGAGATTATCCAGGGAGGCTGAGTAGATGGAGAAAAAGAGAGGTTCCAAGAACACCGAGAAAGACCATCATTGAAGAGACGCAAGCACAAGAAGGGCCCTTGAGGGATACTGAGAAGGAATAACTGGAGAGGCAGGAGAAAATCTGTGTCTAGTTTATATAAGCAAAAGGGGAAAATCACTTCAGAAGGCAGGAGTGATCAACAAAGGCTGCTAAGAAACTTCACAAGCTAAGAAGGGAAAATAGTCCTTTTGCAATAGGGAGGACTTTGGCAAGAAGGATTTAGAGGGATGTTTGGCAGAAGCCAGGTTGCAGTGGACCAGAGGCCAATGGGAGGTGAGGAGGGTAGTTGGACTTGAGGTGGGAAGATTCAAGAGGACAGTGATATCAGGAGGCTAGTGGACTCAAGAAATTTGGAGGTAGAATGAGAGAGATGGAGCATGGTAAGTAGAGACACCTGCAAAGTTGAAGGGTGAGCTGTTGAAAGGCTGGTGGTAGGGAGCCTGCAGAGCAAGATGAAAGGAGTGATAACTGAAGAGGGAAAACAGTCCCTCGGGTGGGTGAGATAGCATCTCTGGGGAGGGGTCGACCTTGGATAGGACTTTTCCTGCAATGGGGTTGAAGAGAAAGAAACAGGGATGGATATGAAAACAGGAAGATGGGGAGACTGACATTGAGGGAATTCTGGCGGTCCTCATTGTCTTGGGAAGTAGGAGGCTTAGTCTTTGGTTCAAATGTGGGGGCAACAGAGATGGAGTAGGAAGTTGGAAGAGAGGGAGGAAACTGAAAGAGTGAGAGAGGGGTTAACTGGAGGAAACTGTAGGTTTGATTGATGTCCTGCCTTTTTTTTTTTTTTTTTTTTTGAGACCATATTTTTCCCAATGGTTTAACACAGTAGAAGCTTACTTTATGCTTATACAACTTTTCAAAAGGGCTGAGCAGGTGGAGTGCCTATATTTTAACAACATCCAGTATGCACAGCATGTCTTTCCCCCAGCAATCCCTTGTAGCTTGAATATAAGAGTAGAGAAAACAGGATTGGGATTTTATTAGACAGGCAAAATGAAAGGCAGCCGTGCCAGAGAATTGCAAGGATTGAGTGAAGTGATGAACTGTGGATGAAAATGAAGAAGGCGGAGTGCAGGAGGGATTTGCTCGGGGCAGGGAGGGGACGTGTGGCCTAATACCAAGTATGCTAGTGCCTTGTGATGGTGTCCCCCCAGACAGTGTGCAACCTACTCAGCCTTTTGTGGCAGCCCTGCGTGATAGGCCTGGTGAGATTAGCTGTCCACAAGCTCTCTAAAACAAGGGCAAGGGGCAAGAGGAGAAAAGCAGATTGTGACTTTCAGAAAAGGGCCCAGCATGACCTAGACTGATTATCTGCTAAGGGGACCCAAGATAGATTGGTTTGTTCCCAAGTCCTTTATTGTGTGTTGGCAACAGTAATTGTTCTGGGTGTCCTAGACCTTGGGATGGAGTTGGTTAATGTAGGACCTCCAAATTTTTGTCCTAGTGACTGGACGTCCCCCTTGTTAATTGCATTATATTTATAGAATAATATCATATATGTGTAATATAATAAATTGATATAAGGTAATAAATATAATACATAAAGCATGGAATGCATATAATGTAATATGATGTAAATAAGTAAATGATACTTATTGTTATTAGGCCCCAGACTGGTTCCCTTTTGTCCATGTCCTTGACTTGAGACTCAACCGTCTCTGGGGTTGGAGTCCTACCTTACTCACTAGGACTTCTGGGCCTAAACTTCTGGCCCTTGTCTCCACCCCCCTAGCAGAGATTGGTACCTGCCAAGACCACTCTCTTTCTGATGGCCATGTACCTCCAGCTCTAGCCTGCTCCTGGATTCCTTGAAGGAAAACTCACAAGCTGATACAACCTTTTGGCCATGTCCTCTGGAACTTACACTCACTAGTTCGCCTTAATGGTAACTGACCTTAAACATGTTTTACCCCTGACAGACCTCATGCAAAAATTGATATTTCTAATAATTTGAAGCAGTTTGTGTGGTGGAAAGAACACTGGAATTAGAGTTAGATGTTCTGCTTTAAGCAGCACTTACCCTCTGGGGCTTAGTTTTCTCATCTGTAAAATGGGGGTGACTCTTACCTCTTTGATGGGGTTGTGATTAGGATTAAATGAGATACATATAAAAGCTGTGTATATATATGTAAGAGTTGTTTGCAAAGGGCTATACATAATTTATTTTTCTGAATGCATAATTTAACGAGTGGCAGAAAACCATGATGGCAGCATAAAATATGTACTTAAGGCATCACAATCAGAAGTTCAAGTTTATTTTTCATTTTTTTAGACAACATTCCTTCTTTGGCAGGGAACAATAATGTTGACCCAAATTCAAATAACAAAACAATCTCACATTTTTCAAACTTAAGTTTTCAGCAGACTGTAGGGCACTATTGTGTTTCTGTTCCCTTCCTCCCAAATTACAGTTACATTTACAATCTAAATCTTGAGGAAGGCAGCAGTCAATGTCCCTCCAACTAGGCTATGCATTTACTTGTGTAAAGGGAATATTAAACAAACAATATCTTCAATGTTTATTTCAAGAGAAAGCTATTTGTAAGAATCGGATTGTTTTATATATTGGACACTAAAATGTTTACTAGAACCAATTGAATTGCCCCACATAAATCCTAATTTGAAAGTCAAATGTGATTAGAAGAAAAGAAAATGGTCAGAAGAATGTAACCCTCTGAATTAGAGAATCTGTTCTTCATTGAAAAGGAATTCACACATTCCTTCCTTCTCTGGGAAGGCAGTATTCTCACCATATATGCTGCTCTGAGTTTATTAAACCCTGGGGGCCTACTGTGGGATCTATCCTGTGACACTGCTCTACTTGAATCATTAGTTAACAAGTTTCAACACAATGGAAACTGTAAAAACAGTATAAAAAAACCTAGAAAGTTTTTCAGCTATTCTGCCTTCTGAGAGAAATGGCTTGTTATAAGGAAAAATATCTTAGTCCTATTTCCAAAGCTGCACATTAAACCACGCAGATTTTCATTTAAATCCAGGAGCTTTATTAACATGGAAAGACATGAAAGAATTACCCAGGGTAAAAGTCATATTTCCACTGATTTATTGCAATTAGCTAATTGAACTAACTCTCTTTCTTTCTCTTTTTAGGGCTGCACCCATGTCATATGGAAGTTCCCGGATAGGGGTTGAATTGGAGCTGTACCTGCTGGCCTATGCCACAGCCACAGCAATGCCACATCCAAGCAGACTCTGTACTGACACCGCAGCTCACAGCAAAGTCAGATCCTTAACCCACTGATCGGGGTCAGGGATCGAACCCACATCCTCATGTATCCTAGTCAGGTTCGTTATCACTAAGCCACGATGGCAATTCCATGGACTCTTTTTCTACTGAAGGAAGAGAGGTTCTCTGTGAGTTTGGAGAGGAACTGAGTGAGAGATCATCGTTTTACAGATGAAGAATCTTGGGTAATTTTTTTAATACAGAATTTAATTATACCTTGTTCTGAGGCATCATTCCTTACTGTAAATGTGGAAAGAGAATTTCTTTAGGTGTGCTATTGTCTAACTTAGGGAATCAACCATTTCTTTTATATAGAATTCTAGTTACAGTAAAGAACAATGTCAATATTTAGTCGTCTTTCTCCGTTTGTAAGTAGAAGAACTCTTAATCCTTTATTTACAAAAAAGAAAGATTTCCCCTGCTATGTTGGAAAATGCTAATATCCAATGTCTATTTCTTTTCTGCAGTTATTTCTTGTAACATATTTCTAAACATCTGAATTTAAAATTATATCTTTGGGAAAGGAAAATGCTTCTTTTATTTACTTTCCAAATAATGAAATGGACTCAGGAAAATAGCCGTGGCCCTAGTTGGAAACCCCACGAGTAAAAAAATCAGACATAATTTGTCCAACCTTGAAGTTTGGAGCTTCTTGTGGAAACTCCTGCCATCAACCCCTCCAACTCGATCAAATTCAAGTTTGTTAGCATCCCTGCTGGCTGTGTGACTTCAGTGAAGGCAGGCAAAGAAATGAAAGGCAGTGTTGGTCACAGGCAGCACTGTTACCTATAATTCCCATCATTTGGGATTCATGCCTTTGAAATCAAATATTTCATTCCAGGAGGGGAGTGTTAGAATTCAGAAGCCGCTGGATCAAATGCAACATTGGACTATTGTTTGCTATTAGCACTTCTTTCATTTTGGGTCACATTAGGAGACTTAAGAACAGGAGGCCACAGATGGAGTAGAACACCCGCTGCTCTAAGGACATCAAAACTCTAATTACCGCTCTGCTAATCACTAGCTGTGTGACTTTGAGCAGATCACACCCCATCCCCAGCCTCTCTCTCCACACTGGTAGAATGAGAGAGTCGTTCAGCTCCAATTTCTACAACTCTCTGAAGGCAGAGAAGGCAGAGTGAGGTAGAAACGGGTGAGGGAACAATGAATCTGTTGTCCCTGACACTTCTGTCTCTGCAAAGCTGGAGAACTTGAAGGCCCAGTCCAGAAGCAGCTTCCCAATTCTTGTTCAGCTCTGTGCTCAAGCTTGTGTTGTCTCAGGTGGACGGTGTTTCCAAACCAGGGAGCAATGGTCCAGTGGTCAGATTTGCCCCACTCCGAGCCCCACCCAGCCGGGCTTATACTCAGCTTAAAATTTTTTTTTTTAGCAGAGCTGTGAGTCCACTCTTTAGCGACAATGCTCCTCGTGTTGAGCATGAAATAACCCTAAATGACTCAATTTCTTCTTCTCTATTGAACCCTAAGTCCCTGATTTACTCTCTCCTTTCTTTTCAGAATCGGTCAGAATTGCCTTTTAAAGAGAATGCATCGAAATTTACCAAGGCTGACTCTGACTCATTCAGAATCCTTTCAATGAGAGGACCTCCCCCCTAAAAAAACCATCTAGCCTCTTACAAAATCCAGATAGTGTGTTCTTTCTAATTTTTGGAAATCATTAGGTAAATGTGAGTAACCATCTTTTCTTGTTTCCTTCTGTTCCTTCACACTGGATGTTTCTTTTCATAGGAGAAAAGAAACACATCCAGAATCTGTATTGGAATGGAGTTGTTCCTGATCAAAGCAGCAATAGGATAAAATGGACTTGGAGAGCTTGGAGAACTTGACACCCAAGCTACCCCTACTCTTTTCAAATTTAAAACCTAACAAGTGTAAATTTCTATGTCTGTTAAGATAGGGGTGGGGGAGGGATAAATTAGGAGTTTGGGGTTAACATATATATAGACTACTATCTATAAAATAGCTAACCAGCAATGACCTACTATATAGCATAGGGAACTATATTTTGTAATAACCTATAGGGGAAAAGAATCTGAAAAAAGAATACATGTATAACTGAGTTACTGTGCTGTACACCTGAAACTAACACAACATTGTAAAACAATTATACTTCAGTTAAAAAAAATAATAATATGCGACCAAAGCAAATAATACAAAATAGATAAGATCTATGAGGACCCATCTAAAGTTTTCAATGAATACAAACATACCTACAAATATTTCCCTTCTCTTTCCCTTCCCCTCCTTCCCTCGTTCTCTCTCTCTTTTTTTTTCCCCCTCAGGCCACACCGTGACACACAGAAGTTCCCAGGCTAGAGGTCTAAACAGAGCTCTAGCTGCCAGGCTACGCCACAGCCACAGCAACGTCACATCCCGAGCCATGTCTGCGACCTACACCACAGCTCATGGCAACTCTGGATCCTTAACCCACTTGAGTGAGGTCAGGGATCAAGCCCACAACCTCAAGGTTCCTAGTCAGATTTGTTTCCACTGCACCACAAGGGAACTCCATCTCTCTCTTTTTCTTTTCTTTTCCTTTTTTTTTTTTGTCTTTTTGCCATTTCTTGGGCCGCTCCCTCGGCATATGGAGGTTCCCAGGCTAGGGGTCGAATCGGAGCTGTAGCCACCGGCCTACACCAGAGCCACAGCAACTCGGGATCCGAGCCGCGTCTGCAACCTACACCACAGCTCACGGCAACGCCGGATCGTTAACCCACTGAGCAAGGGCAGGGATTGAACCCCCAACCTCATGGTTCCTAGTCGGATTCGTTAACCACTGCGCCACGACGGGAGCTCCCTCTCTCTTTTTCTTGATGGAAACCAAGAGAGATCTCTCACCAGAGCTGTTCTTATTTATTTATTTATATTTTCCCAGCTTTATTGAGATATAACTGATGTAGAACAGTGTCAGGTTGAAGGTATGCAGTGTAGTGACTTGCCATACGTGCATATTGTAAAATGATCACCACATTAAATTTAACATATTTGATATGTATGTGGTGATAACTTTTAAGAATCTCCTCTCTTCGCTTTCTATTTTCTTTCTTTCTCTCTTTCGTCTTTTCCTATGACCTCACTCTATCCATCTACTTCTGCTTTCTTTTCTATGATCATATAAAATCTCAGTATGCTGTAATACATTGAACCAGTCCACAACTGACAGACGTTTTAACTCTGCTTTTTGATTTGCTAGTTGGATAAATCAGAGAGTGTAGATAGAGACCACACTCTTTAGAGAAGTCTGCTTTGTAAGATTAATTTGGGGTAGAAAGTATGTCTTCCTCAGGACAGAGACCCCTTTGTGTGTTTCTCCATAAGTAGTAGGCACAGTCTCTACAGGCAGAGTGTTGCTAAGCTGCCACATCTACATGATACATGGACAGCTGCTTGTATTACCTGTGCCTGACATTTGTTAATTGGTGATAATTACTATTTTATTTTTTTGAATTTTTGTCTTTTTTAGGGCCGTACCTGCGGCACATGGAGGTTCTCAGGCTAGGGGTCTAATCGGAGCTGTTGCCGATGGCCTATGCCAGAGCCACAGCAATGCCAGATCCAAGCCACCTCTGTGACCTACACCACAGCTCATGGCAATGCTGGATCCTTAACCCACCGAGTGAGGCCAGAGATCGAACCCACAACCTCATGGTTCCTAGTCGGATTCATTTCTGCTGTGTCATGACGGGAACTCCCTATTTCATTTTAGAGGTAAGAAGAGAGTTCCTGAGAGATCAAGCTGCAGGACAATGGGAGTGGGCCAAGAGCCAATGCTTAACTCTAGAACTTGCTCTTCATTCATGAAGTGTTTCTCGTTATTTCAAGGACAGATATTAACACTACCATTAAAACAGCTGATTTTGAGCCAGCAGGTATAAATCCAGACAAGAAGATGATATATCTCCAGACACAAAAATGTTTAAAACACACAAGAAATCCATGTCAGAAAGTCAGAAATGAACTATTTTTTTTTGTCTTTTGTCTTTTTTTTTTTGTTGTTGTTATTGTTGTTGTTGTTGCTATTTCTTGGGCCGCTCCCATGGCATATGGAGGTTCCCAGGCTAGGGGTCGAATCGGAGCTGTAGCCACCGGCCTACACCAGAGCCACAGCAACGCGGGATCCGAGCCGCGTCTGCAACCTACACCACAGCTCACGGCAACGCCGGATCGTTAACCCACTGAGCAAGGGCAGGGACCGAACCCGCAACCTCATGGTTCCTAGTCGGATTCGTTAACCACTGCGCCACGACGGGAACTCCTTTTTTTTGTTTTGTTTTGTTTTTTTGAGAAATGAACTATTATTGTTACCGGCATTGTGATGTGAACTGAAGGGAAGTGATAAAAATTGCATTGTCCTTAATTTATATACGGAAAATGATTGGAAACTGTGCCTCACAGGATTGTTCTTCAGGATGAGCACAACTACAGTTTTATGCAGGATAATGCTCTATTCTTAAGTGCCTCTTCTGTAATTCCAGGAAGATATGATTTGCAATGCACTGAGCAATGCCAATTACCACGTTTCTCTTGTGGGCTGCAGCTAATGCTTGTCCTCACCATCCTTCTCACTAAGAGGTGCAGCAGACATCAATCATCATTACCGCACAGCCTGTCTGCATCCTTAATTAGGACAAAACACACAGCAGAACTTAGTGGCAGAGTAGGCAATATTTTGCATTTAAAACATTGTTTGTGGTAAGAGGCCATCCCCAATAAATTGCACAAGAGCTTGTGTACTGTGAGCTCAGGACACCACAAGGTCTTGGGAGCCAAAACCATTTGTCTGATAAAATTTCAAGTATCTGATTGAACATACCCTGGTTGCCTAAGCAATTTGCCATTCTGCTTTTGACTGCAAGTAGGAATATTTTCAGAGTTATTCCTTGTATTTTTATGGTAGCTTTCCAGGTTAATTTACCTTGCCATGGTTGCTTCGTGCTGTTTCCTTGGCTCTTTATTTGGCATGTGATGCAATTAGCTGTTACTACTGGATGGGAAAGCACCACGACTTAGGTCTTATCCTTGATTTACTGCTTTGTTGTTTCATCATTGCCTCATGTTTTATCTTAGGTATTATTGGGCAAGAGAAGAGTGGATGTGATATCTGATTTAAGGAAAATAAAGACATTTAAAACTGCAGCAGAGAAGGAAAAAGGAGTTAAGTATGTACTGAGTACCTACTGTGTTCTAGGCAGTGCTTCAAGAGCATTTTCTTGTTTTACCCTCACTCTACCCCGTGAGGTCTTTATTATTATCTCTACTTCACAAATGAAAAAAATTGAAATTCAGAATTCAGTCAAAAGCAGGGGAGCCAGGATTGGAATCTAAGTTTTTCTAACTCATAATTCTGCTTCTTCAAAAGATGATAATACCTTCTATTTGCATAGAACTCTATAGTTTCCAATGCACTTTCCCACATGTTATTGCCTTAATTTTCCAACAGCTCTGTGAGGTCTACACTATTACGACATTTTACAGATGGAGAGAATGAAGCTCATGGAGCCTGTGACTTGCCCAAGGTCAAACACATAATGAATAGCAGGGCTAGGACTTGGAGTCTTAGAAATGTAAGATCATCACTTTTTCTGTGACACTGCTGAAGCCCCAGAGTAAATCGATTCCTGTTTAGAAGAACGCAGGTTGTTTTGCACATGTGTGTTTATCTGTAACTCTATATATTTCTATATCCCATGCAGTTGGAAAAATAATTTGTGAGAAATCACAGCTTAAGACATAGATGTTGTTATACAATTAAAACCCAGTAGTGAATTACTGAATTAGAAAACCTAGGCTTTTGTGCACACATTTGCAGTTGTGCATAAAAGTAGAAGTTAGAACTGGGGTCATGCGCAAATGGAAGCATCTTCTCACCTTAGCATGGATGAGGCAATTAGATGCTTTTCAGTCTTATTTAATAAAGGACTCTCTTGCCGAGGAAGATGACTCATTAAAAAGTTGGAGTGAAGTGGGAAAGTAGTTGGGGGAGCAACAGGAATCTTTCTCTGTTTTCTTAGTTCAATTTTCTAATTATTTTTATTTTTAGGGCCACACCTACGGCATAAGGAGATTCCCAGGCTAGGGGTTTAATTGGAGTTACAGCTGCTGGCCTACGACACAGCCACAGCAACACCAGATCTGAGCCACATCTGCGACCTACACCACAGCTCAGGGCAATGCCAAATCCTTAACCCACTAAGTAAGACCAGGGATCAAACTCGCAACCTCATGGTTCCTAGTCAGATTCATTTCCGCTGCACCACGATGGGAACTCCTTAGTTCAATTTTCTAATTCTCCACTCCCTTCTCTTTGACCCCCCCCCCGCCCCTCCCAAAGATGTTTACCTAATAAAAGCATTGGCACCAAGATGTGAATGACTGCCATCTCACCTCTTCAAGGAGAGACCTATTAACACAATTGGACCTCCAAGATTTAGAAGGTCTCTGAAATGTTCTTTTGAGTAGGGGCAGTTTCTGTTGCTCTATGATTACCTCAGGAAGCCTCATTCCTAAATTTTTCCATACTCCCCTCAAAATACTCTTTCGTCATGCTTGTAGCAACAAATATTTATTGGGTACAATTTAAAAATATATAATCGTTATTTGTATTGAGGTGTAATTGATGTATAATATCATATGTTTCAAGTGTATAACAGAGTGATTCACAATTTTTAAAGGTTATATTCTATTTAGAGTTATTATAAAACATTGTCACTATTCCCTGAGTTGTACACTACATCCTTGAGCCTATCTTATACCCAATAGTCATACCCCTTGCTTCCCGACCCCTATATTGCCCCTCCCATTTCCCACTGATAACCTCTAGTTTGTTCTCTGTATCTGTGAGTCTGTTGCTATATTTTTGAGATTCCATATACAAGTGGTATTATACAGTACTTGTCTTTCTCTGTCTGACTTATTTCACTTAGCGTAATGCCCTCCAAGTCCATCCATGTTCCTGCAAATGACAAAATTCCATAATTTTTCATGGCTGAATACTATTCCATTGTGTGTGTGTGTGCATGTGTGCACGTGTGTGTGTGTGTGTGTGTGTGTGTGTGTGTGTTCATCTCTTCATGGATACTAGGTTGCTTCCATATCTTGGCAGTTGCAAATAATGCTGCTATGAACACTGGAGTGCATGTGAGTGCACGTGTCTTTTGGAATTAGTGTTTTCACTTTTTTTCAGATAAATAGCCAGGAATTGCTAAGGCATGTGGTAGTTCTATTGTTCAGTTTTTTGAGAAATCTCCATACTGTTTTTCATAGTGGCTACATCAATTTACATTCAATGTATGAGAGTTATATTTTCTGTACATCCTTGACAAAATTTATTATTTGTGTTCTTTTTGATGATAGTCATTCGGGACACGTGTGAGGTGATATCTTATTGTGGTTTTAATTTGCATTTGTTGATGATTAACGATGTTGAGCATATTTTCATGTGCCTGTTGGCCATCTGTATGTCTTCTTTGCAAAACATCTATCCAGGTCCTCTGTACCTTTTTAAAGTCAGGGGTTTTTTTTGGATGTTGAATTGTATGAGCTATTTATATATATTTTGGATAATAACTTCTTATCATTATCCTGTTTGCAAATATTTTGTCCAATTCAGTTGACTGTTTTTTCATTTTGTTTCCTTTGCTGCACAAAAGCTTTTAAGTTATTTAGGCCCCATTTGTTTATTTTTGCTTTGATTTCTTATGCTTTAGGAGACAGATCAAAAAATATTGCTACAGGGTGTTCCCATCATAGCTCAGTGGAAATGAATCTGACTAGCATCCATGAGGATGCAGGTTTGACCCCTGGCCTTGCTCAGTGGGTTAAGGATCTAGTGTTGCCATGAACTGTGATATAGGTCAAAGATGGATCTTGCATTGCTATGGCTGTGGTGTAGGCCAGCAGCTACAGCTCTGATTCAACCCCTAGCCTGGGAATCTCCATATGCTGCAAGTGCAGACCTAAAAAGACCAAAAAAAAAAAAAAAATCACAACAGTTTATGTAAAAGAGTATTCTGTCTATGTTTTCTTCAGGAATTTTATGGTTTGTGGTCTTACATTTAGGTCTTTAATCCATTTTGAGTTTATTTTGTGTATGATGTTAGAGAATGTTCTAACTTCATTTTTTTACATGTAGCTGTCCAGCATTCCCAGCACCACTTATTGAAGATACTATCTTTTTTTCACTGTATATTCTTGCTCCCGTTGTGGTAGGTTAATTGACTAAAAGCATGGGTTTATTTTGGGGATTTCTGTCCTGTTCCATTGATATACAGCTCTGTTTTTGTGCCAGTAGCACACTCTTTTGATTATTGTAGCTTTCTAGAATAGTCTGAAGTAAGGGAGCCCAATTTCTCTAGCTCTTTTCTTTCTCAAATTGCTTTTGTCTATTTGGGTTCTTTAGTTTCCATACAGTTTTAAAATTATTTATTCTAGTTCTCTGAAAGATGGATTGGACACAATTTGTGACAGGCTCTATGCTAAGTGCTTGGGATATGTTAATAAGAAAAAAAAGATTCACTCTCTTAAAAAATATAAGCTTCAGGAGGGCAGGGACTACATTATATAGAGTTAGCATTGTTTTGTACCAGCTGCTACTTTCTTGTCACTTTAGCAAATAACTGTGTACTCCCTTGGGCTCAGTAAAAAGAGATCTAATAACATGTAATGGGCTATCAGTTTATAGATGGAATCATTGAAACCATGAATAGAGTATCTGAAATATTATGTTGTAATACCTAATTCCTTTTTTCTCCTTCCTTCCCTTCTGTCTTCCCTTCCTTCCTCCTAGCCTCTTTTTCTTCCTTTTTCCTTCCTTCCTCCCTCCCTTCCTTCCTTCTTTTCTTCTTTCATTTTATTCTTTCTCTTATCACCACTTAAATTATTCTTGAAAACTGAGATTATAGAAATTAGATTCCAGGGAAGATCTGCATTTTGGGTCTAGCCACACAGCATAGACCTTGCCCATTTACTATCTCTGAGGTTCATTTGTTCCACCTGTCAAGTGAGGACAGTTAATCGCTACGTTAAAGAATGCACTACATGCACATAATAGGTGCTCAGTAAATGCAGCTATCATAACCGCATCTATTTAATTGTTGGAACTAATTTACTATTAGAAATCTTCATTAAGTAATGTATAGCTTTTATGATATTGGAAGCGTTTTCTTTTCTTTTTTTGTCTTTTTATTTTTTTTTAGGGGTGCACCTGTGGAATACGGAAGTTCCCAACCTAGGGGTGAAATCTGAGCCACAGCTGCTGGCTTACATCACAGCCACAGCAACACCAGATCTGAGCAGTGTCTGCGACTTACAGCTCAGCTCACAGCAATGCCAGATCCTTAACCCACTGAACACGGCCAGGGATCGAACCCATGTCCTCAGGTATACTAGTCGGGCTTATCACTGCTAAGCCACAACAGGAACTCCTGGAAGTGTTTTCTTAAGGCATTATTTATAGAAAGATGATATTTATACTAATAATTATTAACATTTCCAATTGCAATGTATTACTTGCAGGACTTTTATTTAGCATATTCATAGATTGTTTTGATCATCCTAGGTAGGTTCTTTATTTGGTAGTGGTGAGTCAGTTAAGCAGTTAAAGGGTCAAAAGGTATTTGTAACACATGTAATACTTGCAAAATACACATTTACATGACATAGAAAACTGGGTCTACTTTACTACCATTGTTCCTTGATCATTTTTCCCCCCATGATACAATATAATGTGACCAAATTGTGTGCCCAGCTGTGCTCTTTAATACCCTATGGAGTCCAATGTGCCATCTTAAAGCCCCCAAGTTCAAGTGCAGCTAAATTTCCAGTGCTTATGTACCAAGTTTGGAGAGTGTCTGCAGGGATGCATAACCTCCATGTTTGGAGGCCCTAATTCATTAAGCTTTTGGCGTGATTTAGAAAAACAGAGATCCTATAGTATCCAAACCAAATTAAGCTTTATCATAAGAAAATTAAAATTTGCAGATCATTCTCCAAAAACTACACAGTCGTGAGATGTGTTAGAAGGTTTTGTTGAGGAGTTCCTGTTGTAGCTCAGTGGTAATGAACCTGACTAGTATCAGTGAGGACATGGGTTCCATCCCTGGCCATGCTCAGTGGGTTAAGGGTCTAACGTTGCCGTGAACTGTGATGTAGGTCACAGATGCAGCTCAGCTCCTGTGTTGCTGTGGCATAGCCAGCAGCTGCAGCTCTGATTCAACCCCTAGCCTAGGAATTTACATATGCCATGGGTGTGGCTCTAAAAAGAGAAAAAAAGAGAGATCGTTTCCCTGAGTCCAATTTGGCCCTCAGACTCAAGTTTTGGTTCACACATAAATTAATTTTCACCAGAAGAATGTGTTATTAACTGAATACTTTCTTTAAAAGGTGATATGCAGAAATGCAAGGAAAAAAAATCCCAATTTCTATATGTCTTTTGTAGTTCTTTTGGGAAACATATTATGTGTGACTGTACAATAAATATGTTTAAGTACATTCTAAGTTTTTTTCCTCTTCTCAGTAAGATTATACATTTGCTCAAATAATGCTGCTTTTGTTCAAAATATGTTTAGACCAGGCTTTAAGGCCCCTAGCATTTTCTTTGAAATGTCCTTGGTTGTAGAAAATCTTCATCTTTCAAAGATGAAGGTTATTCGGAGCCAGGTCTGGTAATCAAGCTGCACAATTCCATTTGAGGTTAAAACAAAAAAAAAAGTGATAAATATGTTAAAATATGATAAGAGATTATGATAAATGTGGAAAAGCAATTGACTTTAAAAACAAATCACTTCTAAAGTGCTAAAATAATTTTAGGCAATGCCAACATCGTTGGAATTACATTGCCTTCCAAGGTGACTGCTTTAAACATCTAACTACAGATTCCTTTGTGAAAACTTAGTTTTGTAACTTATTGCTGACACTTCATGCCATTGTGGTCTGACTCAGAAGGAAATTCCAAGAACTCAGGGACTGATTTCAACCATTAAGTACCTTTTTACTCAAGTGCTTAGTATGATGCCAGACATTCTGTGGCAACTGAACAAACAGTAGACGTTGAGGATGGCTGGCTTTGATATCAATGGAGTTGATAATGTAAGAACACTTGGCAAGACTTAAGTGACCACAGCCTGGCAGCTTCAGGATGGCTGGTGTTGGCTTAGAATAGAAAGTGTAATAGTGCTACTTACTGGTAATTTTTTTTTGCTCCTTTTCATGTCAAGTTATAAAACGTGCCTCCTACTTGTGTTTAACACAGCTTATGGAAGCTGTGTCATGAAGCCTCTATTTGTTGAAAAACAGCCACTGACCATGGAAGAGCTTGAGCTTGCCACCGAACAAACATGCAGTGGCTCATTTTGAGGCCATGCTGGTCATACTGATGACTGTTAGCCCCCGGGAAGGCCTCATAGATTGATGACCCACAAAGTCAAGTCAAGCCACTAACAGCTATCCATTCGGATTTACACCTTGAAAAGTATTCGTGTTTTTACTCCAAGGTATATTAATGGACCCCTACATGTAAAAATTGTAGCATATGCTCTAAATGTTTTCCTGAGAGAGTTTACATGTTGGTAGGGGAGATCAGGATAGGCAGAAATAATTTAAAAATGCAAAGGAGGAAGTGACATGAATTATTTGAGAGGCATAGATAAAGTGAGACATTTGGAGGAAGGAGGGTCAAGGAATGCTCATGGAGGAAGTAGCATTGGAACTGAGATTTGAGAGAGATCAGAGGAGACATCAATGATGTAGAAGCAAAACTCCAGGAGCTGGTACAGGGGAGGAGTGAGGTGTTTGACTGGCTGGAATGTGGGAGTCTAAAGAAAGGGGCTGAGAACAGGTAGAAGTAGATGAGACTTAGAGTGTAGGGAGTGGGGAAAGGGAATAGATGGATGATAGGTTATGAACTTTGTTTTCTTCAAAACAATCTGGCAACACTGTTTCAGGGAGAGACCTATTTTCAGCTAATGTTCAACCATCCACTAATGTGCAAACATCAGCTTGAGATGCTGTCAACCATTGTTAGATGTGAACCAAACTTGAGTTGTAAATGCATTTTTAATTCTGTGGTTGTAGCCTTCCTGATTGATCTAGTAAATTAAACTTTTCACACATGAATGGTGTCAGTGTATGTGTGTTAGCTTTGTACTGTCCACTAGCCAGACCAAAAAAGAAAAATTAACTGTTGGATGAAGTGCTCTTGAACATGCAGGTTCAAGCATTAACTGCCTATTTTTTTTTTCTATGAAATGATGAATCTGGGAACATACTTCAGGAAGAGGTAGAACTCTGTCAGTGTGCCTGTTTATAGCCCTTTAAGTAAGAAGAGACCAGTGGAATGATTTGTTCTGATTTTCTTAAACATTTGTGTGTGTCAGAGAGCAAGTTGGTGCAAGCTTCTTTTCAGTTCCCCAGGCTATAATAAACCCAACATCCAGCCATGCATCTGGCATTGGAATGCTGGCCAGGATGTCAGAGAGCTTGACCACATTATTTTCTATTATCCTGCTTATTCTGTTATCAAACAAAACAAAACCCAGCCCCCTAAACCTAAAACTTGTGATTTCTGCTCAGTTACCACCAAACCCGGAGCTGGTGAAGTGATCAGCCAAAAGAGGATCGTGGGCATCTTTACAATGTCGAGTCACCCTCAGAGGTGCATGCTTTGACTGAATTAACGTTGCAGTGTTTTGAGTGTAGCTTTTAACAATATTGAGCTCTCATAACCAAGCGTGGGAGTAATAACAGAACAAGCAAATTATAGGGAACTGGAGAAGGGATTCCACTACCAAAGAAGCAAACCAAAGGGATAGCTTTTGTGTGCGATGTGAATTTGGTTCCCTATACATTCCAGTGTCCCTTCCAAAAATAAAAATATGTCTTTTTTTCATATGGAACCAAAGCCTGAAATTGTGGTCTGCACGCACAATCAATTCAGTACAGCAAGAACGCTGCATCTTGTGGTGTTGTTTAGCAGGTTTCTTTGATAGTTTTCCTCAGAGTACTGAGGCTAAGTATAATTTTAATTCAGTGCTCTTGCCTGTAGATGACAAAGGACAGTGGAGCATGGGAATAAAATGTATCAATGAACGCTCAGGGTTACTTTTTCAACTAAATATACCTACTGTATGCCAGACTCTGCGCTCGACTCTGCAGGGTATACAAAGTTTAGGAAAGCATGGCCTTTTTCTCAAGGAGGTTATATCTAGTAGGGGACATAAGGTAAATGTCCAACTGACCAAATTAAAAGGAAGGATATGTTAGAGGCCATAAGTGAGTTTACAAGCAATAGCCATGATGGCTTGAAGCAGAAAAATGTCCAGGAAAAGGTAAATGAAGGTTATAGGTGTGAATCTCTAAGAATCTGGGTGACTGGAAAGTGGGCCACCTCATTCATGGGAATATGGAAGTCAGGAGAAAGAGTAGGCTTGCCTGTGAATGTGTTGAGTTTGAGCGGTGGCTGGAAGCCCATCAAGAGAGAATCTGAGAGCAGGAGTGTGGGTGGACATGCAGAGATTGAAGTAAAAGTTGTGGAGGTGATCAGATCCTTAGGAAAAGCTACATTAAGAGAATAAAGAAGAGCACTGGGAGCTTTTAGGGAAAATCTGATTTTAGGAGACAGTAGGAAGAAGAGGAAGTGGTAAGATACTGAAGGAATGAGCCAGGCAGTAGATGGACCTGGGGAATGCAGGGTGATAAAATGCAAGAGAGGATTTCAGGGAGAAGTTGAGCAACTCTGAGGATGGTAAGCGGGGACTCAAGGAAGATGCAGACAAAGAAGAACTGGGATTTAGTGATTAGATGGCGATTGATGCCCTTTAAGAGAGTGGTTTCAGTAGAATGATGGGGCCAGACACCACATTAATCATTAAAAATTTGCTGAAGTATACAAAACAAATTACGCAAAGATCACAAATTTTCCTGTTAGGGCAACTTCTCGGTCCTTTAATGTCAGGGAAATAGTGCAAGAGCTAGAGGAAATTATTTCGCAATGGATTAAGCGTTAAAAAAAAAATCACCCTTTGGTGAGGTTATCTGAGTCTTCCTCACACATGCTAATGTAAACCCTTTGTTGAGATAATTGAGTGGCTTGGCTTCTGTATCATTCACACTTGTTAATACCACCAATGGAAACTACGCATATTAAGGCACTGAAGTGGGGCATGTCTGGAGTAGGTGATGGAAAATAGCAGAAAAGATTCCACTTCAAAGGGCTTAGCATGTGAAACCACTTGAGTCATTGATTTTTCCCTATCTTAGAGCACTGATTTCTCTTTACTTGTGTGCTTCCTTTTGGATCCCAGGCTTTTTTCTTTAATGGTGCTTTGAGTGTTGCAGACTAAGCAATAGGACTATGGTTACACAATTAACTGGCAAACCTCCCTTTTGCTCTCTTTAGTAGGATGAAGAGATGAGCTGATGATTATGGAAATAACAGTCAGATTGCAAACAACATCTATCATTTTTGTATTGCCATCTACCTACATACCCTATTTGCATACATGCTCCCGTTTGACCTCTGATCATTTCTCCTGGGGATAAACAAAGATCTTTTGGATGCGAATAAAGGGAGAGAGGGAATATATGATTTGTTTATTGACCATTTTCAGCACCATCGTATCTCTATTTTTGAAAAGTTATCTTCTCTGGTTAAATGGAACGTACATAGAGAGGCCATATTTCTGTATCATTATTTTTAAAAAGCTGATGGCGTTCATAGAGATTGGGTAATTGGATATAATCCCTGACATCTAAGAGAGTAAAACATCCCATATTGCTACCCTTTGTAAAAGAGTAAACAATAGAAACAGCGTTGAAATAAAATTAGGTAATATTTTTATTTATTGAAATTAATACTGAAAGTGGAAAAAACACATCCAACCGTGTATGGGGTTGGAGTAAGGTAATTTGACCTTATCTTATTCCTAAAGAATCTTCCCCCCTTTCAATTTCACAATTCTTCTACAAAACCTGTTATAGTTTATGGATAAAAGTTAGATGAGTATAGAGGTAAAGAAAGGATATTCAAGAGGATTGAGTTTAACGGGGTGGATGTTACAGAGAAGGAAAACCATTCGTTTGTGCATTCTTTCCTTCATTCAACATTTATTGATATCCCTTTACACCAGCTGTCATCCTGGGCCTGGGATGCAGTTGCTCTGCTGAAGGACATAATATTCCTTTAAGAGGTAAATTTCTCCTGAAAGCCTTAAAACGACTTGGTGTTCGAGAAGAGTTTGCTGGCAATCAGTGGCAACAGGAGTGGAGGAGGAAGGGAAGGTTGACAGTGAAATTCCTGAACAACATGAGGCTGCCACAGCCAACTTCTTTTCTTTCAATTAGGAATCTTGTTGAACCTTAGAAGAAAGGCTGGTTCCAGAAGGAGGAGACTTGGAGAACCCCCCAGACAGAGTTTTGAGTTGAGGCTCTGCTGGGCTTCAGTAAGTGGCTGAGGAACTGGGCTCTGGTTATTTTGCACCAAAGAGACTTCACAATAGGGTTGAAGATGGAAAGTCAAGAGCAGCTGCTAATTAGTAGCTATAAGAAAATTTAAGAATGAATTGTTATCTTTTTTTATCATATTCCTTTAGTGAGCATCTTTGTGTTTTCACAAAATCAAAATATGTCAGGGCTGGAGGGTCATGTTTCAACGGGTGTGTTGATTTAATTCCTACTCAGGAAAGAAAATTGCCACTTGGATCATCAACCCCGGTTTCTGTGGAATTAGATTTTTTTCCCCTCTCTTCGGGAGCTCTTACATAAGAATTGTCCAGAGTTAAATGAGGGGTGACAAGGTCATAGCCCAGAAGGAACATTGTGTCTCTGGGCTATCAAAACACTGATGGTCTGGCTTGCCATTTAGCAAGGATTCCCTGGAAAATCTTTGGCTTCTAATGAACAGTAGAAATATGTGAATGGGAAGACTAGATTTGGAAAGCCATCTATATGAGATGAAAGAGCACTGATGACAGAACACAGATGTGTACCCTGTGAGTTGGCAGAAGTGTGATTACACTGACTCTGTTGACAGTTGACAGAGTCTAGGACATAATGTCTTTGAGCAACTGCTGTGAAGGTGGGTTTTTTTGCTCCTCCTCCTGGGACAGGGAGGGATTTTGGTGGTAGCGATGGCCTATTCCATACTGATAAGAAAGACATGGCCTCTCTAGAGTTCACGACTTTGGCTAGCTCCCTCTTTGGCTGCTGAAGGAAGCTGGAATGGCTGGTCCTACTGGCAGTTATCTGAGCCAGTCTGCACAGGTCTCCAATGGCTGTGTGAGGTTCCACAGGCAAGCAGGAACCAGAAATACTGGTTTCTACCCACTCTTGGAGTCCTAAGGACTGGTGTGACTAACTGACTATAATAGCAGCTTCAAATCCGTTCTGGGAAGAGTCAGGGTTTGTAAATAAACAGAAAACAAATACGACTGACTCAAACTGAAATTTGTGCCTTGGTTTGATGTGGTGGATGTATTCAAACTGGCCTAAGAGAGAAAACTGGAGTCTATATAAATGCAATCACTGTTTAACAATGTCTCAAGCAATCAGCTACAGTGTTGAAAACTTGTAATAAACACCTGATTAATAGAATGATTATTATAGTGCTCTGCAAATGAGAATATGAATTGATAGTGAATGGAGAAGAGTATTAGCCATTTTAACAAAATAAGAACATGCTAATAATAGTAATTAGAGTATTAAATACTCATTGCATGTTTCCAAATTCTGTTTTCAATTGTAAATAATCTAACATTAATTATGTTATTTCTTCTTCATCTTTTCCTCTGCTCAAAACTAAAAATTCTTCTCTAGAAGAGCCAAGCCTCTCTGCAATGAATCTCCTTTACTTTAAAAGAGAATAGAAGCAGCAAGAGCTGAATAAAATACATTTTTTTACATTTCAAACAATCCTCATTTAAAAGATGTACAAAAGTGTATGCATTTGCGGGTTGTCATCTTTACTCTTTTCTTTTTTTTTTTTTTGAATTATAAACTCATTGACAGCCCTGGGGCCTGGAGTTGGTGCTGTTTATTTCCCAGGCTGATACAGCAGAGGTTGTAGTTCCATGCATGGCCCTTTGATTCATGGGATTAGAAATATAAAAGCTGATCTGCGGGGGGAAGGGGAGTTTTCAGGAGGCACGTGCAGCTGCTGCAGGAGCACGACTGCACACTGGCCAATCTGACAGTGGCACTGATGTCCCCTCTCAGGTTTTCATGTGGAGGCAAATAGAAATGGATGCTGCTGTAAGGCACACCCCTCATTCTACTGCACATATAGAAGGGAAAAGCCAGAGGTTCTGATGTCATTGTGCTCCCAGAGGCTCTTTTTTCCTGGATCATTAGTTGCCAAGATCTGGGGTAATCACGAATTAACCCCTGGAAGGCACCAGATACCTACTTTATTTTGAACATAAGTAAATAAGCCCTTCTTAAAGATGCCTGCTCCCCCCACCCATCTTCTTTTTATGGTGTAGGAACATGCAGATTTCAGTGAGTGGTTTTTCTCTTTGTGTCCTGTCTTGATAGTCTTTTCCATTTCTAGAAGAGACTCCCGTATAAATAAAAATCAAACATTGTTTTGCTATTCCCAATGCCTTTAATACCATCTATTATTTTAATTGGCCTAGTCACTTCAGAATTAAAACAGTAAATGTTCAGTGAAGCTTGCATAAGGGATGCCTGACTCTTGGGAACCTAGAAAAAAGACAAATTCAAATCCATGTAGATTTATCCAAATCACTCATATACTAGCCTAGGTCAGATGCCTTACATTTAACCTCATCCAGTGTTTCATAAAGCTGCCAGTTCACCTGCATGTCATCCAGATGTCTTATTTTGGTCTACCAAGGTTCAGAATTGGGTCTGTAAATACTCGCTAATATTTTCTTTAAAACTTTAGCAGATGTTACTGGTAGTCAAAGGACGTCAGCAATAACAGGATGGTCCTTATTACTAACTAGACAACTGGAGTCATCCAGCAGCAGAAGCCAGCCAGTGACTGGGAAGTAACTCACCTAAGGCCCTTTCCCTGGTCTTGCCAGTGGCAGGCCAGAGGAACACAGGCAGACTGGGAATTTCCTCTGGGTGGTGTCACAGAAAACCTGGGAGGATTTGCAAGCTGTGGCAGGAGGTGCTGGTTAAGTGGAGATATTAAACGGAGTCACTGTTTAAGTAATTGTGATAAGAACATGCTTTTAGAGAACAATCAAATCTTTCCAGCTTCCAGTAGGATATTTGATCTGCTTCCCCACTTCTCTGTTCCCCATTTGAAGAGGGGGCTGGATCTCTGGTTGGGAAGGCCTCCTCCCTGAATTTCAGAAGCGCCAAAATAACAAGCAGTGTCAGGCTGGGTGATTTTCCACGTTTGCCCTGTTTAAAGGAAGAAGCTTGTTCTACCGTAAACAGTCATGGGAACTGTTTGCTTTGGATGGGCTTGGTCCGCAAGGGCGGAGCAGGGCCTTCTTACTCTGGTTCCTTGCCAAGATGGAAATCTGGTGCCAAGGGCTTCCTAGTCTTGCTGAGGCATTCTCTAATTTAAATAAGTTCGGTCTGAAGTAAGTGTGTTGGGGAGCCGGGGGACAGTAATAGTGGCTTGAAATAAAAATAGTCACTTAAAATAGCAGCTTGTGCTAACCTAGCGTGGAACAGAATTCATGGTCATATCTTGGATGGATTATTTCCTGGATCTGTTTGTGCTCCGCCAACGATTAGCGAAGGCTCTATCCTGAGACTGTACTGTCCATCTATGGAATTCTTTGGGATGTTTCTACTCTCTTACCTCTATTAAACCTAGAGGATAAGCATTCTGGGTGATTCAGCATAGTCAGGAGCAAATATGCAGTCCATAGTCTCCAAATGGGTATTCAAAGGTGAAGTGGGTGGGGTGGCTGCTAGAAGCCAGTTTTCCATTCCAGTCATTCCATTACTCACTCTATTCAGAGTGGATGATCTGTAGAGCTGTGGTTCTAAGTACTGCCTTGAGTTTGAACCCTGCCTTTACCAATTATTTGCCATGTGCCCTTCCACAAATTGCCTGAGTTCGCCATGCCTCTTTGCCACTGTAAAGTGAGGATTGTCATGAGGTCTCAGTAAACGAATGTAGATGAAGTACTTGGAATAAAACCCAGCACCAAACAAGCACTCAATAAACATTAGCTACTTTTGCTTTTTCCTCTTGAAACAACGAGTGATGCCTACTGACCTCTGACTTATGGTCTAGCTTGATGGTTCTGGCTGGAGAGGGAAATAAAGGAGAGAGAATAGTGTGTGAATGTGCCTTCTGTCCTCTTTAATGCCTGTGTTTACCCACATCTGTGCACAAAAGCAGAATCAGGTCCACTGAATGCTCAAACATGTATGAAGGTTTCTTTCAGAAGTGGTCTTTCTGGCTTTTATGCTATCAGATAGATCAGTTGTGTTTTGAATGAGTCTGTCCTTCCCATGGCTGAATTCAAGCTGTGCTTACTCCAGCTTACTTTACAGTGGTTATGGTGTGCCATTCCTGTAAGATTTTTGACAATGATCTATGGGAACAGTCATTTCTGCACACAAATCATGGTTGACCAAATCCATATATTCTCTCAGATGAGGAGCGCAGAACCTCTAAAATACTACACAGCAAGGGGTGAGCGGGACATTTCCAAGCAACAGATTATTGTACAACAATTTCCTGTGCCCCAGCCTCCTCTGACCTCAGCTGCTTTTTTAAGCGACTGACCCACAGCTCCTGTTATGAGCCACATCCCCACACCTCCCCCACGAAGCTCCATCAGCCACTCCCTGGCTTGGATCCTGGCTTCTTTTTGTCGCACAGAAGATCACGTTGATTGAACTTGGTGTCCCCTTGTTACTCCCTTTGTCAAGGGCCCTGCAGTCCCTGGTGTTTGTGTGTTTAATATGCCTGGCAAGTATTCATTTGTTCACTCATTTATTCATGCATCTGTCCATCCATCTATCAGGCATTTATTAGGAACCACTAGGTAGTAGGCATTGCAGTAGGCACTGGAAACGCAAAGATGATCCAAGTTCTCTATGGCAGGGACCGTAGCTTAGACTCTAGAGGAGGGAAGAGAAACACGAATGGATCAGAAAAAAGGTAGCAAAACTGTGTGGGGCAATGGTTAGAAACATGAGTTTTGAGCCTGGGTGCTTGGATCCAAATTCTTGCTCTGCTTCTCCCAGGCTGTGTGCCCTTGCACAAGTTACTTCACTTCTCTATGTCTAGTTCCCTAGTTCCCTTCTTGTAAAATAGGGAGCATCATTGTACCTACCTCATAGGGTCATTATAGGAGTTAATATTTAGGAACTATGTAAAAGAATGCCTGAAATATAGTAAATGCTCTCTGGGGTTAAATAAATAAGTGCAGCCACAGAGATATACAGGAATCTTGTTGGAGCAGCTAGTCCCATTGGCAAGATCAAAAGTTTGTTTCCTCTCAGCTCTGCACCAGGTTTGAGGACCTCTTCCAACTCAGGAGAGTAGGAAAAAAAAAAAAAAAACAAGCCTGGTCGCTTTGGCTGTTGGGCATCAAGACCACCTTCAGTGCAGGCCAATATGTCCTGATCTTGTGCCTTATTTCCAGAAATGAGACTTTTGCTCTGTTCTTTGGACCAAACTTCTATCTTGTATCTTGGTTGTGGTGACTGAGTCTTTGTCCTATTTTCCTGCATCCTTAGTTTCTGCCTGACTCTCTGGTCAAGGCTTTAGCTCTTTCGGAGCAGAGGTTATGCCTTGCCCTTGCGGGTTTGCCCTTGAACACTGTTCTCCAAGCAGGATTCCAGCCACCAGCAGCCAGACTTTCCTGGGGCCTGGATCTCTGAACATGACCTGCTCTAGGATGCCCCATGGCTATTTTGCTCTCCCAACTACTCCAGGCCCTGCCCACGCAGCTGGTCTCTCTCAAGTGCCTGTTTCCCAGGCGTCTGCCTGGCCTTCAAAGGCAGGTGTTTAGTCTCATTCTTATCATCTTACTTAAGGGCTGTTCTGCCACCCCTTCATCTTTTTACTGACAGAAAGAAAATGGTAAGGAAGAAGGGCTGAGTTGGGTATTCTGTGTTGCTCATGAAGTGACCTGCTGGTTGAAAGGGACTTGTGGGGGGCGAGGGTTTGTATGTCCTAGGAGGCAGCTGTAATCAATAACTGCACTGGCAAAAGTCTGCTTAAGACAAGGTTGCCCATCTATAAAGCTTGCTACTTGCAGATTTTCTCTTGATGACCAAGTTCAGGCAATTTCTTTACTATGGTAATTGATTCTCCTTGAATAAATAGTCTTGCTCAATACCAGTCATGCCTGTTGTCCCATGACTTCTCAATGAATGAAGTCATAGTATCGTTATGCTGGTTTTTAACTTCAGTTCTTTCTGTTTTTCAGTCTTAGCCTTTGCATGCAGATTAAACAGTTCAGCAAGCCATGGGGTTCCCCTCTGTTTTCTCTCCCCCTCCAAGTCATTCCCATTTTCACTTCCTCAGAGTTTCCCAAAACTTGAATATAGTTTGAATGTTAGCCCAAAGAATTTCTCCTTCCACAGACTCAGTTCTATTGAACATGCCACTTTCTTCTGGAATAAGAAAATGCAACCATCTCCATTAAGATAATGACCTCAAAGCTCCATTACCAATGAGGGTGTCATGAAAGGGAGGCAAGCGTGGAAAGGAAATAAAGACCATAACGTAGTCCCCTGCTTTTGGCGACATAACCTAATTTTCATTAGGCCCCATGTAGCTGCCTAATTTCCATTAGGCACCTGCTGATTTCTTTTACCCCCATGCACACAAGACAATCTTATTTTCCCTTCAGTTCTATTGGGTACTTAGATCTAATTGAAAACTTAATTATAAGTGCTAGGAGTCATCTGCTGAGCATTTCTCATTTGTGAATTATTTTATTATCTATTCTTTATGGTATGCATTTGTTTTCTTGATTGGAATAATTTTCATTTGAAATAGCATCTGACATTTGCAAGGGTTCTAAAGCACATTCACATATGCTATCTCATTAATTCTCACAACAGCCCTGTGAGGTAGGCAGGACTGTTGTTATTCCTATTCTACAGATGAGGAAATAATGGTGCAGAGAAAGATTGTAGGAGGATAATATAAAAAGTGCACTGGGGAAAAATCCTATTGGAGCGGGAGGCTGAAGAGTCAGCACTGCTTGCCTTTCTGGCATGTGTGATTACTATGTGCCTCTAAGGCAAGGCATTTAACCTCCCCAGGCTTCAGTTTCTTTGTCTGAAAAGTGACGGACTTAGTTTTGATGCTCTAGACACTTTCTTCTGGTTCCAAGTCCAGATGACAGGTACAGTCAGCCTGTCCTCTGTATCCACAGCTTCTGCATCTGCAGATTCAACCAACCATGATGGAAAATATTGGGGGGAAAAATCCCAGAGATTTTCCAAAAGAAAACTTGACTTTGTCATGTGCTGGCAACTATTTACATAGTACTTACACCTACTGATGTAGCATTTACATTGTGTTGGGTATTAAAATCCATCTAGCAATGATTTAAAGTATACTGGAGTATGTGCATAGGTTATGTGCAAATACTACATCATTTTATATAAGGGACTTAGGATCTTTGGATTTTGGTATCCATGGGAATCCTGGAACCAATTCCTTGAGCATATTTAGGGGTGACTGTATTCATACTTACCTCCCCTATTCAACCTTTGACAGGTGAGGAATATGAACACACACACACAAAGATTCCTTTGGGCCCAAAAGTTGAGGTCAAGCTGTCCCAAAGTTAGGGGTATTGTGAGAACAAGAGAACTGAGAATGTAGGAGGGGATGATTAGTTCTTAAAAAGATGTAATATTGATTCTAGGTGGAGTGAGTGGCAAGTCCTGACTGGGACAGTGTTTGGTTCAGTTCAATGCAAACTTGGAGGAATTAGAGGTTGGAAGAAGTCGGAAAGTATCACCTTTTAGAGGAGAAGCAAAGTGGATATCAATTACAAATTTTCATCTTCTGATGGTTAGTAGAAACAGAGTAACCATTAAAAAAATTTAAAGACTTTTTTTAGAGTAGTTTCAGGTTTACAGCAAAATTGAGTGAAAGAGACAGAGATTTCTCATATACCCCAGCCTCCCACATTCATAACCTCTCCCATTATCAACATAACCATTTGAATTTGAAAAAAGAAAAAAAAAAACCCTCAAAGTGTAACTACTTTTATAAATGCAAGACTGTGTTTCCTTTTGGAAACACAATGGATTAATTAATCTTTGCATAAGAATCTTACTGTAACAATTTGGGAAAGGAGAGCCTTTCTCTTCCTCTCATTGTATTAGGTACAAAGTTATGGCACTAATACTCAGTTAAAAAAAAGGGTGTGACCACAAAAGTACCTGTTTTGCAAAACATGGTCCTGAAGGATTTCAATTCTAGTGCTTTAATGACATGATATGTGTGTGACTATATTTTTAATAGCTTAGATGCTTTTTCTGATTATATAATGCAACTCATTGCTATCTGCTAGAGCCACTATCTTCTTTTCATTACTGATAATCACTGACAGAAGCATGGAAGCATCATTGGGATATTTGATGCTGAAGTGAGGTAAGTTCAGTGTGGGAGGGTGACTTCTGTCACCTGAGTGCCCAGCAATAGGAACCCTCCACAAAATTGTGGGTGAATAAAGCATCTTCCTCCTAAGACTAGAATAACAATGACAGTAATCATCAACTATTGGATGATGCTACAAGGTGAGCAAAAGAAGAAACAATGTCTCTGTTTGAGATTAAGCCACCAGGGCTTCATGTAGTACCTTCCATGATGGTATTTAGTGAACATCATCTCTTTATTTCTGAGATCACAAAGCAGTGGAGTGTCCCTGGTTTTTGAAGAGTGATTATTTCTGCACCTGGGTGGGTAGAGATTTCTACTTCTTCCAAAAAAACTTGAAAAGCAAAGAGCTCCTGTGAAAGTTGCTGAGGACACTCTATGCACGTTGATCGCTTTTAGAGCCTGGAAATAGAACCTCATGTAAAATTACTAGATGGGACTTTTCCGTGATCTCAGGTTGAGATGCCAAAGCAGAGCATAATTGGAGACAAGAACCTCCACATTCTATGAAGAGGAGTTACACCAACAGCAGGGCTTGCTAAGAGGTATCCCAAACTGTTTCTAAGATCTGTGGTCCCTCATCCAATTCCAACAAGAGAATTCTTGGGAGAATTGTTTTTAATAAAAACTTTGAGAGATAATTCACATATCAAATTCACCCTTTCAAAGTATACAGTTCAGTGGTTTTTAGTGTATTCACAGAGTTATGTAACCATCCCAACAATCTAATTTTGGAACTTTTTTTTTTATCACCACCAAAAGAAACCTGTACCGTTATCAGTCACACCCCATCTCTTCTGGCTCCTGGTAATCGCTAATCTGCTTCCTGTCACAATGAATTGCCTATTCTGGATATTTCATTTAAATGGCTTCATATAATATGTGGTTTTGGTGTCTGGCTTCTTTTACTGAGCATGTTTGTAAGCTTCATTCATGATGTAGCATGTGTCAGAACGTCACTCCTTGTTATGGCAGAATACCTTTGCCTTGTACCACATTTTGTTTATCCATTCATCTATTGATGGACATCTGGGTTGTTTCCACTTTGGGGCTTTTAAGAATAAGGCTGATATCAACATTCACATACACGTTTTTGTGTGGTGTCTTGGGAGAATTTGGCCTCTGTTCCTGGAGTTTGTGAGTGCAGAGTATGGAGTCTGCTCCTTGCTTAAGACAGGGGGCTCAGCTGGGGCTGTCCCCATAACAAAGAGAAGAGAGGAAGCAGCAGTGGAAGTAAGCTACAATTCCATAGACAGCGAGGTAGGATAGGGTCTTATAAGGACTAGAGTAGACACTATAGGAGCTGTAATTATCTTAAAAGGACACTTCTAAGAACACAGTCCTTGTGGAATTACTGCCTGAGCTAAAGGAGAATCATGCATGGTCAGCAGGAGACTATAGTGTCCACTCATGGGAACAGGAAAGTGTCAGAGATTCCCAGTAGGGTTTTCTGAAGAACACATGAAAGTTCTCCACTTACTTGAGGGATTCATATGGCATTTGAATATCTGTCTCACAGAGAATACCAATGGACAAATAAAATGGCACCAGCTAAATAATGAAAATCTTCTTACTTCTTTACTTCTCCTTTCTCCTTCATACCTCAACTGGGAAGGAACAACAAACAAGATTGGGGCGTGTTTGGAATATGGACTGTGCCCCACTTCCCTTTTGCAGGTTACTGAGACTTATGAAGTCTTTCCCTAGAGTATTGGGGAGGAAGATTTGAGGAAGAGAAAAGAGTGAAGTTTGGATAGAGAAGATTATACAACTACAGAGGTGATAAATTCATTTGAGTAATAAAAACATAAAAAAAGAGAAGATTGAGCCTGTAAAATGCCTTGAAATAAGACTGTTATAAAAGTAAAAGGCCACTGGAGAAGTTATATAGTTTGCTCAAGATCATGTCCGTGATCAGAAAGAGATCTGCTGTAGCAGATTTGATGCACAAGAATGGGAGGAAAATAAAGTAAAACTGCTTCCTGATTGTACTCTATAGAGTCCAGCCTGATTAGTAAACACGTTTTTGTCAGAGGACAGTTATCTCTGAAAGGAGTGGCTTAGGACTTCTTTGGATTCCAGAACTGTGCTAGAAGTGCATTGCTGTCCTGATGGTCCCCTCTAGTCGGGCTATCAATCAAAGGGCCTTGCCTCACCTATCTCAAAGGTAGGTGCGTGGACATGCTGACAGTTGCAATTATCTGTTTCCAGGTGACTGCGATGAGTCCAGAGGTGACACAAATGGGGCCAAGCAGAGTCCTTGTCTAGAGAAGGGTAGGACTATTGGAAGTCTCTCTTCTCCTGAGATCATGTACTGTAAACACCATGTGGATCTTTTGCTTCCAGGATCAACTTTCCTTCCATGTGGAGAGAGCTTGCTGGAGAATGAAGCTGATCCAGAGAGAGGTGAGTTGAAAGAAACTATCTGACTAATGATTACATTGTTTGAAGAAAAAATTTTTTAAAAATTCTTGGACCAGTAGAACATACATCTTGGCATACATCACTATTGGTCTGTAAAGGATGCCTCTCATTTAAAAAGTCACTGTTCTCCTTCATCCCCCATTCTTCCTCCTGTTCTCCTTCCATTAAAGGCATATACTTAGATGTGTTTCTATATATTTCAAAGGTACACACATATCAAAGAATATGCATTGGTATGGTTTTGTGTATTTGTGTTTTTAATATAAATAAATGGCATTATATTATAGACTTCACCAATTTCCCCCACCCCCTTTTGGTTTGTTTTCAACTTGGCGCTGTATTTTTATTTTTATTTTTAAATTCTAATTGCCTTACTGTCTGAAACTCATTGATCTGATTTGGTTAGGGATCCTAGGTTGACAAAAGCTGCCCACTTCCATGAACAATGCTGAAATTGATATCTTCATACATGTATGGGGATACACCTAGGAATGGAATTGCCGAAACTAATTTCTGGATGTTTCAGTTACCACATAAACCACATATGTTATCTTTTTTTTTTGGTTTAACCCAGTTGGCAATAGGTTTGTGTGACTTGCAGCCAAAGTCTTCCTACCCAGTCCTTGCCTGTTGGAGATGAGGAGCCCCTTGTCTCACCTCTTTGGCCTCATCTAAGTCCCTTGGAGAGACCATGGATAAAGCAGCAGTTTTAATGTCCTACGAGCATTCTCCATTCCTGCTTTCAGACTCAGGAATTGTCCTCTTCTTTGGAAAAAGTCTCATCAATTCTGTTTCACATGATGGATAATGTGAATCTGTAGGTGTTGTTTTGTTGGAAAAGTATTTTAATAAAAAAAAAAGCCCCATGTTAAATGCTCAGAACATAGAAAAATATTTTCAAACTTTGGAACTGCAATTATATTTGTTAACTCTCTAGAAACGGAAATGTCTATTAAGGCTAAAAATACTCTGCTAGATCAATCATCTTAATAATAAAATCTTTTTAAAACAATCTTTTCTCACCACAGGAATGCTAGTTATGAGACCTTGGTTAGGGAGATTTCCTTCTGCGGTACATAGATCTTTCTCCAAGTGTTTTTGTTTACCGAACGAACATTTTGGGACTTCTCAGAAGTCTTCTGGTTACACCCTGCTACAGAAACCCCATCCAAAACATCAAGCTCAGTTGAAGCATCTAGAGAATAATGAAACAGCATTCTCTTCCTTGACCATGAGCTGATGCAAATGAGATGAAATTCAACAGAGATAAATTCACTGGACATAAATGTAAAGGTATTCATTGATGTTAACCTTAACATTAAATGAATTCAGAAAAAGGTAGACCTGGATCGACAGCAGTTCATGTGAAAAAGACAGAGAGGTGTTAGGTGACCTTAACTTAAGGTTTGGTGACAGTCTCAAGAGGCTGTTAGAAGCACTAATACAATCTAGGCAGCAGTCGTTGAAGTGTTGTCTTGTGCTCAATCTGGGAGACAGGGGAGGAAGCACTTCTTTCTTCTTTGCTGGTTTTACCATCTCTGGGGTATGATTCTGAGCACCACACTTAAAAGACACAATGACAAACTTCTAGATGAGATCATTGAGTATGGAAAAGAAATCTAGAAACTATTAGAGCAGCAAATACCAAGGGAATACCAGCTGTCTTCAAATATTGGGAAAGCTCACATGTGAATAACAGTAACACCTTTCATGGTATTTAGCACCTCACAATTTTCATAGCTCTTTCATGTGTTATTCAACTTGATTCTTACATTGGCCTGTGAGGTAGACCAGGCAGATACTGCTCTCATTTTGTAAAGGAGGAAACTGAGATTCGAAGAGGTAAACTTGACTTGCTCGAAGTAGAAAAGCAGTTGAGTGGAGGTTCTGGGACTAGAAAGCAGGTCTCTTGACTGGAGTTTATGCCCTTTCAATGACCTTAAGTAGTTGAAAACTTAAGGCTTCTATATTCTATGCCCTTGTGGAAGGCAAACGTAGGACCAATGGGAGTCAGTGAACTAGAAGGTAGTAAATGAAACATAAAGAAGATTTTTTAAGAAACCAGTTAAGTGTTTTTCAACAGTGGAAGGGGTGCCCCCTCTCCCCAGAGTTGTGGTGAACTCTGTCATGCATCTTATTCCAGTGGAGATTTGATAAAAGTCCTACAGGGATATTGTGGAAAAGAGTCCAATGTGGACAAAGACATTGGACAATCTTCTTTTTTTCCATAAGTGTTATTTTGTTTGTATTGGGCTGAGCAGCAAACAAACATAAAAATATTCTGGCAACCTGCTATGTTTTCATCTGTCAGTTTGCTAACTAGAGCTGAGTGAGGTCTGAAAATAAAATTCCATTTGAAAAATATTATTCAGGCTGGCCCAGATTAATGACTCACTGATATATTTATGTCACTCTTATTTCTGTTTACCCACCAATCATGAGCACATTGGTACTGACGCCTCTTACACTTCAGCCATTTCCCTTAACACCAGTTATACACGGAGATGAAAGCATACGAGAAGAATCATGAGAAATCAGGCTCCAGGAACTGAATTGCTGGGCTGAGGCCTAAGGCCACGTCACTTCAGAGGCTCATGAAATCCGTTGTTTATGCAGCCTCAAGTCTCTTTAGTTCTACTGTGTGTCTGCAGTTCATGACAGCAGCGAGGTTAGTAACTATGGAGACTGGTGACTTATTTACCATTGAGAAGGTTTAGCACTGACAGAACCAGAGCAGGCATCCTCATACAAGCAGAACGTCTGCTCTTCCTGTCTTAAGGGGATCTGCCCAGAAAAGATGGATTCATGCAACTGAGGAACCTGAGGCAACACTTTAAATGAGGAGACAAGAGCAAAAGGCAAAAAGAAGGGACCCATGCTCCCTCTCACCTCCGAGCCTCTGCGTGGCCCCTTTTCTCCTTCTGGAATGCCCTGCCCTGTCAGGAATGGTGACCTTCTCCTAGCTTATCCCCCACCTCAAAGCCCACCTGTGACACAAAGCCTTCTGAATCAAACTAACCGACATCGAGTTCGCACTTTTCTGACTGTGTCAGTGGTTTCTGTACTATGTCTGTTTGCTGTGGGTTACATCAAGCTGAACCTTTTTATTATTGTCCCCAGTGTTGTCCCTTATGTCAGGTGCATTTTGTGATCTTCTCAAGGAGTTGCGGAGGGGCCGACATCCAGCCCATGCTCCTTTCTCCATGCCAAAGGGGTGCCTTTTCAGATTCTCTCATCAAATGTGCTTGTGGTGGTCCTGATTGTCCCCTAAGCATCACCCTTGAGCTCACTGCATCTCCCAGTGAGCAGTTTACCCTTTGAGGGCAGGGGTCTGTCAGATCTACTTCTGCACTCGCCATAGGGCCTAGCCTTAGATAAATGCTCTTTTGCTGCAGGAAGGGGAATGCTTTCCAGGGCCCGAGAGTGGGCTCTTGTCTAACATCAGGAAATGAATTGTCCAAGGAGACACACCCATTGTACTGGGAAGGGGTGCCTGGGTGGAGAGCAGGAGGGTAAGGGAACCCAGGAGAACACTCTGCCACATGGCTCACAGTCTCAGGTTTTATGGGAATGGGGTCAACTTCTGGGTTGTCTCTGACCAGTCGTCTTGCTCAGCTCATACTTGGTCTGGCTGGGGGTCTCAGCCAAGATGGCTTCCTGCACCAAGGATCCTGGGAGGTTGGCTGTCTCCTCCCCACTACAGGCTCCTCCCAAATCCTCCTGGTTAGTCTTCAGGGTGGGACCAAGTTCCTTATGGGGCCTCCTGCTGTGAGAAAACTCATACAGGCGGCTAGTATGGTGCCTGGCTAAGGTGGGTGGTTTTGGTCGAGGGTTCATTCCCTAACACTTTCACTTGACTTAAACAGAGACAAGGAACTAGAAGAAGCCTTAATGCAGGACGTAAAGCACAGAGAAGATGGTTGACAAGACAGAAGGAAAGAAAGTGGCAGCAAGAATTTGCAAGTGTGGAGGCCATTTCTTGATCATGCTGTTTTCCTTGTGCTTTGAGGGCAAATCGATTTTCCAGGCATTTCTGGCTCCTAATTTCTAGTTCTGTCCAAGGGCTGATTAATGTACAAACAAGGGCTCCCACAGGTTGAGGTGCTAGGCATGCCGGACTCTGGGCTCTCTTGGCCATGTCTGGGTCTTGCTGGTTGCCAGGGCAGGGCTGGGGTCTGAGTAATGAGATCAAGGTGCAGCCCAGATTTGAAGCTACAAAAGGGCTCCAGTGGAGAGCTGAAGGAGATAACCTGATGTATTTCCCTGGCCCCTGTGGGACAACCCCAAGAAAATCCTTCCCATCCTTAACAACATTGCTCTTCACTTTTCAGAAAGCGGTTGCCCTTTGTCATCACTCAGGCACATCTGTGTCCTCTGCCAGCCAGGTTTTCTCCCTGTCAGGCCTGGCCGATCTCTTCACACTTAATTTTGCTCTTTTCAGAATCAGTGTAAATTGTGCTCATGACTTCAGAAGAATTCACAGACTGCTTCACTGCTTCTTCTTCCAAACTTCTCTTACCTCAAACTCCAAACCCCAAATACCATCAACTCACCACTCTTGAGGAAACAAGAAGACCCTGAGGAGAGGCTGCGGCCAAATACTACTTGGAAAAAGAAAAAAAGGAAAAAAACACTCATCAAAAATATGGAGATTTAGGAGTTGCTTTTTTTTTTTTTGCAGTTTTGTAAGAAAACTGGAATCACTTACTATATGCAAGTTTCATCAGCTGGGACGGGTTTCCGACAATCAGAGGAAGTAGAAAGGGCTGTCATTGTTCTGAGGAATAAAGGAACCCCCTCTCTGATATAAGCACAGACCTCATTAGCTAATGTCTTTCGCATCTGAGAGAAGTAACAGAAATAAAAACCATGGTATAATGCAGCATGAAAAGACTGGATTTTTACTGAATGTTAAAAAAAGAAAAGCAAAACATGAAACCTCTGTATCCTCAAATAGACCTTTTTGTTTAAATCTTCCCTGATCTTCATACACAATAAAAATGAAGAGCCTTGAAGTAGATGTGGCAGAAACCATTTAATGTGTACTCATTAGAAACAACCCAATTTTTGCTTTGTGATATGGGATGGCAAAGGGGTTCTTTCAGCTTCATAGCTTTCCTCTTTGTAGATCTGAATAAATGAGATCTCTGGGACTTTGGACAAATCACTTAACGTCTCCACTCTTCAGCTGCATCATCTGTGAAATGAGAACTAAGATGCTATCATATGGGGTTACTGTGAGGATTAAATGGGAAAGTCCATGTAAAACAGGGGGTTAGAGCCATGCTTGGGATACAAGGCTTAATAAACATTTGCTGTCACTAGGGTTTAGGCACAGTGGTTAAGCACATAGGCTCCAGTGTCTACACATCTGCCTTTATTTCTTATTGGTTATACAGCCTTTGGCAAGGCTCTCAAATTTTCCGCTCCTGTTTTCTCAACTGAAAAATGGGGAAAAGACTATTAAGGTAGTTGGTCCAGGTAGGGTGATTGTCAAGGTTAAATAAAGTAAGCCCTTGGAACACTGCCAAGCACCATATAAACTATTGGTGGTTTTCATGACTTTGTAAAGAGAATGTTGTTGACTAGATGCTTCTCCTACCTGTTCCCCACTCCCTACCCCCAATATTGGAATTCTCAGAGTACATAGCTGACCCTTTATTTTTAAATTTGAGCTATAGAAAAGTCTCAGTTCCCCAAACCTGTGGCATACCACCCCCTTTCTCTTGGGGACTTGAGCAGGAACACATCAGTGGCGAGAATGTGGTAGAACCAGAAACCCTAGCTGTGGGAAACCCTGAGGGCTCCTGCTTGCCCTTCTTCCAGGCTCAGCCTGGATTCTTTGGGATGGGCCCAAGGATCTGGTGGTGGGAAGGGGGGGTGCTCTGTTGAAATTCCAGTGCCTCAGCAGAGCCCAGGTTCTCAGGAAAGACTCAGAGGCTCAGAGAGGATTTCAGATTTTAGAGCAGAGCAAGGCTTCCAGTTCCATCTGCTAACCACCCTGACCTTAGGTGAATGTCAAATCCTTGGAGATCCAAGGCTTGGGAAGGTCACTCAAGGCTGGATGAATTGAAGACTTCCAGCCTGGAGTTTCATGCAGGCCTAGAGAGAATTTAGCCATTTCCTGGAAGTGGTAGCAGGGTGATAGTGTCTAGATTTTCTAAGCTAAATTGCATCATCACCAGACAGCTTCTCTCTGCTATCTCTTCCACACAGAAATCCAGTCTTAAAAACCTTTCGTTCTTTCTGTTAACGGTCTATAGGAAAGCCAGCACTAGCCAGGAGGGAGAATCCAGTGCAAGAAAAAAAGTCATTTCCAGGCAGTACTGTAAATGTGCAAGAAGGAAAGTGATCCTTTATGAGAGTCTTTTATATATCAGTCAATGTGCTTTATATGTATCTCTTTGAAGCATCTTAAGAGCCCTAGAAAGTAGGTACCATAATTATCCCTATTTTATGAATGGGGACTTTGAGTTTCAGAGCGGTTACAAAGGGTTACACTGATGATATTGGGATTGAGTCTGGAATCAAACCCCTTTCTGTTTGATTTCAAAGCCTGTGCAACTGGCTGAAAGTTTCCAGTCTTCCCTCTTGATTCTCTTCTTTTTCAGGTATATTCTATTCCTTATTCTACCTTTTTCAAAACCTCCACTGCAAAAGGAATTTACCATCAACATTTAAGTCTGGGTGAATTTAAATCAACATGTCACAATTCCAAGGAGATAGTCAGTCTCTCTCTCTCTTTTTTTTTTTTTTTTGGTCTTTTTGCCATTTCTTGGGCTGCTCCTGTGGCATATGGAGGTTCCCAGGCTAGAGGTCGAATCGGAGCCGTAGCCACCAGCCACAGCCACAGCAACACTGGATCTGAGCTGCGTCTGCAAACTACATCACAGCTCATGGCAACACCAGATCCTTAACCCACTGAGCAAGGCCAGGGATTGAACCTGCAACCTCGTGGTTCCTAGTTGGATTCGTTAACCACTGAGCCACGACAGGAGCTCTGAGATAGTCTCATTTTAAGGGCCTTCATCGATTCTAAAATAGAAGACGTTATATCACCAAAGACATTAGGGCATTATCCAGTATTTTGGGAGCACTACTCCTAAAGTAATATAATTCTCACTCTAAGGTTGGCCTTTGTCATAATAATAGCAACAACGATTATAATAACAAGACTGCAACAACTATCAGAATGGCCTGTGCCAGGGTACAGTGTTCTTGCTGTGCCCTTTATGTAACTCATTTCATTCAATCCTCACTACAACATTTGCAGGTAGGTATAATTATAATTATAATAACAATTTATAAATGAAGAAACTGAGGACCAGGGAGGTTAAGTAACCTGCTTAGCTCATACAGATCATAAATGTTAAAGATTTGACGTCTGCGCACTCAACTTCAGAGACTGGATGTGGACTCACCCTCTATGTGGTACTGGAGAAAGCTAACCTTTTTTTTTTTTTTTGGGGGGGGGTGCTGCTCCCACAGCATATGGAGGTTCCTAGCCTAGGGGTCTAATCGGAGCTGTAGCTGCCAGCCTACGCCAGAGCCACAGCAACGAGGGATCTGAGCCGCATCTGCGACCTAGACCACAGGTCATGGCAATGCCAGATTCTTAACCCACTGATCAAGGCCAGGGATTGAACCGGCAACCTTGTGGTTCCTAGTCGGATTTGTTAACCACTGAGCCACAACGGGAACTCCTGGAGAAACCTAACCTTTGAGAGGACCTTTTTTGCAACAGGTCAGAGGTCTTCCTTAACTTTTTTTCTTTCTGTGGCTTTTCCTGCCCTTCTTGCACAGATGGCCAGATACCTGAGATTAGGGGAAGCAGACACCTGAACTGAATCTCCATCTCACAGAAATAGCAATGGGATGATTCTTTTTCTGGCATCCCAGTGCGAGGATTGCCAAGTCCTGTGATGACCAAAGCACTAGCTTAGCCAGATTCTACACTGATAAGTCTATACCTTGTCTCAGTGGGGTGATGTTCCCAGGGTGCTTTTCTATCTACCTGGCTTATTCATTTCAAGAGACTTTTCTGGGGAGATATTAGCGTAGGGTTGCTTTGCACATTCTCAACTAAATGACTCCAAAATGGGGTTGAAACAGTTCAGGGATTTTTTTACAGGATGAATCTTCCCTGTTTTAGGTCAAGCCCCCAAGATCAATGTAAAATGATTATTCATGCTCTCCTGGAAGTAGTCAAAGTTTGTAAAACATAAGAGAAGACCTAAAGACAATGCTGTGTACTTCACTGCCAGTTATGATGTGCCCTCGGGGTTCTGTTGAAAGGCACAAGAGAAAGTCCATATGTAATGTACATTTGCCACACTACTTGTACATCTGACATTTGATTCTGTATATTCAGTTCTGCTGTAGATGATAGAAAGTAAATGAAAAGGATAAAGCTCACAAGAAATATTCAGAATATGTAGAAATTAGGCTAGCATCTTATGAGATATTGATGAAACTCCTAGGATGTTATACATAAATTGTGAGTAGAAATAGCTTGTGAGGTAGCAGAATTCATAAGTGTTAAATATAGATATTAAGTTAGCAATCTGTAAACATGTTAAAGAAAGATGGAATAAATGAAATATAGGTAGGAAGAGACAAGCTTGTTGCTTATAAATAGAAAGGGATGAAGAGGTCAGGCCATTATCATGCTACCTCTGAGATGCAGCTATGTCATCCCTAAATTGGCCACCTGTTGGTGATACCCATTCTGGTCCCGCATGTCCTCTGCCCAAGAAATGAACATAAAACCCAGAGCTCCTCAGCAGCTATTGGGAAGCTATAGCCATGGCCAGGTGAACCTGCTCCTGTGTCTCTCTGAGATAACAAGTGAGTGTCATCAGCCCAGGGTACCTTCTGTCTGTGGGTCCCCTTGCTACCTCTTCATCTTTGGTCATCATAATCCCACCATTGATGGGGAATGTTGATGTATCAGAGAGAGAGAAAGAGAGAGAGAGAGAGAGATGAGTGTGGTCCTTCCATTCACTTGCATCTTTTTCTAAGTATATTCACTTACCCCATTTCTTTCCCTTAGCTTCTCCTGGTGTCATTTTAATTGGTTTACTAAACCATGCATTTTGAGCATATTCAAATTTGAGGCTTTGAGACTTTCAGTTCTTGTGGCCTCAGGCATGATTTGTCTGGGACTGTTCTCAGAGGCTTCCTTTGTATCAAGGTGAATTCCCACAAAACATCTATGTTAGATTGTTTCTGTTTGGATCTTTTCACTTGTATTATCTGTTTCCTTGGATAAGACTCCAACAGTGGATACTTTTACTCCATCAGGGGACCTAGGAAGGAGCTATGCCAGCAGGGTTTGGGATGGAGGCAAAACTAATTTTGGAGGGCTCCAATGTGTGTTGAAAAAGATAGCAATAATAAATACATAAATAAATGTGTCATGCCATATCCTGAATATGGTCTCAGGCACTCTGCCAGGTAGTTTTTTTTTTTATGAATCAGATTTTTTTCCCATTAGGAAAATTGTTGACGTTGAATTAACCAGAGCAGCCCAAGCATGATAGTGTGGCTCTGTGTCATTCATTCAGGACACGGTTAGGAGGAAGGAAGAGCAATGGTTTGTAAAAATGTGTCCATAAATAATGAATGATTTTAATAACCTGAGTGACTTCGATATTCACATTGACCTTCTCAATATATTATTTATGCCTTTTGGATTTTTTTCTAATATAATGTATTTTTTTCCTCTGGCCACAGTCTTCAGTTGTCCATTTACTGTGTTTTAAACCACAAACTTCTTGCCACTATCAGTCACATGGCTCTAAAGTGAAATATAGATTATAAAAGGAAACACTTACCACACATTTATGCAATGGCTTCCAGCTGGTCTTAAAAGTGTCTTCGATTCCCTCTGGATGTAAGTGTTTATCTGCTAATGCTTAGCATTTGGGAGTTTCCTTGCTCAGTTTCAAAAGTGGGAACATAGAGATAAAGTCAGTGTTTAAGAGATTAGTATTTAAGAAACATAAAGTTGGATGGAATAAATATTGCCCATGTAGAAGAATAAAGTTTTGATCATTAGGTAGTGAAATTATTCCTTCCCCCAAAGAATAAATGACAACAAAATTCTCACTGTGACAGAGTACAGGGCTTGACCACTTTTGATCAAGAGGAATGAAATTGTGTATGAGAAAGGTTAGGCCTAATTGAAGCAATAGACCAATTCCTGCAGAGGACCTCAGGTCACTGGGTGGAATTTCTGTGGGAAATTGTTTGGCTAAGAGAAAAGGACCTATCATGTAGGCTAGGCCACTCCGGATGCCCATATGTGCTATGTTAGTGGTTCCAAAGGTTTTTGTGGTGCTACTCTGGCCTTGGATATGGCTTCTTGGGGCCTGGCTAAGAGGAAAGGAGATAGGGAGTCATCACTTCCAGGCCACTGTAAGAAACAGGGAGATCTCTGTTGATCTCCCTGAATTTATAGGGTTAGGTAGATATTAATTTTCCTTCCTCTAATACAACTTTTTCTTCCAGCTGAAGTCTTTTTCAGTCACAGGGTTCATTTAAGGTGCTCCAACTTTGGATTTCAACAAGACAAATGGTGCCATCTACTCATGACATGGTGAGGAAATAACCCTCAAAATGATAAAGCCCTGTGGTATAAAGTAATAAAGTCCAGAGACACTCTCCAAGCTATAACTTTGCTCCTAAAATGCCTCTGACTTGAATGCATCCTCTTCAATCCAAGGCCCATTTTCCCTTCATTTTAGCTTTCTCTGGCTAAAATAGGTGGAGTGAGGCTCCCCTGTTTTCTATTAATGGGCAAAGCAGCAAGATTTATGTCAGGAAATCTTGCCAAAAATAATGGAGTGTCCTTCCATAGCAATAATCTTCCAACTGAAATCAGGGTGGCACTTCCTAAACAGGATTCCCCAGAACACTAGTTGCTTGAAGTGCTGATTTTTTGTTTTGTTTTATTTCTTAAACATTGTGAATGGTTTAAAAAAAAAAAAGGTGTGAAAAATCCTGGGTTGAACACATTTCAAGGAATTGCTTTTCCTGCGAGGCATTAAAAATATTTCATGTGCTAATAGGAATTGCATGTCTTGGAATTAACGGTTCACAGAACACAGTTTGCAAGTATCGAACAAGGGAGAAGACCTGGGGAGAAGTGGCCTAGGCTATGTTGCATGATTGTGGGCATTATTGACTTCTTTATTGCCAATGGTTAATCAATGCCATTGGATGCCCCCAGTTGTGACTAGGGTATAGATATGAAGAGGGGAGGAAAGAAAGTAGGATAAAACAGCTGTAACGAGGTGGCAGAGTGATGCTAATTGACTTAGATTTCTGACCCCTGTGTGTGTATAACTAGGGGCCCTTTTGGTTAAGAACCCTTCCCGCCTTCTTGCCATGCAGTGAAACTGACATGTGTCTCCTGGGGAAGATGGTGTGGAATGGTACAGCCGTCTGTATTTTTATCAGATTCAGGTTCCTTCTTCAAGCTGGTTGCTCTTTTTCCAGTTATAATACTATAAAAATGTATATGTGATAGAATCACCATATTTTATTTTGGTCATATTTTACTTGGCTACTAAGTTAACTTGAGGATAGCACATACAGTCATGGGTATTTGAATGTAAAATCCATAACAGAAACTCACTGAGAAGCTTTCTGTTGGGGTTCTATCATTGCTACCCATGTGGCATCCCTTTTAATGTGACCTCAGGCAGACAGATCTGCATCTGTTTCCTGATTTACATACACATTTCATCTATTGCATTATTTTTCAGACTAAACTCTATCCTGCTACCAGTCACTACAGCTTTCTCAAATGTGAGTCAAGTGTGAGTTAGGAGGTGGTGTTTTGTACTCTGAACTGCAGGAAGAACATACCAATCTTTTAATTATCATTATTTTTTTCAATTTTGTTACTTCTTTTTTCTTCCAGTTTTATTGAGATATAATTAACATACAACATTATATAAGTTAAGGTGTATGGCATAACGATTTGGTTTATATACATCATGAAATGATTACCACTGTAAGTTTAGTGAACAAAGTCATTTCATATAGACACAAAATTAAAAAAATAGAAAAAATTGTTTTTTTTTTTTTTTAGAAAAAATTGTTTTCCTGGTGATGAGAACTCATAGGATTTACTCTCTTAACAACTTTCATGTATAACATACAGCAGTGTTAATTGTATTTATCATGTTGTACATTACATCCCTAGAATTTAATCTTATAGCTGGTAGTTTGTACCTTTTGATTGCCTTCCTCTAATTCCCCCTCCTTCAACTCCCACTATACAAAGATATTATATAATTATTAACTATTTCCTCACATTGTACATTTCATATCTGTGACTCACTTATTTTGCAACTGGAAGTTGGCACCTCTTAATCTCTCTCATTTATTTCTCTCTTCACCCTTCCCCTCCCCCTGGCAACCACCTGTTATTCTCTATATCTATTACTCTGTATCTGTTTTGTTATGTTTAGTGAAAAGCTGAAAGCATTTCCTCTCAGATCAGGAATAAGATAAGAATGCCCACTCTCATCACTTTTATTCAACATAGTATTGGAGACCTAGCCATAGCAATCAGACAAGAAAAACAAATAAAAGGAATCAAATTGGAAAGGAAGATAGTTATATTTACATAGAATTGAGCATGTGCCGGGCCCTATCTTAGCTATATTAACATGTATTAATTTACTTTAGACCTCACACCAACTCTTTGAAGAGGTCCTATTATTATTCCTGTTTTATAGATGAAGACCATTAAGTAACTTACTCAGCTAGTAAATGGCGCAGCTGAAAGTTGAATGCATGCCATCGGCTGCACTCCGTGTATCTAACCATTGCATGGAAGCACCTCTTGCACTAAACAAAACAATAACTATTGAGATTGTCCTCAGAGGTTTTCTTCCATGAAGAAGATTGGAAACATTCTCAGAACTAACCTGATTTCCAGGGATGACAAACCTGAATGTGTGAAAGAGAATGGGAGAGTTGGGTGGGTACTTGAAGGTATCTGGCTTTGTTTCTCTTCCCTTTTATGAGGAAATGGAGCCCACAGCTTGAAACAAAATAGATGCTTAGCCGTGTGTCATCTACACATATAATGACACAAATGCCTGCACTCTGCATTTATGTTTTCTATCTCATTATTACCCCTAACTGCCATAGCAAGAGTATAAGCTGTATATTATTGCCTTTGTATTGGAAATGAGGAAGCTAAAATCTAGAGTAATTAAGGGTATCCTTTTGCCTAAGGCCATACAGCTTGTCAATCACAAATGCAGGTTTCAGAACACATTAGTTCCCTCTTTCATTCACCTGATATTTGCCACTTACATCCCATGACCTGTCACAAGAGTAATGTTAAGTATCAGCTTATGCCTGTCCCCTTAAAATAGTCTACTGAAAAGGCAAAGCTAGTTTTTCTTATTTAGATTCATCAAATTCAGTCTTACTAATAAAATATTTCTTTGTGTCTCCAAAATGATTGTTCAGATCTTTTTCATTAAAATTAAATAAGAATAACTTCTCCATAATTCAGAACACTATTGGCTTTGTTAGAAAATCCCTATAATTGCATTTCTCTGACATGGTGTCTTTTTAAATTAATTATTCCATTCTGTTATAGTCTTTTTTTTTTTTTTTTTTTTTTGCACACAAGCCCCACAACTGTTCGGAACCTGGGAAGACCTTTCTTCCTCATGCCTCCTGAGGATGAGGATGTCTTGCTTCCAGCATCATAACAAAATATGCCCTGACCTGGAGTCAGAGGACCTGAGTCCAGGTGCTACCTTGCCCCCTCACTAGAGTAGGAAAGTGTTTTAACTTCTTTTGATTTAAATTTTCTCCCATGGAAAATGAAGAGAAATGACAGGTCAAGGAAGTGTTAGGTGTGCCCAGGGAAGCCACCATTCATCTCCCCAGGAATTCTTCCTTGCTGACTCTCAGTGGAAATCCCCCAGCAGGTGCTATGGATCCATTGGTGGTGGCATCCAAGTTGTGAAAGTCAGCTGCTGCCTTTGATAATATGAACACTTAGCTCCCACACAGACTTACTCTCAACATTTGTGGCCTTGGACAAGAGTACAAATGGAAACTGCATACTATTTGTCAAAATATCTAAAATTTATAAATCAAGCTAACAAACTGTTAAATTATATATATTTTACTTTCTTATCTTGAAAAAATATAGCTTTACTATAACCTGGCATTCTTCTACTCCTCAGGGTTCCATGTTGGAATGTGACAGCAAGAAGAGGAATGGTCATTGGCTGTGGCTTACCACTTTTCTTCTAATATCTGCAGTCATGTTATGAAGAACCTTGTGTGCAAGTATGTGCTCACCCCAAACTGCATATCCAAACTCTGCCCACAATGCTGTAAACAGCTTCCCCTTGCTATCCCTTAGGTCTAGGTGTTAGCACCTTTGTGGTGCAGTCAACCTTGAAGGTTTGGGCAAGAGGACTGTCAAAGCTTTGGAAGTCTATCTGGGGAAGGTGTCCTAGGGTCCTTGTCTTGGGCTGGTTACGAAATTCAACTAGATACATCCTATAGGCCTTGCAGACTCATTACCCTGTGAGAAGGGGATGAAAGGGGGATAAAGTGGGCTCTCTAAAGTGTAAGATTCATCTGGCCAGATTGCTTCTCTAGACATCATCAAGGGTGAGTTCATCCTTTTCACTACTGGTGAAAAGTCTTTATAATCCTCACTTCCAACCGCACCATAAATAAATGACTATCTAAATGTCGATTACTTTTATGACCATCTAAATGTTGATTACTCCCAAATTTATATTTCCATAGAAATCAAGGCAGTAGAGATTTTCGCAAAGTGGCCAACAGCTCCAAAAGGGCATCTGTTCTGATATCAAATGTATCAGAGAAGTCCAGTGAGCTAAGGGCTGGAAAGTGTCCACTGGGTCTGGAAATATGTCATTGGTGGCATGAGATAGTACAGATTCCTTTTGAAGAAAATTGAAAAGTGATGAGAGGTGAGGAAGTGGAGGTTTAGGAGTATAAGGACTATTCCAAGAAGCTTAGCTGAGAGGGGAAAGCAAGAGAAACAGCAGCATCTAGAATGGGATTAACAGCCAAATAATGGTCAAATTTTTAAGTGGAAGGCGTTAGAGAATGTTTATGGCTTGAGAGAAAGAGCTCCTGGAGAGGGAAAGCTGGGAGGTTTACGAGAGAAGGAATGTGATGATGAAGTAGAGGATTGGGGTTAAGAGTGCAGGTGGAGGGATTGACCTTGAACCAGAGGTGGGATGAATTATTTTTCCAAAGTCAGAGATAGTGGCAAATATGGGCAAGTTTGTAATTGCATGTGGAGGCAAATTGTGATTTCTTTAATTTTTTTTTCACTGAGGTGGTAAAGCTCTATGCTGAGAATGAGGGGAGAAAAGTGTGGCTTGGGGATTTAAGGAGTGTAGAAACTTTGGAGTAACTGCTTAGGAGAGAGAATGCAGGAGGTTGCTGATTAAGACAGTTAAAAAATTGTCCAGTGGCACAATGGCAAAGTTGAGTTTGTTTAACGTAAATGCTGAGTGGCAAAAGTGTATGAGGTCATGTGATTTTTTTTTCTTCCCCAGAAAATGTTAACAGTCCAGGTTGTGAATAGAGGAGATAGTCTGTGTAAATGACCTGGGGTAGGAATCGACGTGCTCATGTGCAAAATAGTTAGAAGAAACAGGTATGCAAGAGAGTGAGGGGGCAGTTAAGAGAATAGAGTAGGTGATCCACCATGGGCTATAGGTCTGGAGATTGGATATGGAAAGAAGTAATGCCAGCAAGGGGTTGACTCACTCTGATAAGTTGAAGTCAAGGAAGAGTGTATGGAACTGGAGGGCAAGTATGAGAAAACCAGATAATAAGAAGAATCCTGGAGATAGGTGCTGAAGATTTTGGAGACGAAGCAGCTGTAGGTGATGATAAGGTCCTGGTTGAGATCATTGGAGTAAGTGACTTGGCTGGAATGGAAGCCCTGATTAGTCACGGAGATGATGGAAATTTGATGCCAAGGTTGATTAGATTACACATCGTGAGAAATTGAAAATAATTCAGTAATAGTAGGGAACTTTATCACCCCATTTAAATCAGTGGACAGGTCATCCAGACAGAAAATCACTAAGGCAGCAGTGGTCTTAAATGACACAATAGACCTGTTGGACTTAAGAGATATCTACAGGACATTCTATTAAAAAATGCCAGAATTCACACTCTTTTCAGGTGCACATGGAACATTCTCTGGGATAGATTACATGCTAGGCCACAAAACAATTCTTGACAAATTTAGAAGGATAGAAATTATATCAAGCTCCCCCCCCCCCGCCCTCCCCTGCCCACCACAATAGTATGAAACTAGAAATCAATTGCAGGAAGAAAAATTGGAATAGCACAAACATGTGAAGACTAAACAACATGCTACTAGACTTTATACATTGTAATTAAATAATATAGGACTTGAAGAAAAGGAAAAAACCTGACAATACTATATAAAATCTGCATCTTATTTAGGACATAAACCTTCTGGGTATGCTATTCACTCTTCTTTTCATTTCTTTCTTTTTTTTTTTGTCTTTTTTGTTGTTGTTGCTATTTCTTGGGCCGCTCCCGCGGCATATGGAGGTTCCCAGGCTAGGGGTTGAATCAGAGCTGTAGCCACCAGCCTACGCCAGAGCCACAGCAACATGGGATCCGAGCCGTGTCTGCAACCTACACCACAGCTCACGGCAATGCCGGATCGTTAACCCACTGAGCAAGGGCAGGGACCGAACCCGCAACCTCATGGTTCCTGGTCGGATTCATTAACCACTGCGCCACGACGGGGAACTACTTCTTTTCATTTCTTTTCACTTCTTTTCACTTACAGAAGATGTAGAACACCGTGGGGAGATGAGGATGTAAGGATGGAAAGGAGAGGGATGAATTGAGAGAATTACACTTTGTCTTCTGCCTGAGGCTGGCAGAGATGTATGTAGGTTCCAAAGGGTATGGTGTGCTTGGTGACACTGATCAGGACTTGGTCAGGCAGTGGAAGCCAGGCTGCCAGTTTCCATACATGTTCAGCAGCTTGGGAACTGGGGATGTTGAGATGAACAGTCTTGGAAGACTCAGGTTTATGCGGCTGACTCGAATTGGGACTGTGGTTGTGGGGGGTGGGAAATTGGTAGAGGAAAGAGGGAAGGGAATTCATGTTTATTAGGGCTCATTATGTACCTCACATACTTTCATTTAATTCTCATGGTAATCTTGCAAAGGAATCACAATTATCCTCATTTTATAAATGATATGTCAACTTGTTTGTAACATGATTTGAATTTCTATAGGAATGCAGATTTTTCTTTCCAAATTCCAAAACTAGACAATGCATACATAGAAAGTCAAATAAGACAGAGAAATAAAAATGTAAGTCAATAAGCAATGTACTCTTCTAGCCGCCTTCAGCTCCTAGACAATATTTTCTCATACCTTTCCTGTCTCCTCTGTTTAATTTTGGCTCAGAGCCTATCGGTTTTATCATTTGACAGGATTCAAAGTACTATTTCTAACCTTCACCAGTAAAAATATTCAAATTGCATGCTTTAAAAAGCAATTCATTTCAGATCATCTCTCTCAGGGGAGACAGTTCTGATGAGCTGGAAACGCTGAATTGAGAATTAAAACCACGGATTCTGGTTCTGATCTTTGCTACTGACAAACTATGGGAACTTGGGAAAGATATTCAACTCCTTGAGTGTCCTACCTCTAAACAAGGATAATGATACCTGCTCTGCTCACCTTACAGGATCGATGTGTAAGGTAACTGAGATGGTGTATATAAAAGGGCTATACAATGAATGCTATGCAGATGGCAAGGACTGGTGTTTTTAAGGCAGGGTAACTCAGAACAGCTTACTTTATGTCATACCTTAGACAGCATGGATTGAAACAGGTACACAGACTTTTGTCTGAAAAAGGCTGTGGCCAAATGTATGTCAGAAGGATGCAGCATTCTTCTGAATTTAGAAAGGAAAAACTGTGCCCATCTTGCATATTACTTATGGCCACAGAGGTCTAGGGCAGTATCCTATAATCTCACACATGGACATTTTTTAAATAGCAGACATGACTGCTCATATTAGGAGGGATAAATATAGTCATAAATGGCTTTTCATTTAGGTCAGTACAGTAGGCTGGATAATGGTCACTCAAAATATTATGTCCCAATCCACAGAACCTGGTAATGTTACCTTGCAGGAAAAAGAATATTTGTAGAGGTGATTGAGTTAAGGTTTTGACACATGAGATTAACCTAGATGATCTGGATGGGTCCTACATGTCATCAAATATATCCTTATAAGGGGAAGGCACAGGCAGATTTGATACACATGGAAGAGATGGTGATGTGATCATGGAGGTAGAAACTGGAGTGATGCAGCCACAAGTCAAGGAGTGCTGGCAGCTACCAGAAGCCAGAAGAGGCAAGGGACACATTTTCCCTTAGAGACTCAGGAAGGAGTGCGGCCTTGCTGATAACTTGATTTTGGTTCACTAAAACTGATTTTGGACTCTGGAACAGTGAGATAATACATTTCTGTTGCTTTAAGCCTCCAGGTCTGTGGTAATTTGTTACAGCAGCCATAGAAAACTAATTGGTTTTGCTGCCAAATGAGCTATTAAAGAAACGAGTTGTCAGTTTTTTGCATTTGGGAGTTGCAAAGAGACTATTAACCGGTATTCACATTGGTACCTAAGTATCTTTCAAAGTGGCTCTTAGGATATTTTGCTCATGCACAGCTGGTCAGAATGGTGGGGAGGGGCCTGGAATTGCTGTAGGCATTGCCCATTGTGCAGCAAGATTGACACTGAGGTATGCTGGGGGAGGAGGGCAGCGTGGGCCTATCCAATGGCAAAGTTTGAGATGGGGGGCAAGGAGATTTACCTAAGGGGCACAACAATTTGTAGTCATGAATTAGGCAAATGGCTGGCCCCTTTAAGAGATTATTAAGAGGCAGTATATCCCACATGCATGTGATTCTTAAGAGCCCAGGTAGCAGGCACAGGTGAGGGAGTCTGGGTATCAGGTAGCAGATGAGGTTCAGGTCGAGGGCTAGGGAGGAATCAATGGAAATGGGTTACTACAAGAGAAACTGAAGAAATAGGGACTGACACAGAAGCTTAGTTGTGTGTGTGTGTGTGTGTGTGACATTATCTAGCATACTTGCAGGAGAAAAGTTCTTTATTAGTGAATATTTGAGGTGGGTAGGAACGATGACTTGGGAAGAATATGAGCTCCGTCAGGATCCTGAGCCTGACTAGCAGCAACGGAAACATGAGTAAACCCCATAGAGTGTGACCTGGGGTGCAAAGCAGGAGCCTGGATTAAGACTGAAGCTCTCATCATGGGCCAAGAATGACAGGGATACTTATCAATACTCAGCCCAAGGAGAGGGCTGTTGCCCCAGAGTACTTATTTATTCACCCCAACATGACTAGGAAACTGGGTAAGTAGGATATGAGGGGGCAAAATAGTGGGCCTAGTAATAGGGAGCCATAGGCCACTGAAGGGAAATCTTTGAGGTGGACACCCACACATCCCATTGGGGGAGGTAGGGAGGCGGAGAGCATGACTGCTGATGCTATGCTGTCTTTGTCTTTTTCTGTTTTAAAATCAATTTCTGGATGGTAAAATGTGTCTATGATGAAATCACTTAAAATCTCCATTTCGAAACTCACAGTACGTTTATCTGAAGTCAATTTAAAATGTTACAATCTAACTTAAACGGCCAACACAGGGCCCAGTTAAGTAAACTATGGGTATCTATGCAACCAAACATTTTATAGTCATTGGTATTATGTTGACAAAGAGATTCTAAAGCCCTGGGAAAATATTTATGCTCTAATGCTGTGTGAAAAAGACAGGATACACGATTGTTTACAGAGGATGGAGAAACAAGCAAAATAAAGACTGCATGAAAAACAATCCAGTAGGAAATACATTGAAATATTAATACAAAGATAGCTTCTGGATAGTGGGGCTAAGAGTATTTTTTAAAAATCATCTTCCTAGTTTTTATTTTCCTACTTATCTGTGCATCCCCTTTCCTTTTAGTTATTTTACTGTTTTATACAGTGTGTTACTTTTGCCATAGGAAGGACCCAATAAACTCTCCTTTCTGAAAGAGCCTACACCTAACTTTCTTGAACTTGATCCAAAATATTTTGAGTTTCAAAGGGCAACAGTATCCATAAAGAAAAATGGTAATGCACTGACATTTCTAATTGTATAAACTCTAGATACAGAAGGTAAAAAATAAACAAGGGGATTGATACCTCTGTGCAATAAGCCTAGTGCAAAGTGGACTTTTTTCTTTTTTCTTTTTCTTTTCTCATAAAACCAACCAGCAAGAAACTTCAGGCTGTGGAAGAGGATTCGGAGAAGATCATATTATGGTGCAAACATGGCTTGAATGTGCCATTTAAACACTTTTGGTGCAAGAAGCGGTGGATGTGGAAGAGGAGAGGCTGCCTGCCGCACATATCCTCCAGGAAGCGAATGCTTCAAGGCTCTTCTCAGGCATTATCTCTTTCAGATACCCTCCCTTAACCCTGGACTGGAGTAAGTGTGCTCCCTGCTCCCTCAAGACCCTGTGCTTGCCTCCATCACTGTCTGTATCATGTAACATCATCTCATCAATGAAGATGCATAAAAGCCCCAGTGAGGTGGAGACTGTTTCACTTGTGTTGGTCTTCACAACACCTAGCAGAGCCCCTGGCAGATGGTCAGTGCTGAATAAATATTTGTAAAATGAGCTGAGCAATTTTCCCAAAGAGTGAGAGATGCTGTATGAGCTTCCTAGAGTTGCTATTACAAAGTACAACAAATTGGGTGGCTCAAAATGACAGGCATTTATTCTCTCACAGTCCTGAAAGCCAGAAGACTGAAATCAAGAAGGTGGGAAGGTTGGTTTCTTCTGGAGGGCTTGAGGGAGGTTCTGTTCTACAGCTTCTGATCATTGCTGGCAATCCTGGGGATCCCTTGCCTCTCTCGTACCACACAGTCTCCGTTTCCATCTCTACAATGGTGCTCTCCATCTACATGTGTTTTTCCATGTGTCTGTGTCCCTGTGTCCAAAATTCCCTCTTCTTTATAAGGAGATTGGTCATACTGGCTTCGGTATGACCCTAAATCAATGCAACGCCATCTTAACTTGATTACCTCTGCCAAGGCTCTATTTCCAAATAAATCACACTTAGAAGTATGGAGGTTGGGACTTGAACATACCTTTTTCAGGGACACAATTCAACCCACAACAGAAACTCTTAAGGAATTTGAAACTGAGTGATGTGTCAATAGCCAGCCCATGTACCCAACATGATATAACGACCAGGCAGAGAGGGCACCTGAGAGACTATCAGCCATAGGTAGCCAGGAGCAGAGGGGCTGGGTCAGCACAACTGGGCGGGAACATGGAGAGCCAAGTAGGTGGGTACTAAGAACAAGAAAGGAAGATTATGTTTCAGTAAATCAGACTATGTTGCCAGGCACAGGGAGACGGGAATTTGGGGTTATTGAGGGAGAAGAGCAATTTGCTGAAGTTTATCAAACAACTTCCATCTTTATCACTTGCATGTCTGATGGTCTTTGGTTCATGTTATCTACTTAGCATCTGACCCCAGATACGCATTAAGGGTTCTGGCATGAAATAAAGTGGATAGGGAAAAAAGTCAAGCATTTTTCTCCTAGGAGCCATAAAAGAAAAAAATGTACCATAGCAGGATCTGTGGGAAACACACTGAACTACACTCTCCAGTTGTCCTAATCATATATTTTCTGACACGCTTGGTCTGTTAGAATTGGTTGCATATTTGGCAGAGATTAAGCACTCATGAGGGGCTCTACATTAAATTTTTTATGCAAAGTATAGCTCTGGTGTTTGGAGAGCAAAAGAAGACATGTTATGGCTTCTCTTTGAAACTGAATTTTTTTAAAAAAAGTTATCATTCTCTGTAAGGAGCAATTAGTAATAACAATATTAGAAATTATCTCAGTAAATGAATACCCCAAAGTGGAATGGTTCCCATTCCTTTGGGAGACTCATTTTTACTGAAATCTCAAATGAACTGTTTCCTGTTTAACCTGAGAAGAATGTGGAACAGAGTCCTAACATTCCTATGATAAGAGACTTCAGCCCTTTTATGTTCGTGATCCCTTACAATCCATTTCTTAACCAAGAATATCCAAACTTCTGGAGATTTTCAGACTTGAATAATAGAAGGCGAAAGGGAAAATTAATGAGTTGAAATGCTCTAGATTTGATTAGGACCATGTCATCCGAGTTTAGTTTTGCGGAAGTAAACAAATTGCGGGGGAAGACAAGGAGGAGGTTGTGTGTGGAAAGCTAAACTGAAAGAAGGGGAGCCCTGGCATTCAGGTCTCCCCAAATCCCAGGAAAGACTACTTACTTCCCAGTCTTCCAAACAGGAGATTGGGATTTACAAAGGCAAGAGAGATGATACCTGGGCCCCGTCAAGTGCAACCATGGTTTTCAGCTACTTCATGCCTGCTTTGGGTCTGTTTTGATAACCAAGCATATATTTTGCAAGCCAGGCATAAAGGAAATGTTTGTCCTACTGAAGGAGCTAGGCTAGATTGTGAGATGGGCTCTGAGCATTCCAGCCTCAAAGATAATTAAGGCTCAAGAAGTTTTCTTCTGGAGCCAGAGTTAAAGAAGGATTTATATCGACTTAACAACTGGCCCCAACCAAAAGTTTCAGCAACCTTTTCTTTGAGGTATTAACTTACTTGACCCCTTGTTTGTACGTGCAAGTGGCTAAGGAAAGAGGGGGCAGCATGAAAACATATTTTGAAAATCTGGTTTTGGACTATGCCTGGTATGCTAAAATATTTGATTCTTCAAATCTTGGCATTTAGAAAGAGGATGGATTTAAATAGAGGATGACCAGCTGGCTAATTACATGTTGCCAGCATCTCCCTCTGGCCGCTTGCTGGATGAGTCCTGTTTATGTCAAAAGCTGACTCTGTCCTTTATCCTCTCTCATGGCTGAGAAATGGAATGTCATGCATTTCACTCAACATTAAATGTTCTGGTGAATCCCAAGGCAACAAAGCTTGCTTCCCTCTCTTGGTGGGCCAGACAAGGCAGGTGGTGGCAGAGAAGTGATGGGGGAGAGGTTTTAGGACAGGTTGAAAATGGTGAACAACTGAGTCCAGTTTTCAACTTCTACGTCTCCTTTTAGAGAAGATAATTTCTTATCCTGAAGATATTGTGAAGCCAAAAGCTATTGATGGCGTATTCAAGGCTATGTTTTTCATCATGAAAGCAAAAACTGACATCTTCAAGCCCCATCAGCCTAGCTGAGCCCAGAGGGTAAAGTGAGGGTTGAGTCAGTGGAGTTAATGAGTACAAAGTGGGGGTGGCCTTTACTCACTGCAAGATTTTTTAAAAAATGAGCCTCCAGGGACCTCTGCAGTAGATGGCACAGAAAAGGAACCAAGTATAAAATTGACAGAGCCTTGAAGAAATGATGTACAGAGGTAGAAGGGAAAGGAGGGTACGTGTGAAGGTCACATGCCGGATATATCACCCAAGTCCATCCATAAGAGGCCTATCAAAGAGACAGACTGGTAGGAATTGCAGACTCAAATGCTTCCAGGCAGGGACTAGTAGATAATAAAAATACTAGAGAGTGTAAGTCTAGGAAATCATGGGGACTGCATCAAAGTACAGCACACTTATCTTGTATAAAGGCATTTAAAAAAATTTAAGCACACCGTGCTAACCAAATAAAATATGTCTATGAGTTATATTTTACTCAAGGGCTATCAATATGTGACTGCTATCTAGCGAGTCCTCAACATTGAGGGTCTGAAATTTTGAGCTATATTACTTATCGAAAGTGACTTGTAAAACTGCTTTATGTAAGGGAAAGCTATTGTCCAAACTTCCTGTCATGATATAAGACTATGTAAAATTCCCCTTTTTCCTCCCCTCTTCTTTTTGTATGGTCATGAAGTGAAGAACGCAGCCTTGGAAGGAAGATGTTCATCTTGGAAACTGTCAAGGGGCTGCCCTTCCCTTTCTCCACAAATAGCTAAGGGTAAACACTCAGAGACTTCCCCTCCATCACCCACTCAACCTCAGGGGTTATCAGCACACTACTTTAGGCCTCTCCTTAATTCCGGGCACATCTTGCCCCCTGTTATGTTCTCCCCAAGCCCCAGTGGTACCATAAAGGAAGCAAGCCATCATAGCAGTGAATTTTAAGTCAGTTTTGTGAATAGGGCGGAAGTTTTTATTGATTACAAGGAGAGATTACTTTGTTGTTTTGTATAAATAAATCAAAATAAATTCTTCTTAGAGTGGGTGTCTGCATGGGGAGAAGCTTGAATGAATAAGACTTAGAGTTGGAATAATCATATTTATCCAAGGACACACTATGTCTTTTAATCCTCCAAGGCTCTAGGAATCGCTCACCTGGGAATTTCTCTTTAAAATCCACATTAGGAATATTATTTAAAAAATAGCTTTAATAAGTGGGGTATACATTCCTTGAGCACATCCGAGGCTAAAAATCATGGTAGCTCCATGCTACCGGCCTTGGCTTACCGCTCTTTCTGTTGCTGAGTTTCCCAGCATCCACTGTGGTCAGAATGGACTTTCTATGCAAACCTTTCCTCTGGTTAGACCACAGACTTCAGGATCCTCTGCCACAGTCAGACATAAACACAGTCAGACATATCTCAGGTTGCCAGAGCAAAAATAGCACTAGCAAATAGTCACTAACTCCTTATTATGTAGATAGTAGTTGTGTATGGAAAGTGAAATAGAAATTTGTATCAGATGGGTGATACAAAGAAAAGGACCATCATTCTCCCTGGAGCAGAAGGCTGGAAAAGCAGATTGGAGCCCAGCTATAAGCAGTGTTTCTGGCTGGTCTGAGGAGTTAAGACATTTTCCTGATGTAGGGAGCCTTTGAAAGTTTTTGAGCAGGGAAGTAAAATGATGGGAAACTTTCTAAAAAGCTTTACATAGCAGACATCTGCAAGGTAGTTCAGAGGATGGGGAGACTAGAGGCTTGGAAATCATTGATTATAAACCCCAGCATTAAACCATCTAGAGACTTTAGTGACAAAGGGATGCTGAGTTATAATGATGAATAGCCAACACTATCTGCATCTCTCCATGTGCCAACTATTGTTGTATGTGCTTCATAAGCATTACTTAATTTAACGCTTGCAACAACATTCTTAACATTAAGCATCATTTAAATATCACCCTTTTTCAGACTAGGAAACCTTGTCTCAGAGCAATAAAGAGACTTCCTAAGTGTTACCTGGCTGGGAAGTATCAGAACTAGGAGACAAAGCCCTGGATCCTGGCTTCGGGCCCTCACGTTTTACTATATGCTTCATCAGTGTGTAGCTCAGCATCTTGTTCCCTGGCCTTCCCTTGCCACTGCGGTGAGGCTGGGACCCAGCTTGGGACCATTGTTATCACTCCACCTTATTGTCTATTAGGTTTGGACGCAGACCTCTGGACATACTTGCCCAAGTGTTGATTTCAAGACACTCAAAACACTTGCCAATGCTAGTACCTAATTCAAAGGAGACCTGTGAACAAAGAAGAGGAAGACAAGGCAAAAATACCATAAACATATCGCCCAGGACTGCTCGTCACATTCTAGTAGAGGAAGGAAGGCAAAGTTGCTTTTCATTAGATGTTAATGATGTTACTTGCTGGCCTTGTTGGCCTTGGTTCAGTGGTTTTTGGATGCATTTACTTCCAAAATGGGAGATCTGGAACTCACCGGATAGTAAATTATTGAGTGTTTTACTGACTCCTTGAGTCACTATCAGATGAGGAAAATTTATTGTGAATTCAAGCTGACTGTATGTTTTTCTCAAAGCTGCTGTGTAAGATTCCCAAACATTTTGAGCCTGTAGATGATCGAGGCCCATCCAGTCCTCCAAGAACAAAGCCAAGAACAGATGTTTGCCATTCAGGTATCTTTTAACACTCTTCATACAAATTATAAATTGGGTGTTAGATTCAACCAGAAGGTGGCCTAATTAGATCATGTTTAAATTAAGGTAATTCCATATAGGCTGTATAGAATAATTTTTAATTTTTCTCATTGCAAAACTTTTTTGTATAGAAGACAGCCATGATCTCAGAGAACATTAATTTTGGCTTGAGTTCTAGACTTATATATTTACTCTGTCTTTACATTGTTTAATAATAAATAGATAGTGTTAAAGGAATTCTGTTGTAGAAAAATGGATACTACCTTAACTGTAGACCTCAACTTTATAGGTTATTATGATCATTATCATACAATGGAGGAAGGTAACAAGTAGGTTTTAGACTCAACATCAGTTTCAACAAAACATTTATTGAAGATCTGTGTATAGTTTAATCCATATGATGCAGCTTCCCCCCCCGCCCCTTTTCAGCCTCACCCACGGCATATGAAAATTCCCAGGCAGGAATTGAATTGGCCAGGGTTGAAATCTCAGCCACATCTGATCTCTGTGCAACCTGTGCCACAGCTGCAGCAATGCCAGATCCTTAACCCACTGCGCTGGGCGGGGGAATCAAACCCACAACACCACAGAGAAGAGCCAGATCATTAACCCACTGCTCCACAGCAGGAACTCCCCATATGATGCAGTTTTAATGCTAGGTTGGATTCTCAGTATTGAATTACATCATGAATAAGTTGTTTACTCTTTTAACAGGATGCCCTCTGGTCAGGCATAGCTACACTCTACTGCATCAGCAGATCAACCTATTGATTAACTGTTGGGTCTATTTTTAAGTTTAAACTTTGGCCAGGCAGGGATTGAAATGAATTTATTTCTGTAAACAAGCAGATTATGGAGGCAAGCAGGCTTGGAGGGACTATTGAGAAATCTTAATACCATTTGTTTAGCAAGTTAAATGTCTTTATTCCATAAAACAAATAACTTAATCTGCACAGTAGAGGTTCTCTAATGGTTGACATTTAAATGAGCATTAATAAATTTGTTAGTTTTCTATAAAAATACTGAGATATGTAAGGTTAAGATTATTAGAAAACTCTGGAAACTTGTTTGAAAACTTTAAAGTAATTCTTATTTGATTTAGTATGGGTCCAGCTTTAGTCAGAATTGGTAATAAAAAGTAGGAAATTTTTTTTTTTAACAGTAAAGAAAGTTCATCAATTCCTTGAGGAAAAAGTTTAACATTTGGGTCACTCTTCCTAATAATATTGGGTTTGTAGAATTGATATCGATCGAGCACTAAGAATTCTATTTCTCCTTAGGAGCTTTAAGAATTGATTTCAGAGAGCCAATTTTTAAAAGCCAACCATTCCCAAATCCACATTTCTTATTAAGTTGTACTTTACTGTATTTTCTATAATATTTTGCTCATAGAATTGAGATTTTTTTCTATTAAATAATAAATTAAAAAAAATGGATTTTGGGCAGATGCCATGTTAAAAATAATGTTAAACATTTTAAAGTCATATATATAATATGCAAACATCTTTAATGAAAGATTCAGATGATATTGTTTGAAAGCATCCCCATAGCATCTCTAGAGGTAGTCCTGTGCATGGTTTCCAGAGGTTTCTATATACACAGCTATACGGGTACATATAGACTCTTGAGTTTCCCCTGCACATTTCTATTTCATTTTCATCTAATTCATTTTGTCAATAAAGCAGTTACAGACTTAAAAGGACAAATAATGTTTATCTCCTCCAGTTAGTCTGTGGTAAATTAACAGCCAAAACAACCGATTAAACACCTGTGTCTCCTTAGGGACTCCTCCCTGGCCGCATTACTCCTGCCCACAGCTGGGTAATCCTTTGCTAGTGTCCAGGGGAATGCAGGCGATGTGCTACACTCTGTCAGGACCATTCAACAAGTTGTTTCTATCCCACATTATCACTTTTATGGCCAGAAAGAACAGGACGCCTAAAAGCCTTATTAGAGGGTCCCCTGAAACAGACTTGGATGGCTTTCAGCCATACCTCATCTTCTTTCCCTTCCTGTTGGCCCTTTGCTTTTACTTTCCCTGTCTTTTCTTTCTCTGTCAGTCAGGCACCCCTGAGGGTGGGCCACAGCCACATGGCAGGGAGCGCTGATTTCCTGGCACTGTGGCAGAGTGAATTCTATAGTCGGAGGGCTCCAAGTTTGAGGCGGGCACTCACTTGCTCTGTGGCTGCAGCACATTACTCCATCGAGCTGACCTCAGGTTCCTCTTCCATAAAACCAGGGGTAATGAGATCTGCCTTATATGTGGCTATTGTGAGGAAATAATGAAATAACACATGTATGATTTCCTAACACAATTTCTCCCTAAATGGTGGTTATTATCACCATGGTTGACACTTGCCTTGTGGGTGGCATAGGGAAGACAGGTGAAAAACATTTTAAAAAGACTTATTGAGGAGTTCCCGTCGTGGCGCAGTGGTTAACGAATCCGACTAGGAACCATGAGGTTGCGGGTTCGGTCCCTGCCCTTGCTCAGTGGGTTAAGGATCCGGCGTTGCCGTGAGCTGTGGTGTAGGTTGCAGACGCGGCTCGGATCCCGCGTTGCTGTGGCTCTGGCGTAGGCCGGTGGCTACAGCTCCGATTCGACCTCTAGCCTGGGAACCTCCATATGCCATGCGAGCGGCCCAAGAAATAGCAACAACAACAACAAAAGACAAAAAAGACAAAAAAAAAAGACTTATTGAGATTTTCTCTAAGAGTTTTGGCTTATATACTATTTCCTAAACTATGAATGCTGGCTATTTCCCTCATCTGACCTAGACCTTCGAGCCCAGGGATCAAATGAACTCCTCAGTGTGGACCATTCTGTTAAGTTGGACTCCTCTCCTCATTTATTTATTTCTTTTTATTAATAGATTGATTTTTAGAATAGTTTTAAAGAAACATTGAGCAAGATAGTATGGAGGATTCTTAGCCCCTGTGCACTTTTCCCTGGTATGAACCTCTTCTATTAGTGAGGTACATTTGTTTCAATTAATGAACCAATGTTAATATATTGATAGTAACCAAAATCCATATTTTATTTGGATTTTCTTTGTTTTTCATCTCATGTCATTTTTTCTTGTTCCAGGGTCCTACCTAACTCAAGGGTGTGGTCAAGGGCTCAGCTTCTGGGAAGGCACTTGCAGAATTTGCAAAATCTTTTGTAGAGACGTGGCGAAAGCAGGGATTAAATGGAAAGTGACACAGGCCATTCATGGGGCACGATATTTTGAATTAGGTAAAGTTCAAAGGGGTGAGTACAAAAAGTTCCCAGGACAAAGTCAAAATGCTGCCATGCGGGATGGGGAAAGGTGGACTTCAACCCAGTGGGGTGGCCCCAGGAGAACTAGTTAAATGAGGGCTGTTTATTTTTAAAGCCAGTAGGACAGCGGGATGCAGGGAAGGCAAAGGGCAGGAAGTGGCCTGCCAGCTTCTCCCAGCACCAGTCTGATCCCAACTGTGGCCACTTTGTGTCTCCCCTTTAAGGAGGATGTGGGGAACTGGCAGAACTCCAGAGAAGAGCAAAAATGTAATTAAGGCTTGGAAAATAAAGGGCTGAGAGGAAAGGCCACAAAGCTGTGGGGTTATTTAGCTTAGAGAATAAAGGTCTAACAGATTTGAAGGGTCATTATATGAAAGACATGGGTTGTTTCCCATCTCCACAAATAACAGGACAAGAGGAAAGAAGCTTACACTGCACTCTAGAAGGTTGGGGGCTATGAGAATTATTACCAAGGAGGCTGTCAAGGCTCATGCTGGCAACTGAAAAGGAAAAAAAAAAGAAAAAAGATGTACAACTACGGGTGGACAACCCATTCACATTTACCTGCAAAGGAGGAAGGAGGGTGGTATTCAGATGCTAGCTTTTGGATTATTTTGAAAAGAAACCAGGTACCCTTCGCTTAAAATCACGTCCTTGTTTACTATTTACATGCAGCGATTAAGAAAAAAGTCAGTCTGAAGGTATAGCTGCTGCGAATTGGATAGGTTCAGGATTTCCTGAGACAAGGCCCTGCCCCATTTGACTGGTTTTAGCTAACACTGACTAAAATGCTCTCTGGGGCTAATGTTTTTTCATCACATCTTGGAAGAAACTATATCTGTCCGTGACTTTTCAGAACAGTCTGACAAATGCCAGTGCTGGTGTCCATATCATTGCAGAGTAGGACTGTGCTGAAGGACCCTTTGTCTTTCATGCTTTTTGGATGAGGAAGGTGAGGCCCTGTCTTACGAGAAGTATTATGAGAAGCAGTCTCAGCTCCGGATGTGCTGGTGTCCAAGTCAGGGGGATACGCGTCCATTTACTCCAGCAATTATGTTGTTCTGTATGCTACCTGGTATCTTCCCATGTAGGTGGCTGGTGGCCAACTTCACTTTGGATGCTTCCTCTGCTATTAAATGAGGCCACACTAGGTGAGGATTTCAAAAACTCAAAGTAGCTTTACTCTTTGTATTGCTTTTTTCCTTTTGCATCTACCATTCTTTCTATGGTCACCACTGGTATTAGTTTTCAGTTACACTGGTAACACAGACCCATGTATTTTGTTTTAACTACGGCTTTTTATTCCTTGGCGTAGATATATTGTCATCTATTTTGCTATTGTTTAAAAATATTTAAGATTAGGGATAATGGTGGAAATCAGAATAACTCTTCCGTTTGGAGAGGTCATGACTTAGGGCAGCATGTTGGAATGTTGTGGGACCGGTAAATATTCTATATGAGTGCTGATTACATTGGTGTATATTCTCATAAACATTGTCTTGTCGGTACACTTTACATGCTTTATTGTAGGGAAATTATGCCTTACTTTTAAAAAGTTTAAAAGTGGTTAAAAGTCATACTTTAAAGATATGATAAAGTATTACATCCCATGTCTAATGAAATAGGACAGGGATCTAGGAAAGGAGAATTGAGAAGGAAGGAAGCTAACGTTTACTAAGTACCTTTTATCTTGTAAGCATGTGATATAATTTCTCATTTAATTATCAATAACTATGAAGTGGGTAGGATTCTTATTCCATTTTTTTTTTGTCTTTTTGCCTTTTCTAGGGCCACTTCCCGCAGCATACAGAGGTTCCCAGGCTAGGGGTCGAATCGGAGCTGTAGCCGCCAGCCTACACCACAGCCACGGCAACATGGGATCCGAGCTTCGTCTTTGACCTACACCACAGCTCACGGCAACGCCAGATCGTTAACCCACTGAGCAAGGGCAGGGATTGAACCCACAACCTCATGGTTCCTAGTCGGATTCGTTAACCACTGCACCACGATGGGAAGTCCTTATTCCACTTTGTAGGTGGGGAATAGACTCAAACTTAATTGCTCAAATTCACCTATACCTGGTAAGGACCAGAGTCAGGATTTGAAACAAGAGCATTAAGGACTTTAAAGTTCTGAGTGGAATTCTAAAAAGGGAGGCTGTAAAGTTGCATGTAGCCCAGAGCCCGAGTCTTACCAGGGGTCGGGGGCACCCACTGGTCTTCTAGCCCATTGCTTTTTTCTGCAACAAGTGATTGCCTCGCTCTTTAATTTTCAGAGTGTTGAACAAAAGTATTCCTTTTTATATCCTGGAAGAAAATAGGTGAGGATTTACCAATAAAGAAACTTGTAGAAATTTCCTACTGTCAAAGATGCAGACATAAAATTTACAGAAGGGTGACCTAAATTACTTGAGCATCTGAGAACTTTCTTTTCACTTCAGACGGAACATTTGATAATTATATGTTTTTGAAGAAAATGATTTGGTTTATAACCTCAGAAATGTGTCTGAAGGTTAAGGATTTTCCTTGTTTTGGAATTGTGATATATCATTTATATGAAGGTAGTAAAAATAGTTTCAATGACAAAGATTAGAATCTGAGACAACTTAGAAAATTTATATAAAAGTTTAAATTGCATAAAACAATATTATTTTGGTGATAGACAGTTGTACTCTTTTTCTGGTTCTTTCCTCTCAATTTGATTCATTAGATTTTTTAAAGCTCTTTTTTCACTTGTTTTTCTCCTTCATTAATTTTTTTCTGCTTCTTGTTTCTGAGTTATGTTTTTGTTACATCTCAGCACATGGCATGATGTTTACATCAAATCCTCCAAACATATTTTAGAGATTGTTAATTGTGCTCTTAGTAATGACAGGACTGTAGCAAGAACACGTACTCCTCATATAACCAGTTTACTCCTGTAATTGGAATAAATTCTATCATGAAGTGTTTTCTATTGAGAACAATACAACTTTTAAACCCTCAAGAGCCCATTTACTAGAGCTGTAAATAATAGAATTTTAGAGTAATAGAATATTAGCCATGGAAGAGGAGTAATTTTGCATGGGAGAAAACAAAAGCCCAAGGATCTTTGTGCAAATTGGTTTCTTTCATCAGCCAGTAATCTGAGTCGTCAAACCTAAAGTAAATGATGTTTTTTCTTTCTTTCTTTCTTTTTTTTTGGCTGTGCCCACAGCATGTGTATGTTTCCAGGCCATGGATAAACCCTTGCCACAGCAGAGACAACACAGGATCTTGAGTGCTAGGCCACTAGGGAATTCCAATGATGTCCTTTCTTTATAGAATTGATTAAATGAGTCTGTAATGCCTGCTTCCTTAGCTGATTTGGCTTTGGAGGTGTGCATTATAATGCATGCAAAGTTAGGAATGCCTTTTAGACCCTCTTGTCCTTTAGTTTATAAACATGGAATCACTGGTAAAGAAAGAGGAACAAATTAAGCGTACAGCATGTTTCTTCCAGGTATTTGGGCTCTTTGGCATGAAGCCAGATTACAAATCAGCAGAATTGTCTTAGAAAGGCCCTCAAAGTCAGTGATATTTTATTCCTTGTTGCCTCTAGAGTGGACATAAATAAAAAGCATAGATCTACGTTTTCCCTGCTAGAATGTCCATTAAAAGGTGAATGAAATCTTTGGCTCTTTTTGACTGTCTCTGTGTTGAAGAACAAGAAAACCAAGTCCAACCCCACCCACATCCATTGTCTTTGACATGGTTATAGGTTTCTGATGAGGACAAGTCCACAAAGCAAGTTCAAATCTAGGATCTGACAGAGAAAAGATTTAGTTCAAAGTGAGCTATGATTACTTCAATAGAAATATATTTTGAAATGTGATTTCTGGAATGTGTCATTTTATGATATGCAAGTCTAGAAGGAAATATTATTCCCCTTCCCCCAAATAAGGTCATATTTCTTTTTTTTTTTAATTACAAAAATAATAGGTTGATGCAGAAAATCCAAGCAGAGTATGTAGGGTATTAAAAATACTTAAATGTATTTAAAAATAAAGTCATCCTAATACCCGAGAAATATTAACATTTTGCTAAACATTCCTCTTGTCATCCCTCTATGTATTTATTTGGCCCATCTGTGTTGGTATGTGTGTATTTATATAAATAATATTTTTTGTACTTTGTTTTTTACTCAACAATCTGTTATGGAGATTTTCTTTCCTTTAATAAGTATCAAAATTCCTTTTAACAGCTACAGAGCTGCCCATTGTGTGGATCTACCAGAATTTAACTAATCCCCAAGTAATGGATATTAGATTGTTTCCAATTTATGATTATAATAAGCAAGGGCTGAGTTAACATTCATATTCATGTATCTTTATCTGTATCTGAAGAACTGGCCAGTAAAGTAGATAAGTTCCTAAAAGTCTGATCCATGTCACTTGTTTGCTTTCCCAAAACTTTTCCTTCTATATTTTACTCATTTCATTACCAATAGCATCAGAGACTATGGAAGCGGATCTTTCAGTTCAATAACTTGAAAGTCTTTGAATATGCAGTATTAATATACATGAATTTGGCAAAGGGTGTGAAATGTTCTCACTGAATAGACTGAAACAGATGTGATATTAATGATTAGCAGGCAAAACAAGTCTTTCCAACTGTTTGCCAAGCTGTCAGAAAAAATTTTCTTCTTCCTCCACACTGTTACATGCAATACTTTGTATACACCTCTATTGCAACATATCATTTTGGCTTCTATTCTTACGTGTTTTTCTAATTAAAATGTGAGCTCCTTGAAGGCAGACTGTTTTGTAAGGGTGCTAGGATCTGATAAACTGTGTCTGTCCCTCAGTAAACTCTGAGGATGGATAAACAAGCACAACATTTTCTATTTGCTTCTTTCTCATTTGGCGGCTTCCATCTCCCTCTTTTCTTTTGGCTTTTGAAAGAGAAGAGTAATATTTGCCCAGGGCAAACAGACTTGGAGTTTGGGAGGCAGCGTTGTGTAATCGATGTTAAATCAGCCTCCTTTAACTTTTGGCTTTCTGATTTGTAGCTCTATAACCCTGGGCAAATTGTGAAACTCCTCTAAATCCTAATTTCCTTCTCTGTAAAATGAAGATAATAGGTTCAACTTCAAAAAGTAGAGATTAAAGGAGATCATGTTTTAAAACCTCTAGGATGGTGCCTGGTGTAACACTTGGTAAATAGTAGCTGTAACTATTATTTCCTCAAAGGAACAGATATACTAAAACAAAACAAAACAAAAACCCTATCTGTCAAACAAAATAAGATGTCATTGGCTATTTCGCCTTCCCCTCTAGTAGGCACACCAACTTCTAAACTGGAGGCAACCAGAAGCTAAACATTAATAGAGATTAGGTCTGAGACTCTTAGCAAAATCAGTCTGTCACATGTCTGTAGGGGGTTTTATTTTCAAAACTGAAAGAGGTGCTCAGAGTATTGAAATAAGGGAAGAATAGGATTGGGCCATGTAGGAATAACCAGAGAGTATTTTATTAGGTCTCTTGCCTAAAGCATCACATTATCCAACTACTGGGAATTTTTTTTTTTTTTTAATGTGAGAGTTGAACTATCGTGATCTTTGTTCTTTCCTAACTAGCAAATGACCTGTTATAATGACAACCTTTGGTTTTCAGCAGGCTTGCCTAGTTACTATACTTGAGCATATATGCCTGAGCTAATTTTCCATTTAACTGTTGAGGCTTTAAAATGTGGAAACGCCTCGTGGGCCCCTTCATTAAAGTGTTGGCCTGGTTTGTGCTGCTGGAGACAGCTCAGAAAAATTCAGCATGTGTCATATTTTCAAGACTTTCTTCCCTCCACCTAAATTTCTTGTATATTAAGATGGATGTAAACAATGAGTGCTCTTCTATAAATCAGTGGCAACAAAGATGGCAACATCTTCTGCACATAGTGAGTGTTGCAATTTTGGGTCAGAGACAACTCCCTTTGAAAGGCAGAATTAAAAAAAAAAAAAGATGAGCAAAATATATACTTCAGGAGACCAAATGGAATATCCTCTTCTGTGGATGCAGAGATACACTCTCCCTCTTCCCCTAAGGAAGCCAGATCCAGCATCATTTTTTTCTGCTCACGACTCAGCAGAAACACAATGCTTCATTTTATAGAGGCTGATTACAACACAATGACAGCACTATAATTTCCTTCAGGGTGAAGTACTTCACTTGGCTTTAGGCCAGCTGAGCTCAGTGTCACTTAGCACTTCTGTAACTTCTGACACAGGCAAATACCTTCACGTGGGTGCATGCTATATTCCTTTAGGAAGTATTTTTTTAAAACGTTGTCACAGCAACTCATTCGAATCAGCAGTTGGGGTTTTGCACGTGACCAGATTTCTTTTCCCTGATGCGGACATTGGAATAGCCCATAAACCACTGAAAGTGACTGTGCCACCCACTTCTTCTGAGGCCAAAGCGGTCATGAAATGAGTTTGGTGTGCAGAGGATCTTTTGGTTCTTTTGTCAGAGGAAACCTATAATTGTAAAATTCCTCCTTGGTTCCATCGTTCACATAGACCTAAGGAGTGTTCCCTTGTCTTTTTCTATTATGTGGGATGTGGTCAGTCTTGATGTTGTGTTGAAGAAGTTATAGACAGTTAAGTAAACATCTTAAGGAAAAAGCTAAGATCTAAAGCTAGGAACACTTCACATATTTGTCTATTAAGAAAAAAAAGATACCCCCCCCGACAAAAAAAAAGCCTCTTTCCTACCCCACCCCCAACACCTGTCTCCTTGTTATCACTGTGACTTTGCCCCAGGACACTGTCTCTACATAAAAGTTGGGTAATTCTTACTTCCTGAACGGGACCTACCTAACTGCTGGCACGTAATATTCATCTCCCACATGGACAGGCCCAGTGGCTGCTGTGTGACGGGAGGGGACATATGAGAAGGATGAGGGAAGGACAGCTGTGGAGCAGGTCTTTGATCCAACAGCAAAGCTAAGACCAGCCAATTAGACATCACATTCTCCTTTGGCAATCTGACCTGACAAGCGTGCCACAACTACTTCCAAAGACTTCCCTCTTTTTGGCTTAGATTGGGGGTGGGATGAGGATAGAAAATGAGAAGTCCAAAGGGGAAAATGACGTATTTGTTTCTTCACCTATTTACTGACTCCAAACAACAAACACTTACTACATGGTCTTCAGGGGATCAGGTGCTGTGCTCAGTGTTTTACATGCAATTTCTCTTAATTCTCACAATCCCATCAAGGAGATGTTTCAATCTTCATTTAGCAATGGAGAAAACTAAGCCTTTGGAGAGGTTGAGAAACTTGCCCAAGGTCACACAGTTAAGAAGCAAAGCTGGGACAGTATCCTGCTCTGGGGACAAGCCTGTGCTCTTCACCACTGTGCTACACTGCCTCCCTGTGTTAGAACATCTTTAATCTTTTCTCCCCGGGATGGAGGAAGCTAAGCAGAAAAGAAACCTGTTAATTGGTAGATGTTTGGAAGGATGATTTCTTTGTCATTATATTGATGCTATAGTATTTATAGTAGAGTATGTCGAATTGTTACGTTTATGTGAAACAGCGAGGAAACTTAAAGAGGCTTGAACAAAGTAATTCAAGCTGTTTGATTCTAATGTGATTATAATGATCTCTTTCTGTTGGCCTCTGTCTGTCTGGCTTTCTGAAGTGATCTTTTGTTTTGCAGGAACAGTTGTTACTGAGCAATACCAGCTGCAAGGGAACAATTCTTGACATTACCTCCTCCCTGCTCTCCTCTTTCTTCCCTCCCCACAACCTCCGGTCCTGGCAAGTGTTATTATTTTGAATGGATATGATTGGCAGGGACGGGAAGCTCTCACATTTATTTCTCTGATACAACTTATTGAAGCAAAAGCTTACTCCAAAAGAGGCCCCAGCACTGTATCAGGTTCAGACACAAACCTTCAGGGGAGAAAAGGGCTGCCAATACGATTTAGTTGGAAGATGGAAAACAGAGGGAAGAGGAATACTTTGGGAAATTTTGAGCTCTCTGATGTTCACAGTCTCCTGTTTTTGGCATCCTGAGAGATAGTTATGTCGCAGAGCACAAGCTGCAATAAAGAGAATATCTAGGATCATATAATGTCTTCTGATGGAGATGTTAGATTTAGGGTTGGTCTAATTTACTTTGACTTTATTTCTGAAAATTGCCTCTGGGATGCAGAATCTGTCCTTAAATTAAAGCGTTCGCTTAATTTCATATTTCCTCTGAAGGAGTAGGTTCACATAACCAAAATCAGATAATCATAGATAACCCAAATCTGTGTGTATCCCCAGGTCTTCTACAAAAGTATAAAGCCTTCTGTTGTATTGAAGGTTCTCAATCTTCTGTGTTTGTAGCATACTTTCAAGTGCTGGAATTGTTGGAAACACAAATGAAGGGCTTCAAAGAATCAAAACTATGCCACCATCTCAAGTATGATAAAACCGATCTCATGGTGTCCATAAAAATAACTACAGCAGAGCACAGCTTGTGTGATTGCTTTTCGGTGCTCTATCTAGGTTCAAGGACAGCTGTTTACTGCCCTGAACTTGATGTCTGATATGTTTGTGGAACAAACTGTTTACATGTTTCAGAAAATATACAGTCTTTCTTTGTGGCTGGTCCTATTACTCTTTGCAAGATGAATCCTGGCATCTCAGTAACATTATGTGTACTCAGTGGCAGCAGATATAATTTTTTTTCAAAATTTGGTAAAGTGTTCAGATTCTGGGGTGCCATAGCATCCAGTTTGAAAACCATTGCCTTATGTACTTGCAAGGTAAATCAGGATAAAAGGAAGAGCAGATGGAGAAAAGAGAAATGCATCTGAGGGAACTGCCCAAATGGCCCTCCCCTAGCAGATTAAAGCAAATATTTAGGCTTCTCTGGGTGGGTGACAATGCTTTTCGTGTTAGTGACATTCAGGGTTGGCTGCTTGGGCGGGGGTAGGGAGCACTTAGACATGAGGTAGCTTGGTAAAGTCTGGATAATTAATCAAGAATTCCAGTGGATTTTATAGTTTGATTATTTAATGTGGATATGTGGAAAATATTAAATACGTATACTTAAAAGTTGTCAGTTGTTGGGCATTAAAGGAAGGATCCCGTTGGCAAGTGCCTGGCATGCATTTATAGAAGCTTGTGGCATTATCACTCTATGTTCAAAGTTACCCAAGTGATTTGAAGGTGATTAGGCAGGTTTATTTTATTCATATGCACATGAATTTAGGAATTTGGATGGGAAACTTTCTTTTTTTTTTAAAGCTTATGTTTGAAGTTGATCCCAAATACTGCAGAATTCATTCCTCAACTTAGTATGATTAGCAAATGTAAGTCTGAGTAGTTTTGAGAAATGGGCCAGAAGGGGAAGGGATAAATAAAACCCAACATATTTCGGAGTTAGCCTGTGCCTAATGCTTACATGCAGTGTGGTTGGGATAAAACTACCTGGTTCAAACATTTGTTGATAGTCTACCACATACCAAATCTAAATCCTAGGCTCCGGGAATAAAATAGCAAATAAGACAGATATGTTCCCATTGTCACTGATCTTAAATTTTAGTGGGGGAGCCAAATAATAAACAAGTATACAAATAAATATATGACATGGCAAATAGGGAGGAACAGAGAGTCACAGGGTGAGAAGGAGCCACCAGTGCTAATTCCTAATGGGCAGGTAGGGAAGGACAGCTGACAAGGTGAAGTTTGAACAGAGAACTGGTGAGCCATATGGGTGTAGCAACTCTGTTCCAGGATGAAGAACATCAAAGGCAATGAACCTGACCGAGGTGGCAGTATGATCGGCAAGCTCAACAGCAATAAGACCACCACTGTGACTGTATCAGAGTGAGACAAGATGGCACTGGTACTTGATAAGGTGAAGGGTTTGGGGAGAATCATGTTGGTCCTTGCAGATCACTGTGAGAGGAATCCACTGGAGAGTTTTGAGCAGAGGAGGGACATGCCCAGGCTTCTATTTTGGTTGCTGTGTGGGAGACATGGGGGCAGGGAGTGTGGTTAGGAGGCTGTTTTCGATAATCCAGGTGAGGAATGGTGGTGGCTTGGACCAGGGTAGCAGTGGTGGCTGTGGTGAGATGTGGTCAGATTCTGGATGAATTTTAAAGATAGAGCTGACGTGATTTACTGCTGGATTGAATATGGAATGTGAAAGAAAAAGAGGAGGCAAAGATGGCTGTAAGGTATTTGCCACTTGGCACCCAGGAAAAGGCCACTCTCCTGTGCAGGACTTCTAGATGTGCACTGTGAATGGAACTGTTGGGGACAGGGATGAGGGCACAAGGAGGCAGGCTGTGCCCAGAATGGGGATTTAGGTGGCTTGTTTCTCAGTGCTTCATTATAAATGACTCTGGCTCAATTTATCCATTTGGTATCCAGAGTCTGTAATAGTTGGGAAAACTCAAACCCAAACCAAAGTATTTTTCCCTGGAATCCTGAAGGCACTTCTAGTTACTCCTCCCAAGATTGAGAGAAGGGTACAGAGAGAACACTGTTTAAACAGCTGGAGGGCAGGCTGAAAAGTTTGAAATATTTCCTCTAGAAGAGTAAGTGTCACTTTGAAATTTGCAAAATTAGGAAGAGCATGAGGAAAAAAACCCACAGTTGTTTTTTGTTTTGTTTTGTTTTTGCCATTCCTTTCAACATTAGAATTTTCCTGGCTAAGCTTGAAGGAGATGGTATTTAGGCAATGAAGATTGCACAGCAGATAATAAATATATAGAACCATGGACTCCAAGGATGATATAGATTAAAATATAAATAGATTTAAAAAGGGTTTAGGAAATTCAGGGATGGTGTATATGAAATAAATTATGAAAAGTAGTGATTCAGTTGTACCTGACCAAAATTTTTTGAGTGTCTATTTGTATATATAATTATACTGCTATTGGAGATACAATAATGAGTAAAATACAATCTCTAGACTCAAGATTTCACAATCGGTAGGAATGGTGACATGTGTCTAAATACAAACACTCAAACTCCTTTATAGGGCGCTATGGTAGATTGATTGCATTAATGGCTCATCCCAATGTCCAGCCTTTGCTCCCTATCTTTGTAATAACCTCCAGTTGGACTCTGGGTACGTCCGTGTGACTTGTTCTGGTCCCTGGAATGTTAGCAAACATGATGGCAAGCAGAGGCTGGAAAAACATGTGTGTTTTCTCTTGTCTCTTGCACGACTGGGTGTATTCTCTTTCTCATCTCTGTTTTGTCATGAACATGTCCAGGCTAACCTTGTGCAGATGCTGAGAAACAAGTAGAGAAGAGCCAAAGCTCTATTAAGCCAGCTGACTGCCAGCCAACTCCAAACATGTGAGAAAACTCAGCCAAGATCAGTGGAAGGGCTTCCCCAGGGTACACTTCTGCCTGTAGACATGTGAGTGACACCACGTGAGACCAGAAGAGCACCCCAGCTGAACTATAGGCTTGTGAGCAATAATAAATGGCTGTTGTTTTAAGCCACAGGGCTTGCAGATGATTTGTTATGCAGCATCATCATGGCAATAGATAACTGCTATAGGCACTCAAGGTTCTTTGCAACCTGGTCCCCGCCTACCTCTCGAGCTTCTTGCCTCACCATTCCAACACACTTTATGTCCCTCCAGGCAACTGATTTACCTGAATTCCTAAAATGGAACATGGTCTCTCATGCCTTTCTCTATGATGTTTTCTATTTGTGGAACATACTTCATGCCCATCTTTTCCTCCATAGCTATCCTTCTGTCCAAGCTCAGCTCAGGCGTTGCTCTTCTGGAAAGTCATCCTGTTGCCCCAGGCTGGGTTAAGTGCTCCTTTCCCTGTTGCCTGTGGGAGCAGCTCCAGCAAAAAACACACACTCATGACTACAACTTGGTATGCTAAGTGTGCTCTCTCCCTCATTAGCAGAAGCTTCCTGAAGGCAGGGACGGTATCCTCTAGATCCTGAATACAGTGTTTGGCACAAAACAGAATCTCCACACACACTTGTAAGCCTATTAAAACATGTCCTTACCTCAGTGTAACAGAGTTCTAAGTCCCATAAAGAAAGGGGAAATACTAAGAGAACAGAGAAGTCTTCATAGAAGAAGCAGAAATTGAAATGTTCCTTACATTTAATGGATGGAGAGGATTTGGGAAGTGGAAAACATTTCAGGCAGAAGTCACAGCCATGAGCCATGACAAAGTGGTACTTCTGTGGTTGAATTGTCCAGTATCACTGTAGGGGAGGATGCCTGAGCTGTTACAATGAGACAGGGCCATTTTATAGGGGCTTGAATAGAACATTAAGGTATTTGCTTCATGTTGTAGGGGAGGGATTCCATAAGAACCTTATTTTGATAAGTAACTTTGGAAGCAGCGTATACGGTATATTGGGGGTCAGAAGAGAAAGAGACTGGATAGGGCAACCACCTCTGAGCTTTTGGAACAATTCAAAGGAAGTGGTGATAGTAGGAATGTGTAAGAATCTATAGGACACAGTAACTAAATGTGCAAGTTTGGAAAGAGGAAATAATCGACGACGACTCAATTTCTCTCCTAGTGTCTGGGAAAGAGGAGCAGGCTTGGCAGAACATTAAGTTTAGTCTGGACACACTGGGTGTAAGATCAATGTAGGTGTGCTCTTAAGCAAGAAGTGAGAAGTGTGGACCTGGAGCCCTGATCAGAGCTGGCACACTTGGGAATCTTTTGTCTATAAAGGATCATCAGATGAACGAAGTGCAGGAAGATGAGAGGCTTAGGACAGATCCATGCATAATGCCTTTATTTGTAGGACAAGAAGAGAGCATGGATTCTGCAGAGGAGACAAGAGACAGGAGAAACCAGAGCCAGATGGGAGAAGATAGTGAAGAATGCAAAGGGGGAACCTAGACTGGGATGGTACCAGTTTCACATGGGAAGAGGAGCCGATAGGAATGAGGACTAAGAAGCAGCTGGTGGTGTTGATTGTTAGGATGTGGGTGTCCTTGAGTAAAGAGTGTTCCGGTTTGTAATTATGGGGTTTGAAGTCAAATTGCAATGCTTGATTTGGGATAAATGAGGAAGTGGAGGCAGAGAGTATAGATTCCAAGACATCTGATGAAGAGGGATTAAACAATTGCTGAGGGTTGAAAGAAGACATTTGTAAGATTTGGGCTGTGGTGTAGGTAAATGGCTGGGGGTGGATGGGGTTGGGGTAAGAGATGGCTCAAAAGCTCCCAGAAGAAATGGGAAAAAGTAGAATCAAGATCCCATAAGAGGAGGTTTGCCTTTAGTAGGGGAACTGCACCACTTTCTGAGACAGAAAATAGAAGAAGAGCATTTACCCTACACCATTATGGCTTCACAGAGTCCATATCTCCTGTACTTACAGAGACAAAATGTCACACTAGATGATCAGTCATTTGATGTTTTCTGGCAGTTGTCACTTCTTAACTTCTCTTAGAGATCAAAAGCATGAAAAGATTAAAGGTGAGTATATTAGTATCTCCAGTAACCCACCTTTTTATGTGCTAGGAGATGTCAAACTGTTGAAGTATCGCTTATATCCGGAATCTAATATATGGCACAAATGAACCTTTCCACAGAAAAGAAAATCATGGACTTGGAGAATAGACTTGTGGTTGCCAAGGGCGAGGGGGAGGGAGTGGGGTGGATGGGGTGCTTGGGGTTAAGAGATGCAGACTGTTGCCTTTGGAATGGATTAATGATGACAGGTGGGGATACTCAGCACTATACTAATGAGGATGGCTGGATTAGCATGAAATCCTGCTATGTAGCACTGGGAACTATGTCTGGTCACTTATGATGGAGCATGATGATGTGAGAAAAAAATGTATACATGTACATATGTGTAACTGGGTCACCATGCTGTACAGTGGAAAATTGACAGAACATTGTAAACCGGCTATAATGGAGAAAAATAAAAATCATATTATTGTGGAAAAAAAAAAGCACATGGTTTTCTTAAAGGGTAGGAACTCACAGAGATGATATTTATCAAATGCCTATTTATTCTTAACAATCAGCTTTGCTTATGTCTCCAAAATTTGAGGGTAATGAAAATGGATGTAATTTTGGTGTAATGTTAGACACAATATTTATATGCTCTTTGAGATGATCATTCCTTCATTTGGCTTTTGTATTTGGTAAAATAGAAGAATGTTTTCACAGGTAGCTCAAAAAATAGACCCATAACTGTGTTTATGAACATTTATTTGCTTATATAATTAAGCAAACATACCCATGAAAATATTTGTGTTAAAGTGGTAGAAATTTGTAGATAATGTGATTAATGCTTTTATGACCACCTCCACCAAAATGTCAAGAATTGTTCTTTGAACCAAGTTTTTACATGAGGAGTGGTTGAGGTGAGGTTCCTCCTTGCTATGTTGGTTTGGTTTACAGAGGTTCCAATACTCTGAGTCTGCTCTTAGAAGGTCCCAGTGACCTATTTTCCACTGGGGGTGCCAAGATATGGATGAAAAAAAGACTAAGAGCAAACAAGGCTGTTGCAGGTGGGTGGACAGTCTCTTGAGCTGCTTTCATGTCATTTGAGAGGAAGTGAAGTGGCCATCCCCCACCCCACCTCTCATCTCCATTCCTTCTGCCCTTGCACAGACTCTTGATGATGTTCTGTAGGGTCAGGATAGGGAGTGGAAGGGTCCCTCAGAAAGAAGCCTGCTTTGATTTCTGCAGGACCTATAAGCAACCCTGATCTCTTGGGTCCCGTCTCTCTTTGTGGGGAGGGGTGTCATGTCTCTTTTTGAGGATTCCCAGTTTGTGGTGGTGTCTGCACAAGAAAGAAATACCATCCCTGCACTTTTGACCGTGGGGTGTTGACTGCATGTCCTAGTTCAGATTCTAATACACCCTGTTGAGGAGGGAGCCTTACAAGTCTGAACTTTGGCTTAGGCAATGGAGAATGAAAGCATTTTATTTTTGAACCATTTGTACTTTATAAAATACCTCAAGGGAAACAATTTTTAATACTGGAGCCCTAATAGAGAACATAGGAAAATGTGGTTTCTTTGATGAAGAGAAACCTTGATGTATAAAACAGATGATACAAGGAATCTGTCTCCCTAAATAATGTTTCTTAACCTGTATTTAATATATTTAGAATTCTTTGGAGATAAAGCATAATGTAAGTGAAAATAGGAGAGTAAGGAAAATGATAGTTTTTTTTCCCATTACTGTTTATAGATCCCAAGATATGGAAATTCTTCCTGGAGTGTCCATAATCCTTAATAAAATTCCAAGAAAATCTACTTTAAAGAAATAGTGCACACAAAGCTGAAGAGGGGGAAGATTCTACTTTGTGGGAATTCTCAGGGGTAGACATCTTAATGGAGCGTCACTTAGGTGTTGAAGGAAAAATTGGTGTGTCACTCAAATTTAGTTCTCCTGCTCCTATTTTCCTTAACTCTTTTTAAAAGTTGACACTAAAACTAAGGGAGGGCTTCCATTTTCTTTTCTGATGGTTCCTAGGCCAAGTCTTTATTTCCTCCTAGTGGCCCTTCTCTCTTCTGCAGGCAACTAAGAGTACTTTCATGTATCTCTGTTCCCATGTACGGGGAGGTAAGACCTCAATTATAAGCAACGTGTTCCCATCCTCAGATAGGATATGATAGCTAATAATCTAAAATCCTAGTGGCTTAGTTTTAGACTTGAAGTTCTGATGGTTTTGTGGGATTCATTCTTTTTTTTGGCTGTGCCTGCAGCTTGCAGGAGTTCCTGGGCCAGGGATTGAACCTGTGCCACAGCAGTGACCTAAGCTGCTGCAGTGAGGATGCTGGGTCCCCAACTCACTGTGCCACAAGAGAACTCCTTGGCGGGGGGAATTCATTCTTGATATTTTGAATTTATTTTGTAACTGTTTATGTATATATGCTATCTATTTGAATACTTTTCACTCTCTTAAATACCCTAGTGAATATCCATTGTCCTCAGATAAAGCCCAAGCTCTTCTGAATTCCTGAAATCTCCTTTCCCTCATTCTTTGGTAGACTCTTCCTCTTTTTGTGGGTTTGACTCAGCATTCATCAGTTATAGGCAACATCTTGGGCTCAGGATGTGTGCAGGTACCCCATCTTTGCTCCTGTATCACTTAGCATATTATAATAGTCATTTACTGATTCACTGGTTCAGCAAATATTTATTGAGCATTTATTCTTCTTAGCTTAGCACTACAAGCTCCACCAGGTCAGGATTGTTTGTGATAGACTTTGATAAATATTTGTTCAACCAAAATGGATATCTATTATTTTTAGTTTTAAAAAAGGTTTAATTCATCACTCACGAATGAAATTGCCATTAGAGAGGCAATGTGATATGGTTAAAAAAAAAGACACCCCCCCCACCCCCGCCTCTGGAGTTACAGGCAGAATAGCTCTACAGTGTCATATTAATTTAATTTTTTTTTTTTTGTATTTCTACAGCTGCACCTGTGGCATATGGAAGTTCCCAGACTAGGGGTCGAATCAGAGCTGCAGCCTGTTGGCCCACACCACAGCCACAGCAACTGAGATCTGAGCTGCACCCGCAACCCATGCAGTGCCTTGTGGCAATGCTGTATCCCTAACGCACTGATCGAGGCCAGGGATGGAGCCTGCATCCTCATGGATACTAGTTGGGTTCTTAACGTGCTGAGATGCAACAAGAAAGCTGTATTTATTTAGTTTCTTTATTCACATTATTAATTTGCTCAATTTCATCCTTGATTGTACTGCTTCTCAAATTTTACTGTACATACAAATTGCTTGGGGATTTTGTTAAAGGGCAGTCTCTGATTCAGTAGTAGGTCTGGGGTGGGGCCCAAGATTCTGCAGTTCTAACATGCTCCTGGGGATGCTGATGCACTAGTCTGCAGACCAGACTTTGCTCTAGTTTAGAGCAGTGGTTCTCAAACTTTACTGTGTACTACAGTCTCCTGAGGGGCTTGTTAGTACATGACTCCTCATCTCAGCTGCAGAGTTTCTGCTTCAGTAGGTCTTAGGTGGGGCTTAATAATTTGCATTTGTAACCAGTTCCTGGGTGATGCTGATGCTGTTGCTCTGGGAATATCGTATTTGGAGAACCACTGATTCAGAAAACAGAAGATTGTTTTACTTGGAGAGTAAATTACTCTGCTATGCTACAGAAAACAGGGGTTGGAGACTTGAGACTTAGAATCTGACTCTTATTCTGGTGCCTACACACATTTAGCATCATTTTAAAACAATAATTGGCACTAATGTGTCCTTATAGCTTTGTATTGTCTAAGGCTTGCTATAGCTGTAGCTGTAATAATCTAATACCAACCTAGGACCCTGACAAGGAGAGCCAATGAGATTTTGGGTCCTGATCAAATGACATCTTTCTCAGATGAAGGTGGAAAAGAGAGGAAAATATTCCAGTAAGGTTCTCCTTAGGTGTTGTGAACACTGGCCCATGTTTTGATAGCCTTTCCTGTAGGAAATGAATCACTAAGATAATGGATTCTCTTCACAGACTTAATGGGAGGGTTGGTGCATTCAGAGGACAGGCTGGGTTTATATGACTCTCCAAGGATTTATTCCTAGCAAATCATTAACAAAGAGGCGGGGGTACTGGTCAAACCTGTTTCTAATGAGAGGCAATATCAAAATAGACTCAACTAAATCATTCTATGTTTGTTAGTACTCTAGCTCTTTTGAGTGGAGATAACTTTAGGTAGGTGCATGTTTTGGAAGATCAGTTGTCCTCTTATGTCATCCTGGTACTGTTGGGTCAAGCAACCTCTTTAGTTTAATGGGAGAAAAAAAATTATGTATACATGTATGTGTAACTGGGTCCCCATGCTGTACAGTGCGGAAAAAAAAGTGTGTTGGGGGAAATAACAATAAAAAAAAAGGAGAAAATAAAATGCCCATAAAACAAAATCTTGGTTCCTTATCCTGAAAACAGACCAACTATCTATTGTCCATATTCATTGTCCTTGCTTTTATACAGAATAGAGTGCTATATGCTGGTAGTTGAGTCGAGAGCTGTTCTTGTCCCCATGAAGTTTATAACCTTAATAGAGATGAGGTTTTATTTAAACAGTTAAACTATAAGTAGACTAGAATACCTGATATTATTAACCATACTACCAAAGCAGAGAGGGACTGAAGAGGAAATGAAGATATTCTGCTTGAGAAAATTGGGGAAGTCTTCAGGAGGATTCAGCATGAAACTTTAAAAATTAAAAGCAGTTGCGTAGATGGAGGCCTCTTGAGGAGCTTATAGCTACAAACTTACTACACTGTGCCTAGAACTAAAGTTTCCACTTATTGCTGTGCTTTAACAAACATTGTAAGGGTTATTTTCCTCAAGTCTGTGAAGTATATAATGCAGAAAAACAGAAGTGAACTTTACCGAAGGAAATGTGTGTTACATTTTGATACATGAAAGGTCAGTGGTTGCTTAGATATTTTTTAGATTTCTGTGCCCTGGCTGCCACATGAGCCAATGAGATTTTGGTCGTTGACTGTTTTTTTTCTGTTGGCACAACTGTAAAAGAGAGTTCAAGGCTGACTGTAGTTTAAAGACTGTCAACTTCCTAAGACACACTTCAGTTTTTGAGGACATAATGGTGAATTAGTTCTTCACATCTTACAGAGCCCTATAAATTATTTATAGAAAGTTGGACAAGAAGAAAAAAAAAAAAAAAGAACTAATGGTCCATTTAGATCCGAATTTTAATTGGATAGAAATCAAACTTGTTATTTGCTCTCAATGCCATCACACTTGATTTGGGACCACACTGGACTATCATTTCCTTGACTGTTTTATTCCCTTAACTGTTACATTTTCTCCCTATCAGCAGCCTTCTGACATTATTTACTTACGAACCAACTTAGACTCTGTAATCTGTCCCTTTGACCACTGTCACCCTTTATTTTACTTTCTTGACTCTTTGTCCTTTCATTGTGCTCACTCACCAAATCTGCAACTCTAGATCAGTCCAACATCTGGCTAGAGGTCTTTATTTTTTTGCTTTAAACAACAAAAATGTTTAGGTGTATTTCTTGAAGACACCTGTTAGCCTGCATTTTGTTTTGCTTTTGACCCAATCTGAAAACACCTATTGTTAAATTGGTGAATTTAACTTGTTTATATGTATTGTGATTACTGACTTTTGGGGGGCATATTGATATCACCCTTTTTGGGAAAATTTATAAAATAATGCTTTTTATAGTTTCCTCACATTTTTTAGCATCAATTAATTTTTCTTTAGAAATAGTCCCCTCCTTTATGTTACAAATTTATATCCTTTTTGGGAGGGATGGACTGAGGATTTGGGATTGGCGAATGGACACTGTGGTATAGGATTTGACTGGCCAAGGGGACCTGCTGTGTAGTACAGGGAACTCTACTCAATATTCTGTGGTAATCTGTATGGAAAAAGAACCTGAAAAAGAATGGGTGTATGTATATGTTTAACTGAATCACTTTTCTGTACAGCCGGAATTATTGCATTGTAAATCAACTTTAAGTCGTTTTAATAAAACTTTAAAAAAGAAAAAAATTTATATCCTTTTTTCATTCTTGAATGAGACTTTTTAATCTTTACATTTTTAACAGGTCTACTTAACAAAGTCTAACATTAATAAGTATTTCTGTTCTTTCTAAAAAAAAAATATAGCACCACAGCATGTTGGAATCGGACAGTCTATCTTATATTCCATGTTATTGATGTCTAGAATTTTAGTTCTACTTCGTTTTTAATCCCCTCAATTATTGTTATTTAAATAAGATTTTTTGTTATATGAACTTTGTATAATTTTTAACATATAAAGGTAAAAAATAAATATGTATATATAATTTACAGTTATCTATATACACCAAGTACACAAATAATAACTGTATAACTTGATACAGTTTCACAAAGGAAACATAATTCATGTAACAACCACCCAGATCAAGAAATAAAATGTTACTAGAACTGTGGTAGCCCCACTTATGCCCCTTCTCAGTCATCAAAGTAATCATTGTCCTAACTTCTATCATCACTGATGTTTTATTTGTTTTGAACTTTATATGGACTCTTATGTTTGGCTTCTTTCCCTCAACATTATTTTGTGAGATCGATGCATGTTGTTGGGTGTAGTATGTAATTTGTTCCCATTGCTATAAAATATTCCACTGTATAAAAATATCTATCTTACTTATCCATTCTTTTATTGATGAATATACACAGATTGTCTTTAGTTTGTCTACTACAAATAGTTTACGATGAATACATTTTGTGTGACTTTTATAGCCATTTCTGGTTACATGCTCTGGGTATATGTTCATATGTACCCATTTCTTTGGAGTATACCTAAGGAGTGGAATTTCTGGGTCATAATTTATGTAACTTAGACTTTCTCTGATAGTATATGAGAGTTCCAGTTGCTTCACATTCTTTGCAATACTTGACATTGTTAGTCTTTTTAACTTTAGCCTTTCTGATGGTTAGGAATGCTATCTTATAGATTTCCTTTTCATTTTTCATTTAATAGTTATTTCCTGATGACTAATAAAGTTGATTACCGTTTTTTAAGTTTATTGGTGATTTGGATATCTGTTTTTGTGAAACCTTTTAAATTATTTTTGTGGTTTATACTTGCTGATTACAAGCTCATTTTTAGATCAAACTGCTTTTTCCTGCAGCATCCTATGTATCTTTGGTTGTTGAATATGATCTATGAAGTGATTTGTAGATGTATGTTATTCAGATATTCTGCACTTGCTAGGATTCCATGTGTTAGGTTTTTGGCTTGGGATTCCAGCATGTGTGTATAGTACAAATTTGGACCTCTCACCTGGAAGGGGCATATACTTGGTTGTATCAGTTTCTCATAAAGAGAGTTCTTCTGCCTTTATCCAAAGATTGAGGCAGACAGCCTATTGCCTTGCTGCTTCTTTGGGATGGTAGTCAGAGGTTTTCTAGATTAGCACTGTCCAACAAAACCTCTGGTGAAGATGGAAGAGTTTTATATCTGTGTCTTCCAACATGGTAGACACTGGCCATAGGTAGTTATTGGGTACTTGAAATGTGTGACTGGGGAATTTAATTTTGAATTTTATTTAATTTTAATTAATTACATTTAAATATCATACAGTTGATAGCTACCCTATTGAATAGTGTGATTCTAAATCAATTTTCATTAAGGCTAAGCAGCCCGTTAAGGATCTGGGATCTATGCAGGGGTCTCAGTTCCAATTCTTCTCTTTATGCAGACCCTAGGCCGTGTCTCTGGTCCTCCCTTCCTGACCCCAGTCCCAGCGTCTGGGCTCTGAACCCTTGGATCACCATAGCACCAATTGGAGTTGGCCCTACTTTCCTTCTCTGATAAAGCTCAGCTATGTATTGCATATTTTTGCAGTAAATTCATGGGGATGTTCATAATGGAGAGAGAATAAATGTTAGCTTAAAGTGCAGCTCCAGCTCTTCCAATGGCCACTTGCTATTTATCTGCTACCACCACCCTATGGAAAATTCTGTTGCTAATAGCAGCCTCATAGTATTGAATTTACTGACTTAATCCTATCCTATGTGACTTGTAGAAAGCTTTGACTTTGTTGACCACTGATTCCTTAATGCAGTCTCTCCCCGTGGCACCATGGTTTCCTTACTACCTATATTGATTCTCCTTTTCAGTCTTCTAGGATTTCTTTTCTTTTTCTTTTTTGTCTTTTTGTCTTTTTAGGGCCACACCCATGGGCATATGGAGGTTCCCAGGCCCGGGGTTGAATCGGAACTGTAGCCGCTGGCCCATGCCACAGCAACGCACAGCAACGTGGGATCCAAGCTGCATCTGTGACCTACACCACAGCTCATGGCAACGATGGATCCTTAACCCACTGAGTGAGGCCAGGGATCTAACCTGCGTTCTCATGGATCGTAGTTGGGTTTGTTAACTGCTGAGCCATGATGGGAACTCCCTTCTAGGATTTCTTATGCTCACTTCTTTCCCATTATCAGCCCTACTCCAAGTATCAGAGTTTTCTAGACTCACAAGTCTTGGGAGGAAGTGACAAGACTCCAGTGAGGAAATAACTGCATAGTGTATCTGCGCAGACAGGGCTTGGACACTTGAATCAGTGTTCCCCTTATTTATCTCCAAAATAATTGTGGGGTACTGGAATGAGGAGGAATCTTAGAGATATTATTCACTTGTAAAACTGACCGAAGAATAAGTAGCAGAACTAGTACTAGAGCCCACCATCCAGAGATGCTTTACCTGCTGCCATCTCAGGACCTAATAAAGTGCTACTCCTCTTCTAAATCTGAGTTAGTTTAACTTAAGGAAAGCAAGAGAAATACCTGTTTCCAGGTGGAATAATAACTAATAGATGACCCCAGGAGATTTCAGTTATATTAGTTGTTACAACTGGTGTATAATAATACAACATCTCATTTGTTGCAACATTTTAATATATATATATACACACACACTTTAAAAATCATCATACTTTCTTTTAGTAATTGTTTTAATTGTGTGTGTGTGTGTGTGTGTGTGTGAAAAAGACACTATTAAGAGAAACTTTCAGAATGAAATAATGCCATGGCAGCAACAAGGGTAGACCTAGAAATTATCATAGTAAGTAAAATAAGTCAGACAGAGAAAGACAAATATCACATGATATTACTTATTTGTGGTATCTAATAAAAATGATACAAAAGAACTTATTTATCAACAGAAAAAAAACCTCAGAGATTTTGAAATTAAACTTACAGTTAAGAGAAACTCTTTTGGGGGGATAAATTGGGGGGGAATGGGATTAATATTTATACAATACTTTGCATAAAACAGATAACTGAGAAGGACCTACTGTGTAGCACAGGGAAATCTACTCAATATTCTATAATAACCTACATGGGCTGTACACCTGAAACTAATACAACATTGTATGTCAACTCTCTTCCAATAAAATTTAATAAAAATGAGAAACTTTGAAACTTTAATATATATCTACTTTTAGCCAGTATTTATGGGAGCCAACATTATCCCTTTTTGGTAACTGTATTTCCCTATTTCCTCCAAGGGTCATGTGAAAGGCTGTCTATAATTCAGAAGAGACATTTCTCCGCTGAGAAAAAAAAGCACCTCATATTTAAATCAATTCAAATCTCTTCCTGACATCTAGTTTGTATCTAGGACACATCTGGACATTTGGAAACATCCAAATTTGACTGAGTTTTCCAGTTTTCAGCAGAACATTTAGAAAAGAAAAGAACAAGGAACTTGCACTCATCGTTTTTTTTCAAGGCAACAGCATTTCAATGGGCCTAAATCCCTAGAACACAGTCTTTATTTCTGGCCGTATGTCAGGCTTGCCCCACGTTAATGGAGGAGGCTGACATCCAAAGGGTGTGGTTTTTGAGGTTGCCACATGGCTTTGCCATGACTTAAAATATCTCTCTCTGGTTGCCAGATGGCCTGGGGAAGCACCAAACACAAGATTCATTGACCTCAGAACTAGAACTAGGTGTCTTAGGACTGAAAGCTCTTTCAGGGTACTTCCTAAGTTTCTGTTTTTAAATATCTGGAGCACATCAAGTCTTAAATTAGGATCTCGCTCCTCTTCTCCTCCTACCTTTGGTAAAAGCAGAGGGAGAAAATTCACTTTCTGGGGGACAGAAAGTGAATGCTGGCCTTTCACCATTCTCCTGAGAACATTAGTCTTTAACTACTTGCCAGAAGAAAGTCTCCCTTCTTCAGTCTAAATCTTTTGGAAATTGGGTGAATAAGAGGTGTGGAGAAGCCCCATGGGGAACCTATTCTGAGAGTCTACAAATAGGCCCAGGCCTTAAGGTACCTGACAGGAGTAGAGGAAGCAGTCTCAGCTATATTCTTCAGGACCAATTCCACACTGTGTATAGATGCTTAAAGTGCAATTTACTTCCAGTTATCATGTGATAATGTCTTGAAGATGAGAAAAACAACCATCTTGAAGGAACAGACCAAGAGCATTATTTAGGGAGGGGAATTACTTTTTCTGTTTATAGGATGGAAAAATGAGATAAATTGGTTTGAAAAGAGAAAAATAAGTATATTGTAAGGAAGACTTTATTCATCAAACATTTGTGGAACACCTGCTAGATGCCAGAGATAGTTCTAAGCTCTGGATATATAATAGTCAATGGACTAGCAGACATGGTCTCTGGTCTCATGGGCTTCCCATTCTGCTGGAAGGAATGGCAGATCTAACCCAGTCTCTCTCTGTCTCTCTCTCTGTGTAGAGGGGTCAGAGGTGATTTTCTCTACAGAAGTGATGTTTAAGACAAACTTGAATGAGGTTAAATGGACAAAGTCCTCAATTTAGTTTGGCTTTATTTTCAATGATCCTTTTAGAAAACAAAATAAAAACTCAGCTCTAAATCTTTTATTTTTCCTCCTCTTTGAGGGTTGCCTGCCAGAGATGCAATTCTGATTTCAATGGGAGACAACTGAATTACTCTCTATCTTTTGCGTAGATATCTATTATTTTTTTGTATCTCACTCTGTTATGATTACTTGGTTTACATATCTATTTCCCCCTCTAGACCATGAGTCCTTTAAGGTCAGGATGAAAGGATGATGCCTTTTTTTTTTTTTTTTTTTGAACTGTGCCCACAGCATGTGGAAGTTTCTGGACCAGGGATTGAACCCACACCATAGCACCGGAGCCACCACAGTGACAACACTGGATCCTCAACCTGCTGATCACAGAGCACCTCCAGGGATGGTCTTAATAGCCTCTGTTCAGGCACAACAAAGCTCTAGATGAGTAAATAAAGACGTCAAGATGGATGAAGAAAAAATAGCTGTTTTCACAGCATCATCTTGCATTGAGAAAAGTATATCAAAATAGCCATTTTCCTATCCAGTTTACTCAATCTTTAACAAATTTAATGACAATCTACCACCTGCAGTGCCTCTGTTTGTCATGGAGATACAATGATGAGAAAATAGACATTGTACTTGTTCTTGTGGAATGTATAGTTAGATGGAGGAAGACAAACTTCATATAAATAGTCACTTGGGTATCTAATTTCTAAGTCCATCAAAAGAGACAGTGTAGGTAAAAGCACCAAAATAAAAGTTTTTAGCAGAATATAGCAGGAAAATTTAAAGTGTTATTCAATTTTTGGATGCAACTCATGTTTTCTTCCTCTCTTTCCCCCCTCCTCCTGCAATAATTAAGTATTTAGGCATGAGATTTCTATAGCAAAAATAGAATAAATTGTCATTTATTTTAGTTTTTTATTGCTTGGCTTGGCTCAATGGCTAATGACAAAACCCATTTTAGGGTAAACACCAGTCTGATTTTCCCCAAAGTTGTTTCCTAATGGTCCTGATGTTTAGTGAGTCAGAAGTCCATTTTTGCACAGAAGTTTTAGAGCTCAAAAAAACATCAACATCCATAATCAGATGTGTATATTCTTGCACATTAATAATATAATAGAAATTGATACATTATAAACCACTTGTACTTTAATAAAAAAATTTAACAAGAGAATATGAGAGGATAAATGGATACAGAGGTAGAAAATACAAATAATGGTTATCTGTACTGCTATCCAAATATCAGGAAGACTACTCTTAGAAGCTTATAAAATAATCATACATAGCACAACATGCTTTTTTTTTTTTTCTGGATCCAGAGAAGAAACTAACAATAACTTTTTAGTATTAGAGGGTGGACATTGGAGGGCCAAACTGATTTCTTTAAGATAGCAAGACCACACAGTACTCTTCAGTTGATATTTTATAATCCCATTGAAATTTGTGGATAGAAATTAGAAAAAAAATCTCAGAACTCTCTTCTATTTTTTATTTGCCTTTCTTTTCTTTTTTCTTTTTTTTTTTAATTAAAATTTTTTGGGGGGCCACACCTGTGGCATACGAAAGTTCCTGGGCCAGAGATCAAACCTGAGCCACCGCAGACAATGTCAAGTCCTTAATCCCTTGTGCCACAGCAGGAACGCCTCTTGCTTTTCTTTTCTTTTCGTTTTCTTTCTATTTTTCTTGTTTTTCCTTTCTCTTTTCTTTTCTCCTGAATGGTGTCATATGGGCTTCTGAACTGTGTTGCTAATATTCATGATACATATGCTGTTGACAGTAAATAAGCAAGTATGCGGGTGAGAGGGCACGTCGAATGTTGTGAGGATACTGGAGAATACTTTTCACAGATATTTTATTCCTCAGGTCAAGGAAACCACTAATAATCTGAAAAAGAAAGGCTTATTTACTACCGTTGTTTAATGTCATGCTCTTCTTGATGAAAATATGATCTTTAGTCCCAGTCTATGGTGGAATTGTGTACGATTTTAAGAAAACTATTGGAGCTGAGTTGGTAAGAGTAAGCATACAAGTAAGAAAGGTGGAATAAAATTAATGAAAAAATAAAAGTGTGAAATACCACTGACATCTTCACCATGAAAATAGATGCTTCCCCAAATCAATGTTCCACTTCTGTTTACCTTCCCAGCACAGATACCAGCTAGATTAAGAACTGTATCAAGAAGCAGAGAGGGAGTTCCTGTCGTGGCACAGAGGAAACAAATTCAACTAGGAACCATGAGGTTGTGAGTTTGATCCCTGGCCTCGCTCAGTGGGTTAAGGATCTGGCATTGCTGTGAGCTGTGGTGTAGGTCGCAGACATGGTTTGGATCTGGCATTGCTGAGGCTGAGGCATAGGCCAGTGGCTACAGCTCTGATTAGACCCCTAGCCTGGGAACCTCCATATGCCTCGGGTGTGGCCCTCAAAAAAAGATAAAACCGAAAAAAAAAAAAAAAAAGCAGATAGGAGAACAGTTGTTATATGGGGTGGTGGGGGGGGGCGGAGGAAGTGGGGAGATGTTGGTCAAAGTATTCAAAGCTGCCAGTATGTAAGATGAATAATTCTACATATCCCATGCACAGCATGAGGGTTGTAGCTGACCGTATTGTATTGAATACTGAACATTTGCTAAGAGAACAGATTTAGGTGCTCTTACCACCTGAGCACAAAGGGTAACACCATGCAAAGATATGTTCATTAGCCTGATAATAGTAATCATTCCACTATGTCTATGTGTATCAAATCATGTTGCGTGCCTCAGATAGAAATATAACTTTTTATTTAAAAATCATGTACAAGATGCCTGTCATATGCTCTAAATCTTGCATTCTCAGCAGGGTGATATCATCCCCAAGGGGGTGACAATTGGTTTATATACAGTATATCTGTCATATTAACATTTCATGGAGGAGGGGGATTTTTAAAAAATAGCCAAAAATGTCCTTTGGGGAAAGGCAATAAGGAAAACAAATGGTTGAGAAACACTGCCCTGAGTGGTATCTTTGTGCTGTGTTAAGGAGATAATTTGCTTCTGGTGAAATTACTCAAATCTTAAAGAATTAGATATTTATGTTCAAGCATCAACTAAGAATGGCCATAATGGGGTAAAGTCAAAATAGTCGCATAGCTAATAAATGACTGACGAGCTTGAAGCAAATTGATAGGCTTCTGATAGCCTTACACTAAATATAACAAACCAGGTCCCAAACAGACTTTGCTGGCAATAAAAAGTGGTAGGAGGTAAATCCTTTTTTGCTTATCTACAGAATCTATAGTTTTCATGTGTGCATGTACAGTAAGCCATTCTCTTAACAACCCTGACCTAACTAACTTGCCAGACTTTTTGGATGTTCTCTGTATGCTCTGTACTACATCCTGGCCGAGGTCCATGGCACTTGGAAAACTCCAGGCAGGTAGGGTACTCTCTATTGCAGCCCATGCTTCTCTTCTCCTGCTTGAGTTATATGCTCAAGACTCAGCTTGGTTTGTTCCCAAACCTGTCCCAAACACATTTGCCTGTGTTACTATACTTAATTATTACTCAATAAAATGGCAGATGAGCCTAAGAAATAAAAAGAAAGAGGATGTATTCTTTCTACAAACACCAAGTTGAATACTTTAGGAAGGATCAATAAAAAGATCATGAATGTAAACTGAGAACCAAGTGGTTATATGCTTGTCCCCCGCTGTGTTGAAGTTCAGGTACAAAAAAGGTAAAACTTCTGGGTGTTGAAGGGTCAAATTTGGAGGGACAGAGGGGAGAGGGAAAGGTGTTTCAGGTTGTGGGTCATGGAATAAGCAAAGGCCAAATGGCAGGTATTTTTAAAAAAATGTTGTTTTTAGAGCTGCACCTGTGGCATAGGCATAGGGAAGTTCCCAGGCTAGGGGCTGAATTGGAGCTGGAGCTGCCAGCCTACACCACAGACACAGCAACATGGGATCCAAGCCTCATCTGCAGCTTACACCACAGCTCACAGCAATGTTGGATCCTTAACCCACTGAGTGAGGCCAGGGATCGAACCTGAATCCTCATGGATACTAGTCAGGTTTATAACCTGCTGACCCACAATGGGAACTACCTTAAAATTTTTTTTTATAATAGTTGATTTACCATGTACTGTCAATTTCTGCTGTACAGAAAAGTGACCCAGTTATTTATATACATAAACACATATTCATTCTTTTTCTCACATTAACCTCCATCATGCTCCATCACAAGAGACTGAATATAGTTCCCTGTGCTATACAGCAGGATCTCATTGCTTATCCACTCCAAATGCAATAGTTTGCATCTATAAACCCAAACTCCAAGTCCATCCCACTCCCGCCCACTCCCCTCTTGGCAACCACAAGTCTATTCTCTAGCACAGCCTATTTTTGAGGTCAGTGAGTTTACCCAGTGTGGCAGCTTCAGAGAGTGAAAGGCTTGGAATACTGGACTGAGGATTTTTGTTTTTGTGCTTTTCACTTCTCCTGTAGGAAAGTAATTATTGTTTGGTGGCTGCCTTTTCAAATTCTCTCAAAGCGCTAATCTTTACTGATGTTATCCTGTGAGTCAGACTCATTCTCGCATTGAAGTGTGGAGGCTGTGAGAAATTGCCTACATTCATAAACAAAGGTAAATAGTCAAACACATTAAAATATAAAATGACAGGTGGAAATAGATTAGAAAACAAAAATTTAGTGTGCACCCAAGAGGCTACATTTTCAGAAGCTTGTGTCTGGTAAACCTCAGTCTTTATCTTTGAGCCCTGATCTTAGAGCTCTTTCCCCTAGAATGCCACCCCTTCACATTGGTATTTTTTTTCCATAGAACTAAAAGTAAACCAATTATGCCATTTCCACTTCCCTTTGGCTTTCCATTCACTGTTTTTACAAAACACAATAACAATTTACTGATTAGAGAAGAGATATTGAGCTTTCATGAGAACTCACATAGAGGGACGATCTGATCAGGGTCTTCTGCTTCTTTAGCTAGAATGATATGGAGAGCCAAGTAACCAGAAAGCTCCTCGTTGAGATGCAATCAGAATAAGGGTAATTTGGGGGGGATAAGACAAATGTTTAATGACATCAGGCTATGTGTACCTAATGTGTCCATCTCCAAAAGGGTCTTCTTGTTACTCATCGTCACCTATTTCAACTAGCGTCTTGGGAGAAAAGAGATGGAACACTAAAATGTTTCATAGAAAAGACTTTACCAAAGGGACCCTTTACAGTGGTGTGGGGAGGGTTCAGCGAACTAACAAAGATGCCTAAGCCCCTAGGGGACCAGCAGTGTTGGGTCTGTTGAGCCTCGGCCTGAAGGGTCAAGGAGAACGAGTGGTGTTAGAAAGCCCAGCACAAGCTGTTGCCAAGGGAGAGGAGCACCCAACAGGTGCTGTGGCCCTGAGCAGAGGAACGCACCACTGCCAAAGCCTCACCAGTCAGGGGAGGAGCAAGCAGAACAACTACCCTCGTCTTTGTCTCTCCTATCACCCTCCAGCCTCATCCAGTTGGTAGAACCCAACTGGAAGCCAGAATTCAGATGATGCAGTCAAAGGGGTCAACCTTTAGGGGTACAGCAGGAAAGAGAAAAGCCAAGGATAGATCTGGAAGGGGAAAGCAGAGCAACCAGCCCCTTACTTTTTCAACTCTTCAATTAAATATGAAAACATTTTTTTGTTCTTAACCCACTGATGGGGTTTAGAAGTGGGCTCCAAACAAAAAGCATCCTGGGGAATCATTCAAATGAATGGCAGGTAGAAGTCAAACTACCATGTTTGTGATTGGCCAAGCTAGGCTGAAGGAAACAGCCTGGCAGGAGGACCTCACAATCCACCAACTGCGCCCAGAAGTCATCAGTCTTCACCACCAGTCTCAGATGGCACCAAACCATGTGGGAGAGAAAGTAGAAAACATGTGCTTTCTGTGGGCAATTTGCCTCCCTTTCCCAAAGAAAGATGAGGAGGAAAGGACCAGGCCCACCCACCAGGGCAAAGCTGGAAATGTAAAGCCTGGCATATGTCCTTTGAGGGCAGTTCATGTCCAGGAGGAAGATGGGGAGTCTGGACCTCACATGTCTAGTTACTCTTCCCAAAAACTTCAGTCAGGGAAGTCTCTCCACTGCCTTGGAGACGCATGAAGGAAGGGCATTGGAAGGGACGGCCTTTTCTCCACCAGTTTCTCACTCATTGGCTCATTCAACTTAGATGCTTTCAGGAGTTAGGCGTCCTATAGGTGTTGGGAATTCCAAGATGAATAGGCTACGATTTATCCCTAGATGGTAATAAGAACAGCTAACAGTTACTGAGGATGTTCCTTAAGGCAGAATGGGTTTTTCATTCCTTTGTCATGAAATATTCGCAGCTACCATGTTAGACAGATACTATTACTAACTTTATTTTACAGTCGAAGGAATGGAGGCTTAGCAGTGAAGGTACCTTAACTTTGTAAGTTGAGGGACTTGCTGAAGTCACAAATTAGTGGCAGGGCTAGGGTTCAAATCCTGCAGTTTGGCTCCAGAGCTAGTATTCTTTACTCCTTCCCATGTCACAGGCCAGTGCTGGGAACAGGCTTGCAGACAAATAACTACAGTTCAATGAATGAGATAAATACTAATGGTGGGATGTACAGCATGTTAAGGGAGCAGAGGAGGGAGTGACTGAACAGGTCTATGTGTGTGACATTTGTGCAATTTCCCTTGTCCATTGCCAGAGATGAACATAGTGGCAATTTTATTATTACTATACATGGAGGCAGATACAGAGCTCAATTCATGTTGCCCTGCCTCCCCTCCCAAGCATAACAGCACTTAAAATAATTTCTTCCTGACATCTTGGACCCCTTCCAAGAGTTCTGTTCCAGCTTTTGGACAAGGCAGAAACAGGAAGAGGATGTCCTAATGTTCCCTGACCAGAGACCCAAGTTGAAATTTGGAATAGTTTTGTGATTAAAAGCATTGTGAAGATTCTATTGTCCCATAAAATGTATATGCATGTGTGTGTCAACTATTTTATGTAACAGCTGTGATATATAGTCCTACCAAAAATCTCTAAAATCAGCTCTGAGATTGGTTAAATTTCTTACTTCTCTCTATAGAGGTCTTAGGTCAAATGAAGATGATTTTCTCTTTATAAAGTGGAATTTTCTCACCTCACAAAATTCTATTTTGTTATGAATTTATTATCATTTAGAAGTAATATATCACAACTTCTGCTAATGACATGAGACAACTTCACTTTTCTGTTTCTTATCTCTGGGTAGAGACTCTTTCCACTTGGCCTTCTTTAATGAGTCACCTCACAGCTCATCTTTGAGACAGTGAACATCCCTACCTTTGGTCTTTATATCACTTTATCCTAGAGGAGGTACCATTAGCTTTGTATAAGTGCACTGGATACTGTAAACAGGTGCTGTCTGCTGCTGCCAAGTGATGGCCCATTCATGCCAGGATATTAAGCACATCCTGCAGTTCGGCATAAACACCAGGTGGGATTTTAATCCATTCAGAGCAGAGTCCCTTACTCTTTCCTCCTTAATGAATGAAAATCTCTGGGAAGTCCCTACTCAGAAATTCTCTAAAACTTTTCAAGTCAGTGAATCTCACTCTAAAAGGACCCAAGAAGAGGGCTGGATCACTGACACCCAAGCTGCATTTACCGCATAGTTCTTGGAGTGACTGCACAAAGTCATAGGAAAGTTCCAAGGTAACATGTATCCCCCTCTTTGTACTAGGCTACATAGGATTTCAGGAGTTCGGGGTTGGAGAAATCCTCCCTCCTTTCCATAGTTGAGATTTCCTGGGAGTTTTGCACCTCTGACTCATTACTATTTTATTCTCTTTATAGGACTAGAGAGAAAGCAAAATGAGACAAGCTAATCCTCACCAAAATGGGATAACCTCTGGATCTTGAGGTGAACAAAGCAGGGTTGTTAGTCTAGAGGAGAAATGGTGACACTGCTCAGACCCACCCAGAGCCATCATCAGGGAAATTTCCCAGGAAAGGGCACAGCCCAGCTTACTGATCCTGCCAGATGTCAGCACACAAAGGTTCATGGACACTGTAGTTCTTCTCTCATGGCTTTTTCTTCCTTAAGCACCCCAGTATATCATACAGGCATTTAGTAGGCTGATAAGCAGGATAATTTTGGAGGGGGGCAAGTGCAATAGCTTTGCAGGGAAAGAGACTGTCTTCTGATAACTTTCCATCATCAAAGGAGTAATCTGAAAATTGACAGTTGTAGCAAACCACTGGCTAAATCACAATACTGAGTCTCCGTTTTTTTTCTCTAGTAATAGAATTGCCCATATGTAGCTGGAACCAACTTTGACATTCGTTGGTCATATGACTTAGTTTTGGCCAATGGAATATAAGCAGAAATGATGTCATTTCTGAGCTGTATCCTTAAAGGTAAGAGGCAGCCCCTCCCTTTCTCCATCTTACCTTCTGGTTGGCTGGGATGTGAGAGTGATTCATCCTGGATCACGTGGGTCCAAGGATGGTGAAGCTACATGACAGAGGCACCTCGTCTCTGCACCTCTAGCTGCCATACCAGCCCTGAACCACGTACCCCCAGACTGTTAGATGAGAAAGGAAAAAGCATCTGTGGTGTTTAAAGTACTATTTTTGGTTTCAGGACTCTCCTAAGTTGATGACTTTGGATTTCAGTGGAATAGAGTCAATTTTAGTTGAGATTATAGCCTTGTTAATTCAACTCATGTGTTTCAACAGGCAGCATTACTCTCCTGAGCTCTGTATCTTCCAATTAGGGTGCTACCTTTTGGGGGAATACACAGAGAGAGAAAAGGCTGTGAATTAGGCCACAGATAATATGGAGTAGAGATCTAGCCTTTTCACTCAGACCCCCAAATCCTGCCTAGAATGAACTGTCACTTATTCCTAATGTGGCCATATTTCTCTGACACACCCCATGGCTGACGTCAGTAAGGGCAGAAGTACCTTCTCAGACATGACTAGAGTGTTTGAGCTTGTTGCTAGGACATTTATGAAATTTCCATATTCTATCCCAGGAAAAGCAATTCAATTTTTCATTGATGCCACAATCTTTTTAGCCAGAAATACAAGAAAGCTACTGTTGGCTGTGGCTTTTTGGCAGAACTCTGAAGTGTGGCCTGGATCTGAGAACCCACAATCCAAGAATAAGGTACCCTTTACATATAAAATTGTTGAATTTGGGTGGAAACTAGGTCCAGCTATGCTCATGAAGCCACTGTCTTGCAGGGTCAAAAAAGAGCTTATTTTTCAAGTAAGTATGTTTCACTGTTTACTGGCGACTACCAAAATAATTATTTCCTGTGTGGGTCACTGGGAGTGAGGTAATCCCAAGGAAAATGTTCCATTGTGCTTACTGGGCTGGACAGTGCAGCAGCTCTAGACATTCCCTTAAAGGAACAGTCATTGTGCTGAATGAAAGTCTGATTCATACGCTTGGAGTGAGATTCATTTTCTACATGATACTTTCAGGCTCTTATGAGAGATGGCAAATATGACTGTACACATTAACATGTCTGTGGGTTCCCTTATTGTGTTGATTCATTTATTTTTTTATCTTTTTTTCTTTTTATGGCTGTTCCTGCAGCAGATCATATGGAAGTTCCTGGGCTTAGGGGTCAAATTGGGACTGCAGCTGAGGCCTACACCACAGCCACAGCAACACTGGATCAGAGACACATCTGTGACCTATGCCGAAGCTTGCAGCAATGCTGGATCCTTAACCCACTCAGTGAGACCAAGTTTTGAACCCACATCCTCATGGACGCTATGTTGGGTTCTTAACCTGCTGAGCCACAATGGGAACTCCTGTGTTGATTCATCTAAATGGTTTTATATGTGTGTCAGAAGGAGAATGCCTGTATGAATCAAGATAATGCTCTCTGCCGCTATCAACTCAAAGGCAGAAACTTTCTTTGTACACTTGTCTGTCTTGAGCCACCTGAGAACATGCTTCATTTGACTTTGTCTTGCCGGTCCATACTAATGGCCCATCACTGAACACAATGCTCATTAACCATCTGTGGATAGCTTGCAAAAGAAGTGACTTCCAGGAGTTCCCGTCGTGGTGCAGTGGTTAACGAATCTGACTAGGGACCATGAGATTGCTGGTTCGATCCCTGCCCTTGCTCAGTGGGTTAAGGATCTGGTGTTGCCATGAGCTGTGGTGTAGGTCACAGACGTGGCTCGGATCCCACATTGCTGTGTCTCTGGCGTAGGTTGGCAGTTACAGCTCCTATTAGACCCCTAGCCAGGGAACCTCCATATGCCACGGGAGTGGCCTAAGAAATGACAAAAAAAAAAAAAGAAAAAAAGAAGTGACTTCCAGCGAGGGATCTGCACCTTCCAATGCTGCTCTGATTTAGGAGCTTAACATGTACATTACAGATTACAGAGCTGCATATTATAAAAGGCAGTGTTTGTTACTGATTAATCCACTCACCGATATTTTCATTGAGTGCTTGCTTTGTGTTAGGCATTGTATTAATGCTGGGGTTTAGAGGTGAACAAGCCAGATGTGGTCCCTGCCCTTAAGAAGTTTAGCCTCTAGTAGAAGAGATAAACACACCCACACAAAAAATTACAAACATTGGCAATCTAAGAAAAATAAACTGGATGTTGAGGTAAGGAATAAAAGAAGTACCCAATTTACATAAAGTGGTTGGAAATAACTGTCAGGAGGAGGAGCGAACCCTGGGAAGAATGAAGAGAAAGGAGTTTCCAGGCAGAGGAAAGAGCTCATATTAAGGACGTGACAAAGAAATAGGCGTTTCAGAGGATAAAATAATAATGCTTGGGTTTGCAGCGGAATGAGTGACAGGGGAGTGTGCCCTAACTGGCAGAAGTCCTCCAAGGATCCAAAAATCCAGCGGCCAGGTTGGTTGCAGCTGAGGCTTAGAATCACTCCTTGGCCAGGGAACTTCCATATGCTGTGGCTGTGGCCATAAAAAAATTACATCTTTATTTTCACTAACCTCTCTAATTGAAATTTAGCATTTCAATACCATATTTAGGCAACAAACTATAGTAATTTTAGCAGTACTTGTGAGTTTGCCATTGGTAGAAGTCACAGATATTTTTATATCACATGGTTGTCCAGGCAGCTCAAAACATCATTTATGCTTATTGCTACTTCAAAATTACAATAGTTATCACACAATAGCTAGATCTTGTCATTTAATGTATTAATGAGACATTTTTACTATATCATGTTTTTTAAAAGATATAAAAACTCCATTTAAATACTTCTGGTTTTCTTTGCAATCCTCTGCGTGTGTGTATGTTTGCATTTCTAAATAGGATTGTGAGACAGGGTTTTTAGGCTCTCAGACTGCTCAAGGGGTCCCTGACACAAAAAAAGATTAAGAACTCCCGGACTTATCAGACAGAGTCTTGCCAGTTGGACGATGTGATAGGAATGTTGGGGACAAAATAGCCATATGCCCACTCTCATATGAGGCATTTTTTGCATTTGGACTGAGTGGAAAAGGGAAAAAGATAATAAGTACTTGCTAACTCCATGTCTATGCAGAAACACACACATGTTTTTATGCAGCTGGTAGACCAATTCAGAGATGGAATTTCCAAGAAACAAAGAGAGTGATAGATCCAGGGAGGCTAGAGATAGATCTGAGGGAACATGTCCACCAACCTGGCCACCAAGGGTGTGTTTCCACAAAACTTTCCTAAATAGAGATCTGGGAAAAGAAAAGACATCATTTGCATGAAACTCTGACCTCCCAGTCAGCCCGAGCCTCCCTCATTCCCCTGGGCTCAGGTCCTCAGAGATGCTCTGGGCCAGCCCATTGCAAATTGGGAGCCAGCAGCCACCTCCCACTGCTCTGCCACCTGATGGAGGCTATTTTTAGGAAGTCTAATTTCTCAGCAGAGACATAGCACCAGCAGCAAAGCCCTGAGAAGTCAGCCTGGTTTGCCACACATCTGAGGTGGCATCTAGAGAGATTAAAATTCTCCTGCTGAAATGACAGGCTTCAACTTAGGCATCTTGAAGGGAGGGAGGGGCGAGAGGGACGAAGAGAGGTTTGTTCACTTCTTCAGAGATTTTAGAAATTGAATTGAAAGCTTAAGAGGGTATTCAGTCACTCTGACCCTCCACCACACAAACTGAACGGTAATTTCTCAAGTTGCCTCTCCTGCCGGTTCATCTGGTCTAGTGGAAGCTGGTTCTACAGTGGTGGTTTAATGGTGAAGAGCAAGGAGTCAGACTCAAGGAATTTGTTACCTTTCTCAAGATCACAATCTCAGAGCTGGAAAAAGTGTGTATCAGTCCTTTTCTGTTACTTACCAGGTCTTCTCATCCATAAAGTGGACCAACAATAATGGGTCCTAGGCAGGGTTTTTGTGAGATAATAATGTGCATCTATTGAAATATGCCCAGTCCATGTGAATCTCTAACTCCTGTAGCTTCCATTTTCCTGGACAAGTGTAAGTGTCTCAAAGTAGCTTCCCCCTTTTTTGTTAATCCTAAGGTATTAACTTACATCCTGGACCTATGTCCTATCATCTCCTCCATCTCCCCCCCACCCCCCAACGCCTCTGTCTTCAGTCCTTCGGTGATGTCTTCAGTGCCTGCGTGTGAAAACACCCTTACTTCTGTCTCTCCCCTCAAGTAGACCCTTCCTGACCTCTCATCTCCCTCTGGCTCCGGCTGCCTCTCTCTCCCACCTTTCAGACCCGCCTTCCTGCAGGGAGCGAGTATCCTGCTCTGGGGCCCTGTGGTGGCTGAATGGTGGTAAAGACTCTGCCCCTGTGGGTGGGGTCTGTGGTTTCCTAGTGATGCCCATGAGTGGTGGTAAGTCTGCCTGAGTGCAGGGTGCTAGCTGTGGCTGCACGCTTAGCCACATTCTCCGGTAGTACTATATCAGTGACACTCACATTGCCAGCATCGTGACCCCTTTGTCTTTCCGAGTCTCTCTTGTTTGAAGAGGAACTGAAGTAGCAAGTAGAAGGATGTCATTGGTTAGCCTCCTCAAACCCCAACAATGGACAAGTGCCCAGATTTAAGGGACAGGTGGGGAAGAGCCACCTGCCATCTGATCTGTGGCCATGGCTTTATTATAAGCCTGGTCAGGAAGTCAGAGCGCCTTTCCTGTCCCTTCCTGTGCCCTTCCCCTGCTCCCATCCATCTGGCATGGGGTCTCAGAAATCCCTTTCAACTGTGGTTCAGGCAGTTGGGATCAGTCAGTTGGAGTTAATGTGAGAGATGAAACCTATTTGAAAGCCTGGATCCAATGTGCTGAGGCCTCCTCAATCGAGCACCCCTGACCTGCATCTGACTCATGTCGTGAGGGTCCCTCACTGGTCCCAGTACAGAGAGCAAACTTCTTACCACGGCCCGACCCCCCCACCCCTACAGTTCCCCCCACACAGCCCCCCCACACACAGCCTGTCGCCCCCTTTGTCTTTCCTCAGTGTTCTTCCAGACTTGAGTTCCCTGGGGACAAGGGTACCACTTTCATCTCCCCCGACTCCTCAGGGTGTAGAACAAGTCCTTCTCTATGAGGGACCCCAGAATCCAGGTTTCTTGGATGAATGAGTGCATTTTTCCGGGTCGCTGTAGACTTTCCTACTCTTACCTTTGCCTACTCTGTTCTGCTTTGAAGCCCACTAAACAATTCTAATTTTCTAGTAGAGTCCTTTATAATGATTTGGCAAAGCTGGAAAATTTCATTCAGTAAGCAGTGGTATGAAAAATCAGAGTGGATTAGATTCCTGAGGTGGAAGAGATTTCCCTGTGTTCCTAATGTCGATTCTGGTTCCTCAATGGAGAGAATGACAGGTTGGGTTTTGGTCACTCCAATTCTGAGCAGCCTATAACATAACAGAAGCTAAATGCTGGGAGAACAAATTCAATCTGGAGTTTTCCTTATGGTTATGTATAAATGACATCATATGAACTGTGGTGTTAATTGACATTTCTGGATGGAAACTTGCCTTGGGCCATAGCCTCTGTATTCTTGCTCCTTACTCTCACACCTGGGCTTCTTGTAACATTTCAGTTACTGCTTCTCCCCCACCCCCCCAACTCCAATTTTTTCCCTCCAGTATTTCTAGAAAAAAAACATAAAATCTTCAATTTTATTTCCTGTACACACAGGAGGTTAGGAAAAATTTTTAGTCTGTGTGTATATTAAGATGTGTGTATATATGAAGGTGTGGAAGTATAGTGACCTAGAAAGAAAAGTAGCGCTTTTTTCGCTTAAAAGAAAAATTAAAGCTGAAAACCTTGGGATGTTTCTGGCTTTGGGCTATCTGGCATGTAGCAACTGCTTAATATATTTTAGCTACAATTCTACTTGTAATTATTAATATTAATAGTAATGGGACCCCATACTTGAAAGCAGGTTGTTTTTAATACTAAAGCGAGTGTGGAGAATATTCCCTCCTGGCCTTCCATTCTCCAAAAGACGTGGATACTGTATATGTTAGCTGGAGTGCACCCAAGCTACTTTGGGGACAAACAGGATCATGTGTTCCGAAGAGAGGTCAACAGCTGTTACTCCTCTGTGGCATTCCGGGGATGCGGACAGATGTATTCGGATTGACCTTCCTTACTCAGCGAGTGTGGGAACGGTTGTGAAGTGTAGGGGGGAAGGGAGATACAGCAAGGGGGAGGATGGGAAGGTTCCCATGGGGGCCCAGAACAGAGACCATTGAAAGCAATGTTGAAGTTAACAGTTTTATTTCCTGGAGGTTCTGTGCTAAAACACATGGGAAGGGATGAAGGCCCCTGATTTTTTTTTTTTTTTTTCCCAAAAATGAGGAAAACCAGGCATGACGGTTTTCCCAAGGTCTGGACAAGACTGCACTTCCTGAAGAGGTCAGAGGTTGCCTCCTTACCATTCCACTGACTGCACAGTAGGGAACAGAAGAGGGTCAAGTCAGGTTCAGGACAAGATGTGGAGTGAAATACATTCCTTACCTTGCCCTCCCACCCCAGCCATGTTTAATTAACATTCCTCTTTTCAGAAAATATTCAAATGTCCGAGGGACTTCAAAAAAAAAAAAAAAAATTCAGCCAACTCAGGGCCCTCGGTACCTTTGCGTAATGCCAGCAGTAAGGCAGGCACTGGTCGTCCGTGAGACTGAAAGAACATGGCTCCATGAGACCATGAGATTTTTCACAATAGTAGGAGTTGAGAACAGCACCATAGACTTTCCTTTCAACAATATCTTCGGGTCCTGAGACTATCACTTGTCACAATGTCATAATGCTTTAGCTTGGACCTGATTTGTAATAATCTCTCTCCATCTTTAAGGGCAGTGGTTGAGGTTTTCTGCATCTGCCACTTCCCTGTGCTTTTTTTTTTCAGGTTACCAAGTGGGTGAACCTGTTGTCATGGACAAGTCCTAAAGCTTAGATCAGCATTGCCTGGGCTCACGATGTATCCTGGCTGACAGCACATAAATTCCTAGTCTTGCCAGGATTAATTCCTCGAGGATGAGGTCAGAACTACACAAAATTCATTTTTATCCTCTTGACTGGGTCTGTATGCATATAGGGTCAGGAGAGAGGTAATGCGAATCTCCTACTCCTGACTGAAGGATGACTTTTCAAGTCATAAAGAATTCTTACTGAATCGTTATGAAGCTGGTGCTGCAGCTTAGATATGTCTATCAAGAAGATTCATGCCTCTTAAAAAACCTGGCTCCTAACCACTACACAATCAATCACAGATTCAAGCTGTTGGTTGATGTCTTTAGAATTGTCTCTACTTTGCTCATGACACACGCATCTAGAGTTTGCTTTTTCCGAGTGGGACCAAATCAAGTTCAAATCCATGCTTCGTTACTTATTGTGTGATTGTGGGTAGATTACCTAACATTTCTGAGCTTCTGTTTCCTTACCTATAAAACGAAGACATTAATAGTACCAACTCTTAACGGTTGTTGTGGAGATTGAATGAGATAATGCCTGCGTCATGTTTAGCACATACCTGCTAGCAGGAACCCCTGGGAAATGTTAGCTACCGCTTTTATGTGGAGATCTAGGCCTACCTATGTCAGTGGTCAAAAGGTTTTTAAGTAATTGTTTTAAGCTACTTTTCACCATGTTTTTCACATAATCCTGGATAAAGCCTTCCGGATTATTCCTGAAAACATATCTTTCATAATATATATTGATACAAAACATTTTTTAATATTTGTATCTCTTTATAATACATTTACTCAATGGGCTCAGTCAATCACTAGGGCAGTTATTTCTTGTTTTTTGTTTCTTTTAGTGGTAGTGCAATATTTTCCCCAGGCTTTGGTCTTGCTGACTGGGGATTATATGCACAACTTTTAAAACTTCATTCTTGTCTATATTTTGAATAAGATTTTCATACTAACAGCTGGGGTAATACCACACAGCTCAAAGGGAGAATCTCAGGCCTCATTATTTTTCCACCATCACCCCGTGAGCATTTGAACTTCTGTGAGCAGAGCTTTGGGAAAATTAGAAACTACAGTGAAAGGCAAGCATCTAGCTGGAATTTAGATCAAAGAAGATATTATCCTTGTATAAGATATATATAGTCTTGTTCTGTATGAGTTAGAGATCGCCACGGGGCTTCTTAGGGACTGACATGACAGCTCTGATTCTTGAAGATTCTTCAATGATACTTTGTAGTTTATACCAGTTTATGTTATTATTAAAAGATTGGGCATCCAGGAGAAATACTCTACTAATTTCTTTTTTTAAAATTTTCTTGGCATATAGATGACTTACAATGTTGTGCTAGTTTCAGGTGTACAGCAAAGTGAATCAGTTATACATATCTCCATTCTTTTTCAGATTCTTTTCCCACATAGGCTATTACAGAGTACTGAGTAGATTTTCCCAAGCTATACAGTGGGTCCGTGTTACTTTCTGGTTTTGTATATAGTAGTGTGTCTATGCCAATCCCAACCTCCCAATTTATCCCTTCCCTCAACGTCTCCCCTTTGGTAACCACAAGTTTGGTTTTGAAATCTTTGAGTCTATTTCCGTTTTATGAATTTGTTTTTTTGGTATAATTTAAAAAATTAGATTCCACGTTAGTAATCTCATGATATTTGTCTTTCTGGGTCTGATTTAGTATGATAATCTGTAGGTCCATCCATCTTGTGGCAAACAGCATTATTTTGTTTTTTTTTTTAATGGCCGAATAATACTCCATTGTATATATGTACCTCATCTTCTTTATCCATTCCTTTGTTGTACCTCATCTTCTTTATCCATTCCTTTGTTGATGGACATTTAGGTTGCTTCCATGTCTTGGCTATTGTAAATAGTGAATATTGGGGTGCATGTGAATGGACATTTAGGTTGCTTCCATGTCTTGGCTATTGTAAATAGTGAATATTGGGGTGCATGTGAATATTGGGGTGCATGTATCTTTTAGAATTATGGTTTTCTCCAGGTGTATATATGCCCAAGAGTGGGAACATGCTAATTTCTTTCTTTCTTTCTTTCTTTTTTTTTTTTTAGGGCTGCACCCACAGCATATGGAGGTTCCCAGGCTAGGGGTTGAATTGGAGCTGTAGCTGCTGGCCTATACCATAGCCATAGCAATGTGGGATCTGATCTGCATCCATGACCTATGCTGCAGCTTGCGACAATGCCAGATCCTTTAACCCAACTGAGTGAGGCCAGGGATTGTACCCACATCCTCATGGATACTACTTGGGTTCTTAACCCGCTGAGCCATAATGGGAACTCCAGGAATATGTTAATTTCTAAAGTGGCACTCTTGCTGTGAAGTAACCCCCCCCCCAAAAAAAAATATGCTGAGTACGTATTTAGCAATCTATTTTGGTAGATCCAACAAGCATTTATTCAGCCCCTTATTATCAGCATGACATAAAGATTCATTACGTCTTATTCCTGTCTTAAATGTGGGGAGAGTCACACATTGTGTGACATGTGAACAACTTAATGAGTGAAGCATTTTTGATCCCCATTTTTACACATGAGGAATTGAGGCTACAACTTTCTAAGATCATAAAGCTACAAGGTAACCCAACTGAGATTTGACCCCTAAGCCTGTGAGACTTCAAGTCCTGTGCTTTTAGCCCATGAAATCCCCAAATGTGTGGTTCTTTTTCCCCACAGCAGCTGGGTGTCCTACAACTCAATTCAGTTTTGACACTGTTTACCTGGCATTAAGCGTCAGATCCCACAAGTTAAGAGCTCAGTCCCTCAGACCACCCCACTCCAGATGCCAACTGCAAGCCCCCGGTTGTCACTTGTACCTCTGACCAACTAGCTATACATTGAGTTCCCACAACGCCTTCCTCAGTTTCAGTAATTTGCTACAACAGCTCGCAGAACTCAGGAAAACACTTTCGTTGGCCGTTTCTTACACAATAAAGGGTATGATAAAGGAACAGCCAAATGAAAAGATACATAGGTTAAGTTCTGGATTCCAAGTGCAAGAACTTTTGCTCCTGTGAAATTGGGGTGCACCACCTTCCCAGCTTATGGTGTGTTCACCAACCCAGAGGCTCCCCCAGACTGGTATTTAAGGGATTTTTAGGATGCTTTCATCACTTAGGCATGATTTATTTTTAACTCATTCTCCAGCCCTTCTTTCCTCCCCAGAGAAAGGGCAAGGCTAAAATTTCCAAACTTCTAATCATGGCTTCATCTTTCTGATGGTCAGCTCCCATCCTGAAGCCATCAGGAGCCCACCAAGAATCACCTCAACAGAACAAAAAATGTTCCTATCACCCAGGAAGTTCCAAGAGATTTAGGATCTCTATGCCAGGAACTGGGGTCAAAGACCAAATATAAAAGCAAACGATACTCCTAGCATCTTTATTGTTTAGGGAATTACAAAGATTTTAGGAGCTCTTGCTAGGAGCCAAGGATGAAGACCAAAACACATATTTCTTATTACATCACCATCACATGTCCTGAGAGTCTTTTTTTTTTTTTTTTTAAACCCAGGAATTTATCCCTAGGCTTAGCTCCTATTATGTTTCAAACAGCCTCTAGAATTTGGTCACTTGGATTATATTTTTCTCTGACAAGTCTTGTAGTTGGGACTTCAGTATAATCTTGATTTATTAAGGTCATTTGTTTCATCCCAGAGCTTGTGTCCTTGAATTTCAAGAGCATGTGTGAATTTAAGGAATCTGGAAATTTTCCAGAAAACTACAGGTGTGTTTTTATGAAACACAATTTGATCAGTCTTGCCAGTGCCCTCTTGGGCCACTACCCTCTTCCTCTCCACCCTCTAGTCACACAGTGACATTGTGTAAGATGCTTTGTACCCGAAAGGCAATGCACAGTCCCCTATCCTTTCGTCCTGAAGAAATTTGCTGTCCTGGAAGGAGGCAGTCTGGCGCTGTGATTATGGCGTAGTAATTAAAGTTAGAAAGGTCTAGGTTCTAATTCTGGCTCCACGGTTTCCTGAGATGTCTTAACCCTCTCTCAGGGTCAGTCTTCTTATCTGTAAAATGGGGATAATAACAGCATGTTCCTTAGAGGTTGTGTGAGTATTCAGTGAGATCAGGAATGTAAGGTGCTTGGTTCATAAAAGGCTATTATTATTATGGGAAAAGCAGGAGGGTCTCAGTACTCCATGCACTGATGGATTTAAGGTCCATTATTTCCTCTCTATTGTTTCTACTTCTTAGTATGTGTGAATGCCACTGAATTTCAAGAGCAAATGTGAAAGGATTCTGATGAAATGGTTTGCTTCTTTAGTGCGACACATGTTAAAAGAAAGAAAATAACTAAGTTTTGGTTTCTTTTTATTCTAAAAAGAAAGGTACTTGACTAAAATTAGTCAAGTAATAAAACCAAGTATACTTATTTATTGTTTTGTGAGTTTGTATAAGCCAACAAACCTCTCTGGGCTTCAACATCCTCCTTTGCAAAATAAAGGAACTGGACCAGATAACTACTGTTTCCAGCTAAGATTGATTCAATTACGCACTACCATATACATGATATTAATTAGATGCTGTATGCTTGAAGTTTCTTTTATATGTCTCAAGACAGTTATTAATTTGCTCCTTAGCCTTTTGTTATCAATCACAGGAAATTCGGGGGAGTCTTAGTTTCTACTGTACATATTGTTAATCTGTGATGAATTTCAGAGCCTCTTTTTCTAGGTCTGGGTGGTCTGGTGGCTCCAGAATAGAGGTAACCTTTTAGAGAAGGGCACCCTGCCTCCTATAAATTGTCCCTAGGAAGACATCAGGCTCCGGGTAAGACATAAGATCCCCTATATCTTAGAGGGTCAGAGCTAGGGATTCTGGGTACAATTCTAGAAATAAATCTTCTCTAGGACTGTGGACAGGAACTTCATCCTTTACCTTTAGTTCAGACGTGTAAGTGAATCATTTCTAAGGACAAATTGTTCTAAAGGGAAGAAAGATATATTGGTATGGGAGGTCACAGACTATGTTGGTGAGAAAATTGAAATATGGACAAAGGGGATCCACTAGGAGGGGAAATACTTTTGATCTTTCATTTATCAGATAAGGAGGGAGGGACACGAAATCTTCTTTTACTTACAGCTAAATCACGAAAGATGTTCAGTGTAGCATTTCAAAAGAGCAGGAGTTCCCATTGTGGCTCAGTGGATTAAGAACCTGACTAGTATTCATGAGGGTGCGGGTTCAATCCCTGGCCCTGCTCACTGAGTTAAGAATCTGGCCTTGCCACAAGCTGTGGCATAGGTCACAGATGTGGTTCAGATCTGGTGTTGCTATGGCTGTGGTGTAGGCCAGCAGTTGCAGTTCTAATTCAACCCCTAGCCTGGGAACTTCCATATGCTGCAGGTGCAGCCCTAGAAAGGAAAAAAAAAAAAAAAAAAAAAAAAAGGAAAAAAATAAAAAAAGAAAAAAGGACTAAAAAGCAATACAAAGTGTGTGTGTGTGTGTGTGTGTATGTGGTGTGTTTGTTTGTTTAAAGCACATAAGAGACCTCAGAGTAGGATAATCACATAAAGCTTAGATTTTCAGAAATGCAGAAAAAGTTACTGGAAAGTTTTTGGGAAAGCCATCCAGTGCAAGCTCCTGACCCAGGTGCTAGAAGAGGAGAGCAGAGCTGGCCACACCAGGGGGAGGACCCTAGATGGAGAAGGCTTGGCTAGTGGTAAGGGCTGCAGAAGCATGGTCACCAGCCTTGGGGAGGATGCCATGGACCTTCCTTTCATGCCTGTCACTTAGTCTTGAATGATTCCTTCAGGGACATAGAGACCATCAGATGCCAAAGGGCTTCTGGTTCCCTCATTGTTCCTCTAAGGACAGGTGATATTTTTGACTCTCCCTTTGCTTAGGGAACGTTCTCCAGATATTCAATAGGTAGGGTGCTTGCAAATGCAGTGTGTTTCTCAAAGTTCCTAGAAATGAGTTGGAGGAGGTATGGAAGAGACTAAGCAGTGGGTGCTAAATGCTCCATGGGGCTACCTATGTCCAACACAAAAGTTCAATTCCTTATATTTGTAACTCCTTTCAACTTCGGTAACAAATACTTCCCAGATCCTCAATATAAGTCTTATGGGTGTCTTTTGGACAACCTATCCCCATCCTATGAAAATCTCTCCTTTTTTAGAATACCTTGTTTGTGTACCTTTACATTCCTGCTGGATTTCAAGCAGTCATTTTTCAGAGCTCTGACACCTGTCCACGGAGAAGGATTTCCATGAGCCCATCATAGAGTGACTGACATTCTCTTTCGGTGACAAGAAAAGGCTTGCCTTTAAAAGAAGGGGAAAAGTTAAAAGTCATCAAAACAATGTAATATCCTGTGCGAAGTGTTGCAGTCACAATGCTCTGTGGTTTGAGTCCCTTGATCATGTGCCCAAGGGAAGTAAGTCGCTGGTGGTAGCCGTGGGTGACAAGTTGCTGGGGTTCATCTCCAGCTCATCTCACACTTGGGCTTCTCAGGGAGGAGGGGCCGGAGCCCTGGCCCACCATTCGCACAATGATCCTCGGGTTACTCCTGGCTCTCAACTTCTTCCCCTCAATTCAAGTAACAGGTAAATAATCTTGATTTCTTTCCTCCTCCAACTTTTTCTTTTTTATTGGTTCATTTTACATTTTAAAGAACTTGGGAAATTTGGACATTTCGAAGGATAGTTTTTGTTCTAAAACGGCCACCTGTTATCTAGAGACTCACCGATTCTCACACTACAGCCAGCAAAATATTTTAAGGCACGGCCCTTGGAATTAAATCAGACTTATTTAGCAATGAGTTGATGGTGTTTCAAAAAGTTTTAGTTTATGTATATACATATGGATTTTTACGTTTAAGAAGACTGCTGTGAGCAGGTTGGTTCTGAAAGCTCTGGATTTAGACAGCCTGGATTCATATCACAGATCTGTTTCTTGCTAGCCGAGCTTAGGCTAGTATTTAAAATTTCCAAGGCCTTGGTTTCCTTATCTGTGAGATGGGGATGATAATAATCTCATTTCAAGGTCATTGTGAGGATAAAATGCAATAATCCATGTGAAATATTTAGCAGAGTCAGTACATGGCTAACGAGGTAAGCGTTGGTTGTAATAACCCTGTCTACCTGAATGGAGTGAGTGTCAAAGTGAAGTCTAGCATTGTCATTGAAGCTGGTACAATATAGATGCTAATAAGTTAAACTGTTGGCTAAAATCTTAGGTTGAAATTCTTTAAGTTTCCAATGATGAAGACAAAGATGAAAAACCTCACAGTGTCACAGTTAACCCCATTTCAGATGAAGAGACGGGGGTAGGAAGGTTAATTTGGCTAAGGATATATACACTTATGAGTTTTTGGAACTAAGGTCTGAACCACCTTCATCGGACTCTAGAGCCTGTGCTCCTATGCTATTCCACCTAACATGATGTGCCTCATAATTTTTTAGCTCCACCTATGTCCAGGGCTAAGTCATCTTTGGAAAATCACAATTCCGAATGGAACGAGTTTATTGCTTAGATGGGCTGGAGTCAGGTATTTGTTCAACTTGCTCTCAGAGTTAACAAAGGGTCCCACTTGGTTCAAAACTTGGACCAATGCTCGGGGGTGTGTGTGGGGGTCATTGGCATATTTAAATTAGGAGAGTTATTTTTCCCTTAGAGATACATCAAAAAGCTAGCATCTTCAATTTTCTTTCTCCCTTATTTTGGTAGTGTGTGGACGGCATGATTGACTGTTGTTCTTAAAAATCATGTGCATGAGCTCCAAAGGGTGTAATTACCCAACCTGCACAGGTGCAACAGTTACATACATACCCATCCATTTTGTTGTCTGAGGCGTTACTGAGCACATTTACAAATTGTGTATTTATAAGAGGGGTTGATAGAATAAAAGACCTTAACTGGTGGTGAGACAGGCTATAAACCCAACATTTACAGCTACCAGATATATTTTAAAAGAACCTTCAACACTAATTTTTTAAAATGTCTTTATTTTTAAGGGATCTCTAAAATTTATTTTTAGAGCATATTGAAAATGTATTAGGCAGTAAAGAATAACAGTAAGGAGAGCGAAGCCTCACTCCGACAGAAAACTACTTAAAATTGGTAATTGTACACACGATACTTTGAGGATGCACTTTGTGGACAGCCATCCATCACCAATTCATTCATTCTCCTTTGAGGATACTTTTGGTAAGACTCAAAGCTTTGCATTTTTCCTGTAGAACATTTATGAAAAGGGGGGTACCTAGAAAAGCAGTGAAGAGTTCACGCACATGGAGACTGTGTTTTTACTTTTGAGATGCATCTACTTTTCAAACACCAACTTACCCTCGTGAAAACGTAAGGTTTGACACTGAGTGGCCAGCTAGTGAAGTAGGAAAGGTTAGGATTGGAGAAGGTGCTTTCCAAATGCTTCTTCGAGTAAGAAAACTTATGAGAAATGGTGATTACAACATACAGAAATGTCTGATTTGTTCTAGTTAGTAGTGCAAAATCTGTGGGCTCTTTGTTTTCCTGTATTTACCCTCTGTGAAGAGGTTACAGACAAGGAAATTCTCTGGTCAAAATGTGATTGTCCTCCCTAGAGAGACTACTGCTATTTTCTGTGCTGAGGGGTGTGTGTGTGTGTGTGTGTGTGTGTGGGTGTGTGTGTGTTTGTAAAGTTTTTCCCCCCACGAATTTAATAATTCTAACTCATTGCCTCACAGCATAGCCTAAAATGCTTATTCTATGAAGGTTAAAAGTAACCTGATTCTTCATGATTTTAATGACACTTGTAGAAAGCTTGTCGTGACTAAATTAAAGAAGTATGATTTAGGGACCATGAAAAAACCGTAACTTACACCATTCCTTTACTAACATTCCATGCTTTCTACCAGATTATTGTGCACCTGAGATCCACAACAGAGGATTTTGTTGGTCTTTGGAATATGGGTCCAGCTTAGAACTGCAGGCTCTTGAATGGGAAACAATTTGTTATTGATGACAGGAGTGTGCCTATAACACAGGGCATTGTTCATAGATTTTTTTTCCCAGCTGATCTTGGTTATTTTTCAGCAAGCTAATCATCCAGTATGAAGACAAAAATCAGGACAACACAGTTTTTCCACAAGAGCATTTCTTTTCATTTGTTCCCCAACCTTAGCAAATAAACTGTCCAAAGTGGCCAATTCAAATGCGATTGATTTCGCCAATGTTGCTGCATTTCCCTCAGGACTTTTTTTTTTGGTCCTTGAGAGGCACAGGAGGCAGGAAAATGATTGGTATTTAATTAAAAAAAATCATCAGCAAAGCAAGGTAGTTAAAGACTTTATTTTCAGTTCAGCAAATGACTCCTGAGGTAGTTGTACACAAAAAGAGTCATGTACCTCTCACAGAAAGTGCTGCTCTGAGGCTGGGCTTGGGGAAATAGAGAGATGGCCCTAGAAAATGCAATAAAATCAGCGGATTACTGTGTCTACATGAGACCCAGTACCCGGTAGCCAGGTCTTCTGTTAAAAAAAAATTGACTGGATGTTTTGTCATTTCAGGTAAATTTGATGGACATTTCGAAAGTGTAGACAATGCTTAAGAATGTATTTTACTCTACGATGGTGCCCTAAAGATATTAATTTTTTTTTTAAAAAGGCAACCATTCAGAAAGGACTTTTTCAGCAAGGAATGTACAATGAATACCAATATAACAATACCAAGAAATAGAATGAGTCATTTGCACAGATAGGTTGGAAATTGAAATGAATCTGCAATTGTAGCTCTGAAGCTCTCCCATTCAAACCTTTACCGGGGGTAGGGGGGGCTGGGAGGGGGATCTCTCTCCCTTCTTTAAACATAGAACGTCCTCCTTTTTAATATCCTTATTCTATTTTCATGAGTGTCAAAATGCCATGACTACCATTCAGTTTTTATCATGTGTGGATATCTTTCTCCAGTATATTTCCTGCATGCAGTGTGCTGACATTTACAAAGTGAAAATTTTTATGCCACCAACATCCCAGAAGAAAATTCCGTTTGTGGTTTATCATCTTTAGAACAATAGCTCTTTATTAACACATACAGGCGTTGATAAAGACACATAGTTAATTGCAAACTTTCTTGTCTAACTATCAGAGGGCAGGCCCTCTTTCAAAGCACTGTTGTTTCACAGCAGGTCATTGACAAGGAGGCAATCTTTTTTCCCTTTTCATCTTGGTTAAATTTGTGTGTGCCTTTTTCTTCAAGAAATTATTTATGGAACTTCATGGAGGCTGGAATTTTTCTTCTCAGTAGATAGTTTAGCTGAGTTTTAGGGAAAAAAATGACATCTGGGCGACATTGTTATAGACCGAAGGGGTCTCTGATTTTCTAAGATGTTTTAAAGAATCTATGTCTCTTTTATGGTAATTTCTTTGACTCTTTTTGTCAATGACATGTTGTTGTCATCAAAAAAATGTACCCAGAGCTTTCGGTCTGAGAATTGTTGCATGAGAATTGGTCCCTGAAGCTGGAGGAAAGGTAACCTAGGCCCCATGGAAAGTAGGTGTCTAATTTCTTTCTTGTTACTCTCATTTTGATGACTCTTAACTCTAGAAGAGAGGCGTGCTGGATGGGTTCAAGGGCTACACAGCCACTCCTTAGAGGATGTGAAAAAGGGAGTTTAGACTTCTTGAGCCTTAAGATTTCAATGCTAATTTCATAGGCCTCTTAATTTAGTCTGTGTGTGACCTTGCAAGTTATGTGAGTTTATGTTTTCATTGCTGGAAGAGAACCATATGGTGATGGTGAATTTCTTACTTAATTTTGAGCTGCATTTTTATCTCTGCATCACCATCACCGTCATCTTTTTCATTTGTCATCATCTTCATTATCTTGAGGACTCTGGCTGCCTCGGTTAATGGTTCCTGATGGTGTCATAAGAGTCACCCACTCACCGTTCACTCTGACCTCTAATCTCATCCATCGTGAGCCCCTTTCTGCAGTATTCTGAGTCACCTCATTGGCTCACAATCTATCACGTAATGTGTTGATTGTAACAGTAATTCCTAGTCATTACCCCCTCACTCTCCTAAGAACCTGAGTTATTGACATGTCTCACATTTTTAACAATGACCTAGATTCTCCTGTTAAGAACTTAGGTGGGTGATTTTTTTTTTTTTGACTTTAGAAGGTAGAGGGGGTGTGCTTTTTGTTGCTTAGGGGTACTTGGACACATGATGAAGTGTCAGAACATCCCCGTGGCTTCCATGTGACCCAGTGGCTTTCTTTGAAATTCAACACTGCTAGTAATAAAGGTACATCATTTAAGATCAGCTTCAAGGATGTTGAATCCAGGAGGTTTCCATTGCTGATTCACAGACTCTCTCCCATAGTAGGTGGGTGAGAGTGGGCACAGATGAGGAGACTGTTTCCTCCTACCTGGGGGGACTGAAACAGGGTGGTAATTAGTTACTGTTCTCTAAAGTGCCTGCTTCTTCTTACACTTTGGTAAACCAGGTCATCATTCTTGTGTTTATTCAATAGGTATTTATTAACATCTTCAGTGCGTTATTTTAGGTTCTGTGACCAATACAAAAACCCAATTGAGCGTCAGTGAAGTAAAAATGAGACTTGTGAAATCTTTCCAGAATTTTGTTTTCTTTCAGTTTAGAACCACTGGGAATGGTTGATTCCCTATTCACCTTAATTTGTTTTATGGAAAATGGTAATAAGCTGAAACTTCCATGGAACTGTTGAATTCAAACCACAGATATTTCGAGGCGGGAGGGGACTTAGATATCTCTTAATTTATAGAAAAGGAAGTTGTGTTGATAGTTCCTGGAAGATGCTAAGAGAAAGACAACATTGCCATGTTTCCTGGCATTTTTGGATGCTTTTAGGCTGGACCCATTTTACCTATTCAGGTCATCACCTTTCATACCCTAATATTAGATTCTTAACCCCAATACTGCAGCTTTCTTTACTGTCTCACACACCTGCACTCTGCTTTATGACTTTCTGATGCTCTTTCCCTGTTGGAATTCCACACCTCCCCACCCCTTTCCACGCATCCAAATCCTACTCAACTTTCATTTTATGTCTTTGGTGCAAGATCCATCTCTCTGAGGAAGCTTTCTCTGGGTATTCACCTCTGTTATGGTCACATAAAAGAAGTCCTAATGGAAGAGTAACACAGTTCAACAAATTTATTAAACCTCTGTTATACTTTAGTCTTTATTGAGAGCTGAAAAAAATAATAAGAGGAAAAGAATTATGAAAACTTAATTATCGCATGAGAGCTGCTTGTGCAATTAATCAAGTTCTCTGTACTTTTAGGGACTTCAGATCTACTTGAGAAGACTATATAGGACAGGATATAACAGCTGGAAAGAGAAAAATGACACTTGACAGTCCTATACCTCATCATGCTATTTGATGCCTTAATGGCTTTGCATAAACCATTCTTGTGATTTGGAATGTTTCCTACTCCTCTCCTCTGAAGAAGGCTTCTCTGAGACTAAATGGCAAAGCAAGGGACTTCTCTCCTCATCAGGGTTCATACAATTTGTTATTGTGTGTTGATGCATCTGTTTTTAGAGTGTGCTTCTTGCAGGCAGGATCATGTCATACCCATCCTTATAACCGCAGTACTATGTATAGTGCAAGAAGCATTGTAGGTGTTGGACAAATATTTGTTGAAGGAAATGAATGAATTAGCACTAAAATGAGGAGGCATAAAGTAAATACTCTAGTAAGATTAACATAGAATAATAAACTTTTACAGAGAGCTTGGAATTAAGAATGGACTTTAAAGCTAGCTAGGATTTGAATGCATGCTGTTATTAACAATAATTACTAGCTAACAATTATTTTGCACTTATGATGTGCCAGACACTGTACTATTTGTCTTTCCCTGTATTAAATCATTTATTCTTTCTCTAAATCCTCTGAAGTAGTTATTATGATTATCTCGTCTATAAGATGGGAAAACTGAAGCACAGAGCAGTTAACTTGCCTGTGGTCATACGGCTAGTAAGTGAGTAAATCCAAGGTTCCAGGGTTCATGTTCTTACCAAAGCCATGTTGCCTCAGGAAGGAGAAGAAATACCAATAAAGAAATTAAACCAGGAATGTTATTCCATGTTCTCAGAACAGGTAGCCAGTCTGAATGTATAGAGGCTTGCAAAGGTAGGGTAGAGTCAGGTCAAACAAAGGATTGAATACTATAAATAGCAAAATTCACACTTCTATTTTATATATAGTGGTATGTCTATGTTAATCCCATCCTCCCAGTTTATTCCTCCCCACTTCCATGGTTTCCTCTTTGGTCATCCTAAATTTAATTTTGAAATCTTTGAGTTTCTGTCTTATGAATAAGTTCTTTTGTATCATTTTTATTAGATTCCACATGAAAGTTATATCATATTATACATAAAATAAGATAACAAGGACCTACTGTACAGCACAGGGAGGTTTACTCCATGATCTATAATAACATATGGGGGGAAAGAATGGATATATGCATATTTATAACTGATCCGCTTTGCTGTAAACGTGATCCTAATACAACATTGTAAATCAAATGTACTCCAATGAATTTTAAAAAAGTATATAAAAAAGTTTGAATTTCATCTTCAGGACTTTGGGAAGCAGCTGAAAGTTTGTGGAAACGGGATGGCCTAGAATGTAATAGGGACTAGTGACCAGGAGGTCATGGTAGAGCACTCTGTTACCTTGTCAGGAAGAGGGTGATAGGATTTGGGTGACCAAGGGGAGATGGAAAGAAGTGACTATTCTGAGAGATGTTTTGAAAGTAGAAATTCCAGGACTTAGTACCTGGTTTGTGAAAGAGAGGGAGGGACAAAGAATAATGTCAAGATTTTTGGCTTCAGAGGAATGGTGGTGTCACCACCTGAAATCAAAATGTTGTTGTGCAATTGAGTCTTGAAGGAAAGCAATGTTTAGTTTTAGACACAATGAATTTGAATTAAAGGCTTGAGATGTCAGAAAGATTTCCAGAGTAAAGCTGAAGATGTGGGAACTGGGTGAGAAGAGAATATTTAGGAATCCCCAACTTTGAAATTAAGTGGAAGTCATGGAGATGGATGGCTGGTAGAAGGGAGAGGGCATATCTCTAGAAAAGCAAAGAGTTGAAATGAGTCTAGAAAATAGGCCTGGTTAGGAGTCAGCTGAAGAGGGTTGCTATTGAAGGAGACAGAGAGTGTGTTTGGAGGGGTAAGAGGAGAATGGGGCTCATGGAATGTCACTAGAGGTAAAAGAGGAAAGTTTCAAAAAGAGACCGTGGTTAATAGCGCTGGTTGTATAAGGGAAGGGGAAGTGGATAATGGCTTGGGAAGACCATTGTATTGGCTAGAGGAGGCCATCTGGGGCTTTTGAGTTTAGACTGAATGATGGGGAAGGAAGATAACACTTAAAAGGGTTAAGAAAAGGTGGAAGGGGACAAAATTGAGATAGTGAAAAGGAAAGAAATTGCTAAAGTGAAGACAATCAGGAACTTTTATTACCTATTGTGTTTACCATGGTATCATGTACACAGTAGGTATGTAATAAATGTTTGAAAACTGAGTGACTTAATTATATGTGACTTGTGGAAGGAGCCAAGTGTTGATCTTGAAGGGGTGTGTGTGTGTGTGTGTGTGTGTGTGTGTGTGTGTGTATTCGTTGCATGGGTGGAGGAGAGAGAGGGCTATTAGGAAAGAAAAGAGGAAGAGGGAGAGAGAAAAAAGGGAATGGATGCAGTTTTCTTGAGGAGATTGGGAGGGAGATGTGGAGAATTGGAGTATTGGAGAGAAGAGGACAAAGGTCCAAGGAGAATGGGAGGAAGGGAAGAGATTTATAGGGGCATAGGATGAAGCTAGAGTAGATGCATGATTCCATGCTGGCAAACCTGATGTTAAAACATGATGGAAGATAACATGAGAAGAAGAATGTGTATATATATATATATATATATATATGTGTGTGTGTGTGTGTATGTATAACTAGGTCACTTTGCGGTACAGAAGAAATTGACAGAACATTGTAAATCAACTATAATAAAAAAATTAAAAACTTCTGTGAAGTGTTTATGTATATAACACACATAATATATTTGATTCTCTCAAGACAGGCCATAGTGCTAAATCTATATAAACAAGGGCCATTGGGATATTATATACCTTGACTTTGAAGAGTTTGCCTCTTTGTACTGCAAATTTGCTGGAGTCTTCGAAAATGCACACTAGGGATGGGCTTGGCTTCAGCTCACAGCTGCGATAACAGGGTCACAAGGATGGGACCAAGCCTGTCCAACACCATGGGCAGGGCTCCAGTTTCCAGTCATGGAAGTTAACTTTAACATCTGTTTTTTGGAGAAAGGACATGGTGGCTTGCCTTTGGCTTTGGGGAGGCCACGTCTTTTTCCCTTCCTTTTGTCAAACTCAAAGGCGAAACCCCCTGATTTATCAAGGTAGGTGGATGCAATGAAGAGTTTTGGTCTGTTACATTGTGACTTTTCTAGGCCTGCATTTTCTCATCTGATACACCAGGGGGTTGGACTAGAAGAGATCTCAGGTCTAGTTTGGGCTTAAAAATGCTTCTCAAGTTGAAGAAAAACTTTAGCTTTTATCAGCTCGAGCAAGGCAACTCAACCACACCACCCCTTTGTGGATGTGCTTATGATCCAATAGAGAAAATACAAGAACTGCAACTAGCCATCTTGGAAATTGCTTGGAGAGATTGAAAACAAGAATCTTAGAAGCTAATGTGCTTTGAAATGACAGCAGGACTTGGGGAGACACTATTGCCTTTGCTCTCCTCCATCTTCCTAACTGATGTTCAGGTTCAACGCAGGAATCATTTTCAAAGTTCCAGGCCATGGCAGTTGCCTAGAAGATTCTGAATGTGCCAAGGTGGACTTAAGCTGACTTCTTAGAGGTGTAAGCTTTAGGGAGGATGAAACAAATAGAAACAATACACTGTCATCTTCTTTACAGAGTTGCTTTGAATGAGGGCTCAGAATGATGATGGCTCAGGAGGAATAGGATTGCCAAGTTTGGTTACTAGATTCAAATATATATTTAGACTGTAGTATGTTAATACAGGAGGCCCCTGATACGTGTGGGATTTCTTTCTATTTATTAACAGAATTATGTCAGAATGTTTATGCAGAAAGTTAAAAAGCCCTGGTCACCTACTGTCTGAACTATGGGAATCTTTTAGGGTACTAACATTTGATTTTTGGCAGGATTTGGTGGCTTTGGGTATTGGTAGCTCTCTCATATAAATTAAGGTGCTCAATCACATTGTCCTCTTAGATGACCCATCCCACATTAGGAGCTGGAGGGACAATGCAGACCTTTGAATGGCAGGGCCTGAGTGCTGGGTAGTATGTCTGAGTGGCAGGGATGGGTTCTAGTGCAGGCAAGGCTTTTGGCAGATTTAATAATTGTCACCCTAATACAGATGACTTTCCTCTCCAAGATACATGTCTATCTGACTTTCTGGAGATCCAGGCGGACTCATCAAACTCCTGGACCTTTCCTCCAGGATGGCTGACCTGCCCCTCAAACCCAGTGTATCTAAAACCCAATATCTTTTTTCAAACAAATTGCCTTTTTTTTGCTTGGCTAATTTTGTCAATGATCCCTCACCCAGTCCATGAACTCCATGCGAGTCATTTTGGGTTCCTATTTACCATCACCAAGTGTAACCTAGCACCAACATCTTGCCCCATCCTTTCTATCTCAGCTGCTCCCTCCACAGCTCAGGCCCTAGCAGCTCACACTGATGCTATTGTTTAGCCTCCTGACTGGTCTCTGCCTCAGCCCTACCCTTGCTCCCAGTCAATGCACTTGCACTGTTGTGCTAACCTTCCCCAAATGGTACTTACCACCCCATTCTCGATCGGATGTTTTCAACAGCTCCCATTGCCTTTCTAGTAAAATCCAGGTATCTTCTCTTGGCATTAAAGGTTCTCCCTGATTGGTATCAGCTATCTTCACTTACTCCCCGCCCCCCCCCACCCCCGCCCCATGTAAATGCTCAGTTTGTCCCTAATAAACTCTTAAAACTCTTAAGTCATTTCCTTTACGTTAGTCTAAATTTGCCCCAAAGTTCATGGCCCAGTTAAAGGCCAGTCTGCACAAAGGCTCCAGAATCCTCTTGCCTGGAAACAAGGGCTCTTCCGTGTGACTGTCCATTACCCTCTAGAAGCCTCAGTCACCATGCATGGCTTTGGAGTAGCTAACTGAGAATCTGCCTTAGGGTTTCTCCTAGAAGGAAGAAGCTGGCCGTATCTTTTCCATCTTCCCATCTCCCAAAAACCTAGTACTTCAGGTCTCATTATTTATTCGCTGAATGAATGATTAGTCTTCTGCCTTAACAAAGTCAAAGAGCAATTTTCTGATACATCAAAATTTCTTTTCAGAAAGTATTCCTTGATCATATTGATGATTTTTCTCTCTCAAGAATTAGTGCCTTAGGTCTAGGTGCTTGGATGGGACTTTTTGCTGTGATCTGACCTCTGCGTTACTTTCTGACAGTTGCCTGAAGCACAATTTTTTCAAAGGCCAGGGATAGTTGTTCTCTGCACTACTGGGTCTGCCTGTGAAGAAACGCAGTTCAAGCTTAAAGGTGGCCCTTAGAGTGGTGCTGGCCAAGAGCAGCTTCTTTCTCTATTATTGTCTATAATCACTGGTAATTGTTTGAACTATAGTCTCTTCAGATTCTGTTTAAAAATCACACTTGTTCTTGATAGGAGTTAATGGGCTTGATGTAAGTTGGGAGTTCTGCAGACACAACCTTGGGCAGGGCTGGTTGCTTGGCTGTTTTTCCCTGCAGAGGTCATTGCTTCTGTCACGGTGGCCCCCTCTGCACAACACTCTTTTCCGTCTGCTTCTGGGAACCCTGCTCTCCCCCTGTCCCTTTAGATCTGAGAGTGGATATAATTCTGCTGCTCTGAGCTACAGGTTCTAGTACCACCCCTTGTGGTTCCCAACCTTTGCTGACAGTCAGTCTTTTTTTTTTTTTTTTAAATAAACCCTCCTCCTATTGCCTGGTTTGGAGTGTGCCATCTGTTTTCTGCCAAGATCCTGAATGAGACCATGTCTATATATATGGACCATATAATAAGGCTTTGAAAAAGCCTTATTTTTTTTTGTAGAGGCTTTTCCTTAAGAGTTCTATTCCTTGTGAAAATGAGGAGAGTTTCAAGATGACAGTCAGCAGAAAATGAGACAGAATGACTACCAAGTTATTTTGAAAATATAGTCTGCATTACCTTTTCTTTCCCTCCCTTTAACATGGATTTCAGAGAGTCTGGAGCCATTCAAAATTTGGTAGGTTTGGTTTTGTCTTTGCAACAAAGAGGATGGTGAAAGATGCTATAGTCAGATGAGTGTTTTGTGTTCCTCTTTCTCACATCTGAATGAGGCCAAACCGCCAGCTAGAGTCACCAGAGCCACAGTGGTTGAGCGTCCCTGTCCTCCCAGAAAGCACAGCTTGCCTTCCAAGTCCCTGAGTGAATGCTGGTTGGCCCACAGGGAGCCTGCCACTTGTGGAGCCTGAGAAAGGGGTAAGTGGTCAGATGGCCACGTGTGGAAGGGTATCCTGGACCTGGGCAGGAAATGTGCTCAGAGGAAAGTTACGGTAACTTCACCAGTGTTGTGGTCGGGAGGGGGGTGTTCTGTGCCAGGGAAATCAGCGTCACCTTCACAATATGTTCACAAACATCACGGGGCAAGATGGTTGAAAATAGAAAGCTTTCGTTTTCTTTGGTTCCTGCCTGACATGTTAAATTCTGTTCAGTCAGAATTTAAAAAAGGAAACAACGTGATTAGGATCTTTACAACCTGATGGTTAAACTGCAGAGTAAACTCTGATTGTGATGTGCAGAGATGGAACCCAATAAAGTTCTTAAGAGGTTCTGAAGCAAAAATCACATTGCTAAAGAAACATGTATTCTATCTTTTTGGGTGCTTCCTTAAATTGCAGACTTCAGTCTCGAGTGCTGCTCTCTGGTTCACCTGTCTCTATGTGCCATGTGAGTGCTCTATGGTACTGTGATAAAGAAAAGGAAAGATGGAAGATTGTAAATGAAACATGAAAAAATAAACGTAATTCACAAAAGCCCTGAGGTTAAGGATTTGCCCGTGAGGTTTAGACTGAAAGTGACTTTATGTACGGACTAATGTTTACGTTCAAACCCTTGGGGACACATGGGCAACCTGAGATGGAAGAGTTGCAGTGGTATAATTACTACTTTCAAATCTGAAATAATTTACAAGAGAGGCATTTCATAGGACCACATTGTCTGTAGGCCTTATCTGCGATCCATCTATGACCTTCAGGAAGTCTCTGAAGTTGTAAACAAAATCTTTTGTGTAGAGACAGAGTTAAGTTTGGTCCCAGACTTTTTCTAAATAGGACCATGAAATCAAGTCCATTTGCTGAATGTACAAACTTGGTTTTCTATTCATTCATTCATGATTTGAAACATTACCCTAAGAATCACAGATAAATACATGAGGTCTTAGCTCTTCCCTTCTTTGTGCAACCTTGTTTAGCAAGCCATTTACTTTGGTTTTCAGTTGCTTCTTCTGTAAAATAAGGAATTAGCTGAAATTATCCCCAATTTTCCTTCTAGCTGAGTGCTTTTTGCAGGCTGGTATTCTAGCAACATGGGGTAGAAAATGAAATGTATCTTGGCCCTGTCCACTTCCCACTCCATTTACTCCCCTACTCACTGGTATTCTATCTCTCACTTAATATTATCCAACTATCAAGTCCCAGCTTTGAGAGGGTCTAGAAATAATCACTGAAATTGCATTGAAATTTTATTGCAAACTGGCATAGGGAAAAGAACAATATATTGGAAGACATGAGGCATGAACCAAGTCCTAAGGGTCATGAACTTGTACTGTAACCTTGGAAAAGTTATTGGACCTCTTTGACCTCATCTGTAAAATGGGCATAAAGATGGTCATCCTGCTTATTTACTTCCCAGGTCAATGGGGAGTTCAAATGAGATAAAATAGGAGAAAGCACTTTGCAACCCTGTGAATGCAGACCATAGCTACTAATTTGTCGCTGTATTCCCCACACTGCATTTTAGGCTTCACCTTATTTTGAAATCAAAGCATTAAATGAGCTGGTGGGGAGTGTCCTTTTAGGGTCAGGGTTTCTTCTCTGGTGTTTGGAGCCACACCTTAGAGATGGTTATCCACTCCACCTGTACAGAGAGTTGACTTGCTTATTATTATAGTAATTGACCTATTTACAACAAGTGAAATGGGAAAGCTTTGTTTCGTTTTTGGTAACTAAGCTTCCTTTCCTCCTTTCTCATGGAAGCATAAGCAACTTTCAATTTTCCAGAAGTCAACGATGTCACAAAATTCACAGATTATCTGTGGGAAATCTTTCAGCTCTCACTGCCCTGCTCATCAGCAGCAGATAAGTACCGTCTCCCCTCCAATCTCACTCTTCATGTTGCCTGTTGTCAAGGAGGAGTTGTGAGGGAAAGAGGTTTGAGGTTACTGCTTCCTGTCTCCACACCTTTAGCTGGTTTAGCTGCTAGGAAAGGGTTTGAAAAGCAAAGCACTCAATTCATCATCAAAACAACTTAATTCAATTAGAGAAATGTCAGTCAAGCCATTCTTTTGATAACCAGAAGTGAATACAACTGGGAGACTGACAATGCACCTGGGTAGACTTTGCCTAACTACTCACAAGTCAGAAAACTGAATATTTACAGGGAAAAGAGAAGGTCTGGTAAGAAAAAATTAACCTGAGGAGGACGTTTTCCACTCCTGGCACTAAGCAGAAAGCAAAAAGGAATCAAACAGATGTTAGTATGGGGAAGCTAAATATTTCTCTAGTTTCTTCTTCTGAGTCTAATTAAGTCCTTAAATTTTATAATATGTCCTTAAATTATGTGAAGTACCGTGGATTCCCTGAAACTCAGAGAACCACAACACATATCAAAGCCAAATGTCATTTGATATTCTGGTTATTATTTGCTTTGAGTTATCCATGTTATTTCTTCCATTAGAGTAAGAGATGTGCATTTTCACATATGCTCCATTTTAAGAAAAAAGAAAGGAAGCAGGACTATTGTGTCTACTGGGAGTTGTAATGATCACATATATTCAATATCACTTAGAGCAAGTGGTTATTTTTTATACCACCAAAAGTGAATTTTCTTCATTTAGTGTCTCTAAAGCAGATGTAGATTTTGAAGGCCTATGAGATGGTTTCTCACTTCGACTTTTCCAAATGACTGCCATGAACCAAGGCGGGACCAAGTCCTATAAGCTTACACATGTTGCAAAGCAAGAGGTTCTATCAGCCAATACTGAACTCATGTTGACCCTTAAGCTAGGAGGCTATTGCCCCACACTAGCACTTATTAAGCAAACTATTTCAAGCCTAATACCTAATTTAAAAATGATCTGTGTTGACATGGAAGAGGGAAGGAAGTAAACATCAACAAATTAAATCGGATGTCTCCTTTTCCACAAATGGCCTTGCAATTGATATTTTTCAAGCGCTTTCTCAACAAAATATTAGAACAAAGAGTCACACAAGAAGGGGATTTTCTGTCCCTGGCCCAATTGTTGGGTATGCCATCAACCAGGAGAATATTGAATATGTAACAGCAACCTAGATACTGGGATCTTGGATTGCTCGGCCCTAGAAAGTTTCTCAATTTGTAGAGCTGAGGTGGACGGGGCTCAGGAGGAATCTGATCAGTTTTAACAACACGGAGGTCTGAATTTGGAGGCCCCGGTGATGAGCAGAAGTAAAATCTTCCACTTAGCTCAATACACCATGCTTTATAAAGGAAGGCAGAGGAAGACCACAGCTTCTCCCTTCTGAAAAAGGGCAAACACTGACTAAGCTCTGGGGAGCTGACTGCATGCCCAGGAACTTCGAGGTAATTTGCTTCCTCTTTGCCGTGATCCCCTAGGCTGGAGGAATGTCTTCTTCACAACCCAAAATGTCCAACATTCACCTCAGTTTCTGAGCTGTCTCTTCTGGTCATGTAATGAGTAAAGAAAAGACATAGGGAAAAGGAAAACCAAAAATGTACTGGTTGGTGGCCCAAGGCATTTGTTAGCTCCCTCACTCACATTAATTTTCTTAATTTTTAAAATTTTTTTGGTCTTTTTGCTATTTCTTGGGCCACTCCTGCGGCATATGGAGATTCCCAGGCTAGGGGTCGAATTGGAGCCATAGCCGCTGGCCTATGCCAGCGCCACCACGGGAACTCCTCACCACATTTAAATCAATGCCAAGCTCTGCCAATTTCAGCTGTAAATATTTGAGTTTGTTCTTTTTAATCATAGTTCAGGCCCTTACCACCCTTGCCTAGATTACTGTAATTGCATCCTAACTGGTCTCCTTGTTTTTACGCTTGCACCCTTTGAATTTACCTAAAGGGGTCTGTATAAAATGAAAAGTTATACACATGATTAATCCTTCAATAGGTCCTCATTACCTGCAGGAGAGACCCCGATCTGTGAACACTGCTTTCTTTGCCAATCTGTCTTTTACAACTCAGGTCTAGCAAATTGAGGCAGTTGCCATCCCCTACACCTGAGCTCCTTTCTCCCCTCCATACCTGCTCTGCTTATTCTTTTTCCTCTTTGTCTTGTCTTCTCCACAGCTCCTTACCTTACCCTGATCCCAACACACATTCTCCAACCTCACACCCCCACTCCCCAATACAAAGACTCATCTTAGCTAGGATAACTTTTTTTTTTTAGGATAAACTTTTACTTAATAAAATGTTATGTATGTTTGCATAATCCTTTTACGTCTCAAGTCAGCAGCGACCTCCTCCTGAAATCCTTAGCTGGTTCCCCAGTTGCCACCACAAACACTTGCAGATCACTATAACATTCTTTTAAAAGTAGCTGTCTGTTTATGAAGCAGATGGTGAACTGCCCAAGGATAGAAACTGAGCCCTGCTTTTCTTTGGGAAATCAATTTCTCTCTTGCAGTGCATCTGGGGAAGGCATCACACCCCAAGTTATACAAGATGTACTAAGCAAAATACTGGAGTGTAGATACTTGAGCTTCTTGGCTTCCCTCTTCCACCTCGCTGTGGGTGCTGGGAGAAGGAAGCCAACTGAGTGACCATTTGGGATTGCTCTCCAGCTTTAGTAAGTTTCCCAGCCCATGCTCCTCCTCCTCTTCCCCCCACTTTTTTCTTTTTTAATCCCTACCACAAAGTTCTGTTTTCATCTTTTTCTTTTATCAGTTCTCAAAGGAAGATCAGGAAGAATTTAAATGTCCACAAGAAGAGAATTCCCATGATTAGTAACAAACACCCTTCCTGGAGTTAACAGGCAGAAATATAGATGCCTAACTTGAAAAGAGATGTTTTTCTTGCTGGGGTTGGTTCTTCCAATGAGAACTGGCTCATTGATTCTAAGTAAGCAAAAGAAAAAGTCCATGTGAAATAAAACAAAAAATAAGTTGGATTTTCCTATCAAGACAGGCTGAACTTTGATTTTTACATGTTTACTTTTCAGTGCTTTTAGAGAGTATTTGTTAAATAATAAGTGAAGCTAAAGTTATTATCAGGACAGATTTCGAAAAAGAATTTAGTGAGACGGTAGTCAGTGCTAGCTACTGCTAAGAATGATACAGTCAGATCCCATCTTTAACGAGATCCTATTAGTCACATAGTATTTTTCCAAGAAGCCTAACATATTTTCCCTGCTCAAAAGAGACTTGGAAAGTAGGGGTGGAAAGGAAATGCACACATATCAAAAGCTAAAGAAATCGAAGCCCTGAAAAAGGAAGAGACATGGTAGGCTGCAGAGTCAGTGAACAAAGCACAGAGAGACAAATGCCCACAGCTTGTGCCTGGGCAGTTGCCCTTAAATAATCTGGCAAACTGGGCGGGTCTTAGTTTGAGAAAATGAGGTTGGAAAAGCCTGTGGAGGCCTCTGAATTGAGGATAGGAAATGATTTTCAACTGTTAAACCACTGGTTCACAAACTTGAATGCAAATTAGAATCTCCTGAGAAACTTTAAAAATATTGATATCTGGGTCCTACACCCAGAGATTCTTATTTAATTGGCCTGGGAATCAAAGGTTTTTAAAGTTCCCAGGTGACTTTAATATGCTGAGAACTTGAGAAATCTGTTAGGCTATAGCAGTTTTCAACCCTGAGTGAATATTAGAGTCAACTGGGGGAATTGTTAAACCAATACCAAAGGTCTCCTACAGAAAAGGAGAAAAAATTTGCAAATTACATATCTTGATAAGGAAATTGTATCAAAAATACGTAAAGAACTCTAATAATGCAACATAAAGACAACCGAAGTTTAGTGGGCAAATGATCTGAACAGACATTTCTCTAAAAGGGATATACAAATGGCTAATAAGCACATTAAAAAATGCTCAGTGTCATTAGTCATCAGGGAAATGCAAATCAAACCACAATAAGATACCAACTCTAGAATGGCTATAATAATAAAATGGACAATAACAAGTATTAGCAGAGAAGCGGAGAAACTGGAACCTTTACACATTGCTGGCAGGAATGTAAAATGGTGCAGTTGTTTTAGGAAACAGTGTGGCAATTCCTCAAAAAGTTAAATATAGAGTTACCATGATGACCCAGGAAGTCCACTCCTGACATAGACCCAAGAGACTAAAAAACATTCATCCACACAAAAACTTGTACATAAATGTTCACAGGAATATTACTCATAACAGCCAAAGTGTGGAAGCAACTGATGACTGGAAAAACAAAATACGGTATATCCACGCCATGGGGTATTATCATGGAAAGGAATGAAGTTCTGGTACATGTTACAACATAGATGAATCTTGAAAACATTATGCTAGATGAAAGAAGCCAGACACAAAAGGCCACATATTGTATGATCCCATTTATATGAAATGTCCAGAATAGGCAAATCCATGGAGTTAGAAAATATAGTAGTGATTACCAGGGGTTAGAGAAGAAGAAATGGGGAGGGACTGCTAATGGGCACAGGATTTCCTTTGAGGGGTAATGAAGTATTTTGGAACCAGGCAGTGGGGATCCAGTCATGACTTTGTGAATATAATAAAAAGCCATTGAACTGTATACTTTAAAAGGGTGGACTTTAACAAAAAGGGTGAGCTTTATGGTATGTGAATTCTATCTCAATAAGTTGTAATTAAAAAATGAAAAGGATCAATCCCTCTCCTCACTACCATAGGCCAATTAAATCGGAATTTCTGGGAAGGGATCTGGGTATAGGTTCTTTTTAAAAAAATTTTTAAGAATGATTTTTATTTTTTCCATTATAATTGGTTTACAGTGTTATGTCTCTTTTCTACTGCACAGCAAAGTGATCCACACACACACACACACACACACACACATATACATTCTTTTTCTCACATTATCCCCCATCATGTCCCATCATGGGCATAGGTTCTTGATGTAGAGCCAGCATTGAGAGCTATGTACAAGGTGAAAGGCTACTCTTGATTTAGTTCTTTGCAGCTCTCTGTGCCCCAAAGCAAAACCAAAACGCCTGATACATGTCTTCAAATCCAGGCTAAATTATAAATTTCATTTTGGTAGATTATTTCGTTTGATCTTTCCACATGGGTATGGGGATATTGATTCAAATACCCTTTTTAAAAAATGCAAATTGTTAGACAATTGTTAGTATGCTCCCCAAACAATAGCAAAAATGTTTTTCATTTGTATTGAATTTTGAATCAAAGACACAAAGTGCTTTACGGTTTTAGAGAAATTTTGGAGAGACTTGGTTGTAAAGTTGATTCTCAAGTGCTTGAGTGACTTATTTCCAGGTGGTTCTACTTTACTTGCGTTTTTGTCCTAGCTTTGGTCACCATCCGCTCAGCCATATCAGACAAAGTACCTGATGTTTCTAGGCTGTGTACACAGTCATTAAAAAAGGGAATATGTTGTCAGGGAATATGTGTTAGGGAATGGGGGGTAGCATGGGAAAAAACAACAAGACAGCAGAGATGTGTTTTCTTCCCTCATGTAGTTTATGACCTTGCTTTAGGTTCTTCACTTTATAAACAGAGGGGCTGATCTAGGGGGTCTCCAAATTCTTTGCTCCTTCACTGGAACAGCATAAAGGTAGAAAATGGACTAGAGCAGGAAGTCTGTGGTTCTCTTAGGCCTCTTCCATCTTCTGTGATTTAAAGAAACAAATATGCACATATCTTGAAAAGGCTGTTCTCAGAATTTGCTCTGGAGGATAGATTGAATTCTTTGGGTTACATTTTTCTTACCTCTTTAACCTCCTCTTGGAATGGCCAACAAACAGTCTAAATGTTTAAAAACATTTTAATTCCTTCACAAAATGCTGAATCACCACTTAAACTACAACTCTTTTTTTTTTTTTTTATCTATGTCAGGTGTTAGAAGCCATTTCCAAGTAAACCACTCAATTAGGAAATTAATGCAATTAAGCATGATTAACATCTTAGGAATCTTAGCACAGATTCAAAAGTTCATAGCTGTGGTGCTCAACACCAACAGAAGGTGACATTCTGCCTGCCAAGAAAAAACATGCTCCATTGTTCCATTCAAAAGAGGATGAAAATATCAAAATGTAAGCTCTCAGTATAACGATCAGCCAAAGAGCTCCTGCATCTTCATCTGCCAAGAGAAAGCCTTTGCTAAATCGATTTTGTTAATTAATATATCTTGATTTCAGGAAAAAAAAGCCCTTATACTCTTGTTCTAAGAAAATGATTTTTCCCCCTCCAGGAAACAAGATTTTGGTGAAGCAGTCGCCCATACTTGTGGTGAACGACAATGAGGTCAACCTTAGCTGCAAGTACACCTACAACCTCTTCTCAAAGGAGTTCCGGGCATCCCTTTATAAGGGAGCAGATAGTGCTGTGGAGGTCTGTGTTGTGAATGTAAATTACTCCCGTCTGCTTCAGTTTAAACCAAATACAGGATTCAACTGCGAAGTGAAGTATGGCAACGAAACAGTGACATTCTACCTCCGGAATTTGCACGTTAACCAAACGGATATTTACTTCTGCAAAATCGAGGTCCTGTATCCTCCTCCTTATATAGACAATGAGAAGAGTAACGGGACTATTATCCATGTGAAAGGTAATGTACAGCTTGAGCAGTGTCCATTCTCAAGTAATGGTTTCTGACTGCAGTCTTGAAGACTAGGTCATGATCAGTGGTGGGGCTGGCTAACTCCCAAAGAGGGAAGACCAATGAGGAAGTCTGTACATCAGTCAGCTAGTGATACTTTGCATGTTTCCATCCCTCGCCCATTGTCCCCTAGGAAGAAGGAAGGAAATGTACTCAAGTGCCATTCCCATATCATTTAATCTACTCTGTTCTATTTTTCAGAGAAACATTGTCCAGCTCCTCGGCCTCCTGAGTCTTCTAAGATATTTTGGGTGCTGGTGGTGGTAAATGGAGTCGTAGCTTTCTATAGCTTGGTAGTAACATTGGCTCTTTTTTTCTACTGGGTAAGAGAAACAACACTGCTTTCATGTAACTTTTCTACCGCATATGAAATGGGAACATATTCAAGAATTTTGCCTATATGGCTTATTTTCTGTTGAATATGTGACTATTTTCTTTTTTCCTTGCTGGGTTTGAGTAGATTCTCTTTTGGTCTATCCAACTTTATCTGAGATAAAAATGGATGTGAGGTCTTTGATCAAGAACGTGATTGGAGTTCCTGTCGTGGCTCAGTGGTTAAAGAATCTGACTAGGAACCATGAGGTTTAGGGTTCTGTCCCTGGCCTTGCTCAGTGGGTTAAGGATCTGGCGTTGCCGTGAGCTGTGGTGTAGCTTGCAGACGAGGCTCATATCCCGCATTGCTGTGGCTGTGGCGTAGGCCTGAAGCAACAGCTCCAATTAGACCCCTAGCCTGGGAAACTCCATATGCTGCAGGAGTGGCCCTAGAAAAGGAGGAAAAAAAAAAAAAAAAAGAAGGTACCGATTAGGTGGCCAGGCAGAGCAAGAAGCTAAACAGATAAATAAATTAGGGTAAGCAGGTAAATAAACTAAACAGCTATAATAAGCTAAACAGGTAAATAAACAGGGGGATAAATTACGGTAGACAGTTACCTTTCTCCTCTGTATTTTGCAATGTCATTATGACATGTAAAATAGTTCTAATATATACATATGTATAAAAATCTAAGCAACTGAAGCCAAGGAACAACTTTGGTTCAGGGTCAAAAATCATGAGAAATTTGACTACTGAAATTATGCATTCAAACCTAGCAAAGAAACTAGGTCTGTTTATCTGAGTCATATTTTTATCTCTTCTGAAGCAGTTGAATTTTGTGAGGCCAAGTATGGTGCTGTCATTACGAAACTATAATGGGAGTTAGACTTTTCTGAGCTCTCACCATTGACTTGGAGTTTTTGAACTTTTGCAAGTGTTCAAGTAATAAGCTTGGTGTATTTTTCTCCACCTTCTTCAGCACTGAAGTTTTGGCCTATGTTTGAAGGCATATTGAAAACCATATCCACTGTGAGGAAGGGACTTCCTTATCAAGGGCCTTTCTCTTACTCACAAATTTCCTGTTCTATACAGTGTGGCGCAGAATACTTCATGCATTGATTCCATATAGTCTTTGAATTTTTTTCTACAAGTTAAATGTGTATATGCATCATTTCTTCAACCAGAAATATATGCTCCTCAAGGATTAAGGACTATTTCTCTTGATAGTCACCACCAGTCTGGTATTAAGCAGGTTTAGTTTAGAGCTTAAAGAATGCTTATGAATTAATGAATTGGTAACCCCTGAAGCAGCCAAAGTAAGGACTTACATGAACATGCCTGAGGTGTAATACTCATTTTAAGGCATATGCCATACATCTAACTAATTCATACATGGATCAGTGATTTTGGGAAGCCCTGCCATGTTGAAGCCATCTTACCCTTGGTGCTGGGCAGGGTGGGGTAGAGTAGGAGGGCAGACCTGGGGTCACAGTCATGCCAAGAATGGATTCAACCTGGGATCCTTGTGAACTCTTGTTGGCCTGTTGCCAAAATTTGCCTCTCCTTTGTTCCCCACATGCTTCTCTGATTTCAGAAGATAATAGGGGGCAGATGGACATTTATCAGGCTGCCTGTAGCCTAATCTGTACCTCCCACAAAATCTGTAACCACCAAAGTGGCAGCTTGTTCCTAGAAGTCCTTCATACCAGATATCATCTTGACAATTTGCTGGGCTTGCCTTCTGCAAGTTGCCCAACCCTGAGGGGGGCCTTTTATGTAGTGAAATATTGCCTAAGTTCTTCCTCTGATGTTTGTGGAGTCCCTTTATCTTTCTGGATCTTGGTGTCTTTGTTCAAGTTACCTTCCATCTTTGTACTCCTGTGGAGTTTGCCAATCATATTAGAATTTAGAATCTCAGTTCTTGTTTTTATCTCGATCCTGGGCAGGAATCATAACTTCTTAGTTTAAAAGCCAGAGGCAGTACCTTTGGGGTCATTTCCAGGATGGGTGTTCTCCTCTAATATGCTGACCAAGATCAATGTGCCTTAGTAGCTTTATGAGAAGACATTTTGGGAAACGTTTTTCCTTTCAGTGGCCAGAAGGGTATTGCTCACCATTTAAAGCTCAGCGTAAATATACACCAGAATATCAGTTACTGTAATCAGGCACTAATTTGCTAAGTGACTTGAATTACCCAAAGGGGCAAAAGTAGCTTCTTGTTTTGAATGAGTTTAAAAGCTTTACTTTCAACTTGGAGATAACATAAATGCTATGAGTTTTTCCTTAGCAGCACTACTAATTCCTATTGAGGTTCATCTTTGTCTTGAAAAAACTTATTTTGGTCCTGTTGTGTCTCACAGGCTCCCTGAAAATTGGGACATCCCAGGGTTTGGCTAACTATACCTTCTGTGGCCTCTTGTGGTTAATTAGGTTCCCCAATAAGAAGTACCCTTTATTTGCATCTCAAACACAGGCCTTTCTATTCTCTGACCAAAAGGGTGTGAAATAAATATATATGTATATTTTGTAGAACACAGCATTTTTACCCTGGGCTCATCTTTTTCCAATGCTGTTACTGTTTAAACAACCACCCTTGCTGGGATAGGCTGGCAGATCATCAGGGAACCCTACAGTTTAGCCAACTTCAGGGTACTTTCCTGGGATCCTGTTTTTGGCTGGTCTGCCCTGTGCCTTTGTGTACTATTTTGCTATTTTCTGGAACTTCCTGAGGGCCTGTGATGTGCAACCATAGGCAGTTCTAGGCTGAGTGGGTTTCTGGGAGCAGCTGCTGATTCTATCTCAGTTCTTGACCTGTTGCTGACATTTGAATAAATAAAGAGCTCCCTCTCTGCCAGGCATCCACAGACCAGCACCTGTTACTCTCACTCAATCTTCCACTTGCTCTGCTGAGCTGGTAAACCTGTTCTTCTTAATCTAAAGACCCTTTTAAAGAACACAGTTTTTTTTTTTTCCATTATAAATCACACTGTGGAATGTGGATAGTTTGTGTACAGGTAGTATCTGCCTTTAAATCCAATGGGTACTTAAAGACAATGTCTTTAAGTGAATTGCCTTGTGTATGCCTGTGTCTTGGCTGCTGCTTCCAAGAAACAAGTGGGCACTAATGAGGGTTAGAAGGGAGAGGAAGGGAGAAGTAGTCCTGAAATCACACATCTTTAGCAGACAGTGAATGGTGAAGGGCTGAATGACTTAGTCACATAGACATGAAGGAGAGAACTCTGTACCCATATATGCACATGCTAGAGGCACATGGACACTGTGGGTTCTGTCTACTGTTCCCAGTCATGCATTTGTCATTTCCATCCCACTTTTGTGTTTACAGTTAAGGTGATAATGACTAAATCTTCTATCTGATAACAGCATGAGGGTAAGCATGGGAGCTGATTGCAACAGATCTTTTATAATTTTGCTGCAACCCAGAGAACCTCAGAGTCAAGACATCTTCCTTATGGGTGCTCCTTTACTAGTTATAGTTTTATTTGAGTGTACAGAAGCAAAGACTCTTGAGAGTCTGGTAAAGGGAGTCCTCAGAGTTAAATTACCATAATGCCTCCCAGGGTATCAGCAGCAACCTTCTACATTTATGTTGGAGCAGACACCTCCTTGCCTTACTCCTGCCCTGCCATAACCCTGTGCCCAAGAGAACTCTAGTCTTTTATTTATAGAAAGAATGTAGAACCAAGATGTTTGAAGGGCAACTTCCCTCACCCGCTCAGTTTCCATAGCTACCTCTCTCTGAATGAATCCCCCACTTATGTCTATTTAGTATGGTCCTCTTCTTACTTGCAGCTAGCTTACTCATCCATCATCTCAAAACCCAAATGATCAAAGCTGGATCCATAGCCTCTTTTCAATCCCCTTCTCCTATCATCTTGCCTTGCATCTATGGATGGAACACCATCCTCCTAGCCACCCAGGCACAACTCATCCATCATCTTTGGGTATAAGGAAGAAGGAGGAGTCAAACAGTTTAACAATATCCATTCTAACTTGGTGACATATTTTGTACCCACTGCTTCATTTCCATTCCCTGCTTTTTCATGATCAGGCTCTTCAGATTAGGATTTCTGTCTTGGCAACATTGACACTTTGGGCTGGATAATACTTTGTTGTTGAGGGCTACCCTGTGCTTTATGGGATGTTTACCAGCCTCTCTAGCCTCTACCCACTAGTTGCCAGTAGCATTCCCCCAAGTTATGACAACCATAAATGTGTTCAGACATTGTCAAATATCCTTTAGGAGAGAGGACGAGGGAGCTGGAGGTGTTAAAGATGAGGTTTAGGAGGTTTGGCATGGGCAACAGTGTATCAGTCACTCACTGAGATGAAAAACCCTGGAGAAGCCAGACTTTAGGGGAAGATCTTCAGTTCCTTTTAGACATTTTGAGTTTAAAGGACCATTGAGGTCTAGTCCAGAGATATAAATGCTTTGGCAGCTAGCAGTCGAAGCTGTGAATGTGGATGAGGTTGCCTACGGAAAGAGGACGGCTGAGCAGAAGAGAAGGTTTGGGACCGAACTGTGAGGAACTCTAACCCTGGATGGCTACTTAGAGAAGGATGAGTTGGCAGAGGAAGCCTGGAGGGAGTGGCCTGAGAGGTGGGATGAAAACTGGGTGGTACCATCCCACAGAAGGCAAAGCAGATGTGTTTCAGTGATAATTTAGGATGCTGCTGAGAGCTCAAAAGATGAGGCCTGAAAACATATTGGTTGTATTTAGTGATTGGAGATCTGTGTTTCCTAACCTTTAACGCTGACTATGTTCTCTGGCCCAGGAAGGTGAGGCAGGCTCAGGTAGGAGTGCATGGAAATAAGGCCAGTCTTTCACTGTTTTATTCTGTCATTCATGTCCCATGTATTTACTTACACATCAGGCCTACCTACATGCCCAAGAAGTAGACATTTTTTTGTTGTTGTTGTTGATTATAGAGAATTCTGAATCCAGAAATCTGGAAAGCTTTCTATTTCTAGAATTTTCATGGGTATTTTATCAAACATGTAAATTTTACCATCACATTGATCCAGAAAAAAATGCTTCTTGCCCCTAGTCAAAACTTTGCTAAGATTCATGGTGAATATAACTCTTGCTCTGGGGTTAGTCTTCCCCCTATGTCCCATCCCCCTGATAGAAATTCATCCAGGGGAAGCCGAGTCAGAGGAAAATGGAGATTTATTTATTTATTTATTTATTTATTTATTTCTTTATTCATTCATTCATTCATTCATAGGGCTGCACCCGACGCATATGGAGGGTCCCAGCTAAGAGTTAAATCGGCGCTGTAACTGCTGGCCTACACCACAGCCACAGCAACACGGGATCTGAGCCGTGTCTGTGACCTGCACTACATCTCAGTGCTGGATCCTTATTTCACTGAGGAAGGCCAGGGATTGAACCTGGGTCCTCATGGGTGCTAGTCAGATTGGTTTCCACTGAGCCAAGACAGAAATCTCCGAGGAATGGAGATTAATGACCTAATGTCTTTATGGAAATGTACATATTTATAAAGAAATGGGAATGTAACATGTTGCCTAGAACTGTAACACCCAATTAATTTGGACTCAACTGCTATAAATTTGTGACTATTCCAGACTCAGGAGGGCTGAAGATCCTCTTTGGTTAATTATGGAAAAATGGCTTCTTAAGCATATAACTAAAGCAAGAAGATTGCAATAGAGATGCTTAACCTTTTCAGAGGAGGTAGAGCCTTCAAGAGTATTCCCATATCAACAGTTGAGATCTTAATTAGACATGCTTTTGGAATTCAGTTCTAATAGCTGCATTGAGAGTAACAAATAAAAATACTTTGATTCAAACTTTTTAAGTTAATTTGGAAGGGTCCAAAGTAGTTGGGTTGGATTAGTCATTATCCAAGTCCAAGGTACTCAATGAATTCCAGTTTGCTCAGCTTCGTTTGACTCTCCATGTTCTGAAGAGTTGCTCTCAAATCTTAGAACTCCTCTCCAGACGTCTCCCTCTGTGTCCTCAGCCCCCTTTAGTGACACTTCTCTTTTCTGCAGATGAAGAGTAAGAGAACCAGGATGCTTCAGAGTGACTACATGAACATGACCCCCCGTAGGCTGGGGCCCACCCGGAAGCACTACCAGCCCTATGCACCAGCACGTGACTTTGCAGCCTACCGCTCCTGACACGGACGCCTATCCAGATGCAGGCCGGCTGGCACCTCTTCACCTGCTCAACACCACTGCTCTGGATAGGAAAGGACTGCCTCATCTTCAGCCAGCCACCGTGGGCTCCTGTTAAGCCACCAGTGCCAATATTTCTTAAACAACTAGACTGAATAACATCATTTTGAGACTCTGAAGTGACATTAAAGAACGTTACTGTGGCAGGCTCTATCTTGTAGTGCCATGGCCCAGATGCAAACGCACCATGTATTTATTGACTTGATGGAGAAGTTAGGGTAGAAAACAAAAAGTGGGGCAGGTTCTTTTAGCCTGGAAATTTGCTTCCACTTCCACTCCTTTCTAACTCACCTGCACATGGTGGTCAAGTGATGTGTGATATTGACTTTCTAGGTGGAGAAGAAAGGTCAGAAAAATCATTCCCTTTTGTTAAATGGGGGTTTGGGGTGGGGATAGGTTAGGACGGGGGAAGGAGTGATGAGATGAAAACATTTAAAAAACCATTAAAACACTGTCTCTCACTCAGGAAATGAGCCCATTAGTTCCTATTTAATGCTGTTTTACATTTAGTTTGGAAGGATGTGGAGATTATTTTTGATGAATTCTGGTCTTATTTGGTCATTTTGACCAATAGAATTCTTTCAAAGTAGTGGGAGGTGAACCAACTTGCTTTCCTTACTCCCTGTGACAGGAATTCAATATAGTCTTTACAATATGATTTTAAAAGAATAAACTAGCCCTCCCACACTGAGGAAGAATGTGTCAGGAAATAACACCTCTTGATGTCAAGATTATTTGAATATTTTAAAGGACTATTTGTTTTGCAGCTCATTCCTGTCCCATCATATAGGGGCCTTTTCTGATCCATGTATTTCAGGTTTGCACAGTTGGTTTCTTTATTGTCTGCTTGGAGATCTAGAGTAGGATGCTGAGAGCTCATCACTAGGAGAAGTGATGATACTGTGAAAAGGGGATGTTAGCATCCACTTGAGTATGGAGATGAGTCCCGAAAAACTTCCAAAGGAGGGAGAATAGAAGGGAGTGATGTCATTCTTGCCATGTGCCGAGGGATGCCCTGCGCCGAGGGATGCCCTGCATCTGGTGGAAGTTTCTCAGAAGGCAGGCAAAAGGAGCTGTGTTGAGAGCTCCTGTATGGGACATTTTAAGCTTTAGGGCTCAGAGCTCCAAAACTCTGTGGTTCAGCTGCCTGTTTCCCCTGGAAGTCCATCAACATGGAAAAGTGTTTGATGTTTTTGAGATAGAGTCAAAGTTCTCAAGATATCCTGCAAGGCCAGACCCTGGAAACACCATGGATATTTTTATGGATCCAGTACGGCTCAAGTGGAGTATGTCCTGGGACCTTGAAGGATTGCTATACTGCTGCCTTATAATTTGTTCAGTGCTTCGATTCATTCAGATGTTGGAGGAGTCGAGGCTTTAGAGGCAGAGAGGCCTGATTCAAGTCCCAGGCTAGCTGGCTTCAGGCGAGTCACTGCCTTTGTAAGACTCTGATTCTTCAACTATAAAGTGAAGATAATGATTACAGATGTCTTTCCTTATACTATCATTTCCACGAGGGCATGTCTCAAGTTTGCCTTTTTTTTTTTCCTGCTTATCTCTGGCACATGGTACTATACCTGACATATGTTAGGTATTATCATTATTGTCATATAAATAAACTATGTATAAAAATTAAACTGGGCAATGACCTGTGGAGGGAGAGACTATTGTAACACAACTTTAAAACCCACTATCCAGGGATGAGGTGCTACAAAATTTGAAAGCCACTTAACTCCCCCTATTTCCATGTTTCAAAATATACATATAATTTTTTTTTCTTTTTATGGCTGTACCTACAGCATATGGATGTTCCTGGGCTAAGGGTCGAATCAGAGCTGCAGCTCCCAGCCTACACACACAGTCACAGCAATGCCTGATTTCAGCTGCGTCTGAAGCCTACACTGCAGCTTGTTGCAACACCGGATGGATCCTTAGTCCATTGAGCATGGCCAGGGATCAAACCCGCAGTCTCATGGATACTAGTCGGGTGCTTAACTTGCTGAGCTACAATGGGAACTCCTCAAAATAGTTTAACTTGTAATAAAATGTACAGCATTCTTCCTCCCTCTTTTATGTATATAAAGAGGTCTTCTTTACGTTATTTTTATTTTTTTGTGACATGGGAGGGATAGAAATCTTATAATTCCAGACAGAGGATATTGTACTTTGGTTGATTTTTATATGGGCTACCATTCCATGAATTTAATTAGTTTGAATTAAGTCAAATTTAGGAGTATTTGGATGATGAAGAACTGTTGAATTTATACTGCACACGTGCCACATTGCCAGCCTCTTGGCACATAGACCTCCTTAATCTAAGTTATCAGATTGAATTTGAAAAGGACAGAGCTGGAGGATTTTTAGAAAGGGCAATGACAAAAAAATAAATAAATTTAAAATGGAAAGATCTGCTCTTTGGCAGTAAATGCTTTTATTTTCTGATGGGAAAAATAGGTTTACTGAAGATGAATCATACTTTAGATTTTTCTTACTCACTCTGAAAAAAACCAAAGTAGAAATGTTAATAGGGAAGTCCTTTTTCACTATTAGTGTGAACAAAGAAATGGTTTAAAAACAGTGGTTGGAGCAATGCTTTTACAGTTTCAGACATGGCAGTTATGAAGAAAACAATGTCATTTGCTGCTATTATTGTAAGAGTCATCATTACCAATGTTTCTATAATTTTTGATTGTGACCTCACCTATTTGGGGCTGAGCATACCAATTTAAAGAGATCAAGTGTACACTATGTTCTGTGTATTCATTGACAAAATTACTGAACTACCATATGCCTGTTTTAAAATTTGTGCTTTAATGTTGTCTTTCAGCGCAGGTATGCTTCACTTTTGGTGATGAATCTGGAGAAAATTTGCAATTTAAAAAAGGTGTGGGATAAATCCTTTTTATAAATCTCCGATTTGACCTTAAACAAAATCCAGGCTTTCAAATATTAGTTTCACTTCAAAGCAGAGTACACTTCAGGTTTGTTTGCTTGGCTTTAGTTATAATTTCTCATCAGATCAGTGGCTTATATCTCTGAGAGGTCAGGCTAGACTTACCTGTGCATTCCATGTAATATAAATGCTCTATGAGAGAGATCAAACTTCAACCCTGACTTCATCATCCCTTGGGTTAACTAACAGGGCTACTAGTTCTCATGGCTAATTTAATGGGGATGTTGGTGGTTAAATGGATATCATATCCCTCATCCCAGCCTTTTGTACTGCTGTATAGGAACCACAGTAGGCCTGGAAACTGATCCCAAAGTGTTAGATTTTTTTTTTAAATTTTTTTTAATTTTTATTTTTAATTTTTTTTGTCTTTTTTTGCTATTTCTTTGGGCCGCTTCCGCGGCATATGGGGGTTCCCAGGCTAGGGGTCTAATCGGAGCTGTAGCCACCGGCCTACGCCAGAGCCACAGCAACGCAGGATCCGAGCCGCGTCTGCAACCTACACCACAGCTCACGGCAACGCCGGATCGTTAACCCACTGAGCAAGGGCAGGGACCGAACCCGCAACCTCATGGTTCCTAGTCGGATTCGTTAACCACTGCGCCATGACAGGAACTCCCAAAGTGTTAGATTTAACTACCTGCTGGATGTTGGAGATGGTGGCAGTGATGAACCTAGAGCGAAGGTCATCACGGATATGGCCCTGTTACTACCCAGGCCTTGGTATCTGCAAGGGCATTTGAGGTTCAGGAAATCTCCTTCTTAGAAGTGTATGCATACTTTCTGATATATCACAGGCATGTACCAACCTCAGGGCCTTTACACATGCTCTTTCCTCTGTCTGGAATGTTTTTCCCCAGATACCTAAATGAGGAAATCTACCTCATTTCCTTCAAGTCCCTGCCCAAGTGTCCTCTTATACCCTAGTAGATATCCCTCACCTGCCTCACCAGCCCCATCTACTTTTCTTGCTTGGCTTTTTTTCCATAGCATTTCACCATATCTTACACTCGATTTTTAAACTTATTTGTTTATTGTCTGTTTCCCCCAAATAGAATATAAGGTCTAGAAGGGATGGGACTTTGTTTTGTTTATTGCCATTATCTCCAGTGTCTGGAACAGTGCCTGGCATGTAACAAATGTTTATGGACTGAATGGATGAATTTCACATGCCTTTATGAATTAATGGTCAGTCTAATGTACTAATCACATTCTGAAGAGAGCCAGTTCTGTTTTCCACTTTCCTACTAATAACCTCAAAAACCCATTTTATTAGTGAGACCAGAGGTAAAACATACACAGCCAAACCTGGGGAGAGAAAACCCGATGGCTATCAGTTCATTTATATTTTAGAAATGTTTGTGCAGTGACGTAAACCAGTATTGTTAGAGTCATTTCAAAACATCATACTAAATAAGTCATGGTTGAAATTAAATTAATTTCTCCTTGAAGTTCCCAAATTCCCTCTTAATGGAGTATTGACTATATTTTAAACATGCCTTTAGTCTAGGGGAAAATGTTACCTTCACAGTTAAGATCCCATCCTAAACTGCTGATCTTTTCTTTTCTTTTGCCCCAGCAAATTTTATAAATGCCTTGTCTGGCTGTGATTCAAAAAGAGCTCAAGGATGAGAATACTGGGGACAGACAATTTCAGCTTCTTCACCTGTTGTGCTCTTGCCATAACTGAAAATGATAATGGCTTGCAATAGTTTAAAAATAAAAGAACAACGACACACAATTGTGGAACTTGGAGAAAGTTGAAAATTCAAATCAGGCAAATTAAGCAACACACACACACACACACACACACACACACACGGCTACCCTCTTGTGGGTGGGGAAAGGCCTGTGAACAAGAGACACAAGAGCTAGTTTGATACTTCGCAGAGCAGCAACTATTACTTCATTGCAAATTATGCTTTGAGGGTGGCCTGAAGCCACATAGGTGTGCAATGAGTTCATCTCCAGAGGGACTATATTCTTGGTTGAAATGGAGCTCATTAAACTTAATAAAAATAACAAAATCTCCTACTCCAAGAGAGACTGAATTTAGCTAGTCAACTCATGAATTCCATTGGACATACCAAATCAATTGGAAAAGGACAAGTTGGTAAAAATTAGCCATTAAATGGATCTGCTCAATAAGCACTCCATTATTATGCTAATAAAATAGTGTAACCTAGTTCTGTGAAAAGGTTACAATACCATGAAACTAAAAAAAAAGAAATAACATACAAACTTCACGAGCTCTCCTAGCAGACCTCCCACCACATCGTAATTATGTAATATGTGAACAGTGTAGTTCCCCGAAGCCCTGAATTCACTTTTTTCCCCCTCCAGTCTGATGAAACTGATTGATTTTTTTTAAAGCAGTACATTTTATCCTCTCTCATGTTGTCCCGGACAGAGATGGTGGATAAGTGAGAAAAATCAAAGGAACTTCTGGATCCACCATAATGGGGGCCCTGACTGCCCCCACCCACCCACCCAAGCAACAGCAGATAGGATGATTTGGGAGTCACACAAGAAACCTGTTTGTTACACTATCCTTGCCTCCTTAATTGAGGCACTAACTCTTGGCTTTTCAAAAGTGGTGCTCAGAAGACGTTTGGTTCTTCTGGAATGAATCTGAGTGGTAGACCTCCCAACTTTCTCTGATTTGGCATCCCCAAGGAATGTGAGCATTCCCTTTGAAGATGCTCAGGCTCTCAGCATTTAGAGAGTCAGGCCACTGTCCGGGGCAGAATGGAGCACATTTTCTCAGTTTGCCTTTTGGTCTTTTCAGGGTGTGGACACTGAAAATTCTCCAAGCTTGAAAAATGCTAAGGATGAAATATGGATGATCCAAGAATATTTCCTCTGTTTTGAGCTGACCTCATTACCGAGGCTGCTCTAAAGGCCAGAATCTGTGCTTCTCAAGCTCATTTCCTTATCTCATTTGCCTGTGTCAACTTGGTGAAAAATTTTGGAATGCTGGGAATTCGAGGGTACAAAAAGTCACAGAAAGGTGAATTTGTCTTAGAGTAGGGGTGGATTGGATTCTACTTACACTTCAACTGGCAGAGCTATCTCAATGACAGATTGAAACCTTCCTCTGGCTCCAAAGAACAAGTTGTGAGAGCTGGGTGGAAATGTCAGTTGAGACAGAAGAGCAGCAAACAGCTCTGTTTTCCTATAGTTGTGGTTTTGCTTGGTGATGATGACACACGACGGTGAAAATGTGCAGCACGAACTCCAGTTGTTATCTGAGTGAGCATCTCTGCCAACACTGAAGGATATGTGTGGGTGTCACCTGCAAGAATAGAGAGAGAGAGAGAGAGGCCCTGGTTCGGAAAGAAGAGCCAGTTCATCAAAGATCAACAGTGACAAGTGGTGCTGTTTATTTCATGAGCTTTAGATTTGATTTCCTTCCCCTCGCTAATCTCCAAGTCTGAATTTAGTCTCTGGACTAAATAGACGAGTGTCTGGTGACTGAGGAAGGGGGTGGGACAAGGTGGGCTTGAATGGGTGTCATGGCAATTACCATGGTTATTTAGTCATTTCTTCTCCTGGGCACACACTTAGCATTTGATATGTTAGCTTCCAAGATGTGCATCTTTGCTAACTTTTGAAGACTTGTGACATATTATACAACAGTAGACAAATCTGAAGTTATCCTTGGGTTCCTTTTGCATTCCCAACTCTAAGCAACACTTTTTTCATTTGTTTTATGTTTCCTCCTCCTTCCTTCCTCTTCATTCACTTGATAATAATTTAAGGAACACCAGTCCAGCTCTAAGAAGTGGACTAGGATGTGGAGCAAGCAACTGACTTTATTCTCTCCACACTAAGCAAGTACAGAGTGAAGATGCTGTATGTCCTTTAAAAAAAAAAAATCCTAATACTCATGGTAACTGCTTAGTCTTAATTATGGGTTCAGACCTGAATGTGGCTATTTGATAGCCTTTGTCTTGTTGGTTTGCCTGAAATTTATTCTTTGAGATGTTCTCCCTTAAAACATTTCATATCTTAGATCAGTGATTAACAAACTTTTTTCTAAAAAGAGCCATACTGCAACTGACAAGGGCTTAATATCTAAAATATACAAACAACTTATACAACTCAACAGCAAAAAAGCCAACAACCCAATGGAAAAAATGCACAAAAGACCTGAATAGACATTTCTCCAAAGAAGATATACAGATGGTCAACAAACAAAAAATACTCAGCATCACTGCTTATTAGAGAAATGCAAATCAAAACTACTATGTGGTACCACTTCACACCAGTCAGAATGGCCATCATTAATAAGTCCACAAACAACAAATGCTGGAGAGGATGTGGAGAAAAGGGAACCCTCCTGCACTGTTGGTGGGAATGTAAATTGGTACAACCACTATGGAAAACAGTATGGAGGTACCTTAGAAAACTATACATAGAACTAACATATGACCCAGCAATCCCACTCTTGGGCATATATCTGGACAAGATTTTCCTTGAAAAAGACACATTCACCTGCATGTTCATTGCAGCACTATTCACAATAGCCAAGACATGGAAACAACCCAAATGTCCATCGACAGATGATTGGATTGGGAAGATGTGGTATATATACATGATGGAATACTACTTGGCCATAAAAAAGAATGAATAGTGCCATTTGCAGCAACATGGATGAAACTAGTGACTCTCATACTGAGTGAAGTAAGTTAGAAAGAGAAAGACAAATACCATGTGATATCACTTATATCTGGAATCTAATATACGGCACAAATGAACTTTTCCACAGAAAAGAAAAGCATGGACATGGAGAACAGACTAGTGGTTGCCAAGGGGGAGGGAGTGGGAGAGACTGGAAATTTAGGGTTAATAGATGCAAACTATTGCCTTTGGAATGGATAAACAATGAGATCCTGCTCCATGGCACTGGTAACTATATCCAGTCACTTATGATGGATAATAATAATGTGCTAAAAAGAATGTATATACGTATGTGTGACTGTGTCACCTTGCTGTGCGGTAGAAAACTGACAGAACACTATAAACCAGCAATAACTGAAAAAATAAAAATCATTAAAAAATAAAAAAGCCATATCATAAGTATTTTACCCTTTGTGACTCTATCTATCTATCTATCTCTCTACCTATCTATCAACCTATTTTTTTTTGTCTTTTGTCCTTTTAGGGCTGCACCCCTGGCATATGGAGGTTCCAAGGCTAGGGGTCTAATCAGAGCTGTAGTTTCTGGCCTGCACCAGAGCCACAGCAACACCAGATCTGAGCTGTGTATGCGACATACACCACAGCTCATGGCAATGCTGGATCCTTAACCCACTGAGCGAGGCCAGGGATTGAACCTGTAACCTGATGGCTCCTAGTCGGATTTGTTTCCGCTGTGCCATGACTGGAACTCCCTATTTATCTCATTTTTTGCAGCTACTGAATTCTGCCATTAGAGTGCAAAAGAAGCCACAGACAATAAATAAACAAATGAATGTGTCTGTATTCCAATCAACCTCTATTTGTGGATATTTGAATTTCCTGTAACTTTTCCACATCACATAATATCAGTATTCTTTTGATTACCCCCCCCCCCCCAGCCATTCACAATGTAAAACCCATTCTCAGCTCATGGGCTACTCAGAGGCAGGCAGTGGGCTGGATTTGGTCTGCAGGCTACAGTGTGCTGACTCTGGACTTGGACCCTAGCTGCAGTTTTAACTACAAGCTTGTCTTTGAGTTCTAGCTGCTATCTGCACTTTGGGGCTGGAAAGCATCCATTTGGAATGGTGAATGTCAAGTACCTGTTTTGAAACAAGGACATAGATCAATGAAGACGGAGAAGAAACTTGATCTGAGGGAAAGTCAATTTTAGTAGAAGAAATGGGAGATTATAAGCAAAGAGGGCAAGAGGCAGCTTCAGGACGATAGGGTCCCCAGCACATATTTCAAAAAGCCAAAACATCTTGGGAATTGCAGTTCCTCTTCTCTCAAGTCCTGTTTGCTTTTTCTTTTCTAGGCATAAAATCCTTTGAATCTCCAAGGAAACATTTTGAGTCACAGCAAGCAGAGGACAAAAAGTAAACCACTTTACCTGTTCATTCATCCTTACCCAGCACCCTCAGATCCAGCTTAGGTGGGGGTAGCAGAGATCAGAAACAGCTGTCTCAGAACTGACCTCCCACTTTCTATCCATCACACTCTTTCAGTTTGTCCCTGGCTGCCACTTTATGGGTGACCAAGAGTGACCCCTCTGAAATCCAAACTAAGGTAAGCAGCGAAGTCACTTTTACTCAGATAAGAATGGCACTGACTGGGCGGCCCTTGCTGTCTGGCCCCCACCTCCATTCCCCACTCCTCTCTACAGCTGTTGGTCACATCCAAAGTACGAATAGTCCCTGGAAATAGCCCAGCGTATGTGGGCACCCAGAGCCACACACCCATTCACACGATCCGGGCAATTTAAAAATAGGACCAAATATAACATTTAGCTTGATCTGTCCAGCCAAAATGAGGAAATTGCCTCTAAAAGGTCAAATGATTAAGATTACTGTGCCAACAATCTAGGATGCCAGTAATGAAAAAATTTCTCATCGAATGGATTGATCCTGACTTTGTACACAGCTTTCAAGTTCTGGGTCTGGGTGAATAGCCTCAGGAATTCCAGATTTTTCTCCTCAGACATGCAGGGCCACTGTGTACCTTTATGGTACACTGTGCAAGAGCCCCTAGCCAAGGAGATGAGGGGGCTAGAAACCTGTCAGGAACCCCTCAATTAGGCAGCTTTTCTGGAAGAGCTACGTCCACCCGGAGAGGGTGCCTCCTGTAACACCCCTACCTCTGGGGTACTGAAGTCCTCAAGGAATGCTTGCCTTTCTGCTGCTTCATTACCAAACTCTTTAAATTAGATCCCCATTCTCAAAATAGGAATAATTCAGGATGAACAAGAGTTAAAATTATTTTTTTTTACAAACAAAAAAAGGAATCATTATTATTATTGTAAAAAATATCTTTCGTCTTTTCTTCCCTGCATTTCTACACACTTTAATTCAGTTGGTTGGTTTTCCCTGACATATATTTGGTGGGGTTATCTTTTAGGAGTAATGCAAGAAACTTCCTGGTTCAGATTGCAGAGGAATGGAAATAAGTTTTTGTGACCTGGGGAATATCAGATTTGGGGTTAGTTCTTAAGATGGATGTCTTTGGAACTTTGCAGTTAATGGCAGAGTCTTTTATTTCATAATTACCAGTGCATGAAGGGGCTAGACTAAATAACCTCATCTAATTCCTATAATCATTTCCAAAGAGTTGTTTTTATAACACTTCCAGGATGATCTTCCCCAAAGAAATGTTATCGTCTGTACAGCAGAAATTGACACAAGATTGTAAATCAACTATAATTAAAAAACAATTAAAAAAGAAATGCCATTGTTTTGGGTTTTCTCTCTTCATCACGTTTCCAGGTTTTACAGATATAAATATTTTATGTTTGATATTTGCCAATCAGGATTATTAGAAGAAATCTGCAATTTCCTAAAACTTTAAAATCCAATAACTTAAATGACACCTATGGTCAATTAATCTTTGACAAGGGAGGCAAGAACATCAAATGGGAAAAAGAAAGTCTACTCAGCAAGCATTGCTGGGAAACCTGGACAGCTGCATGCAAAGCAATGAAACTAGAACACACCCTCACACCATGCACAAAAATAAACTCCAAATGGCTGAAAGACTTAAATATACGACAGGACACCATCAAACTCCTAGAAGAAAACATAGGCAAAACACTCTCTGACATCAACATCATGAATATTTTCTCAGGTCAGTCTCCCAAAGCAATAGAAATTAGAGCAAAAATAAACCCATGCGACCTCATCAAACTGAAAAGCTTTTGCACAGCAAAGGAAACCAAAAAGAAAACAAAAAGAGTGGGAGAAAATAGTTTCAAATGATGCAACCGACAAGGGCTTAATCTCTAGAATATACAAGCAACTTATACAACCCAACAGCAAAAAAGCCAATCAATCAATGGAAAAATGGGCAAAAGACCTGAATAGACTCTTCTCCAAGGAAGATATACAGATGGCCAACAAACACATGAAAAAATGCTCAACATCGCTGATTAGAAGAGAAATGCAAATCAAAACTACCATGAGATACCACCTCACACCAGTCAGAATGGCCATCATTAATAAATCCACAAATAACAAGTGATGGAGGGGCTGTGGAGAAAAGGGAACCCTCCTACACTGTTGGTGGGAATGGAAACTGGTACAGCCACTATGGAGAACAGTTTGGAGACACCTTAGAAATCTATGCATAGAACTTCCATATGACCCCGCAATCCCACTCTTGGTCATCTATCCGGACAAAACTCTACTTAAAAGAGACACATGCACCCGCATGTTCATTGCAGCACTATTCACAATAGCCAGGACATGGAAACAACCCAAATGTCCATCGACAGAGGATTGGATTCGGAAGAGGTGGTATATATACACAATGGAATACTACTCAGCCATAAAAAAGAATGACATAATGCCATTTGCAGCAACATGGATGGAACTAGAGAATCTCATACTGAGTGAAATGAGCCAGAAAGACAAAGACAAATACCATATGATATCACTTATAACTGGAATCTAATATCCAGCACAAATGAACATCTCCTCAGAAAAGAAAATCATGGACTTGGAGAAAAGACTTGTGGCTGCCTGATGGGAGGGGGAGGGAGTGGGAGGGATTGGGAGTTTGGGCTTATCAGACACAATTTAGAATAGATTTACAAGGAGATCCTGCTGAATAGCATTGAGAACTTTGTCTAGATACTCATGTTGCAACAGAACAAAGGGTGGGGGGAAAAATGTAAATGTAATATATACGTGTAAGGATAACTTGATCCCCTTGTAGTACAGTGGGAAAATAAAAAAAAAAATTAAAAAAGAAATGCCATTGTTTTGGGTTTTCTCTCTTCATCGCATTTCCAGGTTTTACAGATATAAATATCTTATGTTTGATATTTGCCAATCAGGATTATTGGAAGAAATCTGCAATTTCCTAAAACCTTAAAATCCAATAACTTATCAAAATTATTTCCATCACTTTCTCTTAAGAAAATTTATTTGTAGGTTTAGGCTAGAAGTCTTGAAAATTTTGTGGAACTTTAATGGAGTTAATTTGAAAGGCACCTTCATGTATAATATGCCATTAGTATTTCTCATTACATCATTTTAAAAGTTTAGCATTTTACAAATAATAAACTTCATGATAACAAAAACTGTAGTATTGAGGCCTCCATATTGAACTATCTCTGGAATGTTATAGGTGTTCATAACATCTTAACTGAATAAATAAATGGATGGATGAGTGAGTTATATCTTTCTTTTGATATATATCTGCATGGTGTTTTGGTCGTTGACAGATTAGATGAACTAGGTTCTATGAAAAGACTTGGGAAAATGGAGGACTCCTGATAAAGATTTGCCGTTTCTTAAATTTTTGAGATGGAGTCTATTAATACACATTTTAAGACATCATTCAGACATTCAGAAGCAAAAGCTGTTTTTCTTTTCTTGGCAACAGCCAGAACTCTAATTGTGTCTCTACCCTCCATGTGCTTCTAGGGAGTCCCAAGAAGTGGATAAGGGCTGGTTTAAGCCAGAAGAGTGGTCCCAGTCTTCTCGTGAACAAATGATCATCTTAAGCAGGGACATGTTACAAAATTCTGACCAATAGCCATGATCGTGTGTTCTGAGGGGCCTTGGAGAAAGGTTTCCTTACTTTTTAAATGAGATCTGTGTATCACTTATATCTGTAATCTAATATATGGTACAAATGAACCCCTCCACAGAAAAGAAACTCATGGGCTTGGAGAACAGACTTGCCATGGAGAAAGGGGAGGGAGTGAAATGGACTGGGGGTCTGGCGTTAATGGATGCAAGCTGCTGCCTTTGGAGTGGATCAGCAATGAGAGTCTGCTGTACTGCACGGGGAACTATATCTAGTCACTTATGATGAAACAGGATGGAGGATAATGTGAGAAAAAGAATGTATATGTGTGTGTGACTGGGTCATTTTGCTGTACAGTAGAAATTGACAGAACCCCTGTAAACCAACTATAATAGAAAAAATAAAATATAGTAAAAAAATAAATAAAAAATAAAATGACCTCTGTGGAAATGAACAGTTTCTTTTCTGCTCCAGAGTGCTGTGTCTGCAAGGAGCATCTGGAACAACCATCTTAGGACCGTGAAGGGAATTAGCCTGAGAAGAACATGCTGAGAGAGGCAGAGAGAAAGAGGGAAGGAATCTGGGTCTTGATGACATTGGTGAGCTGCAGATTGAACTAACACTAAAACTTCCACTTGTTATGTGAGACAATAAATCATTTTATTATTTAAAACATTTCCACTTGGATGTTCCATTGCATGAAGCTTAAAGCATTCTAACTGGTAACTCCTTCCTCATCTTTATTGATGTGTATAAATACTCATAGGCTGTATTACTTGGAGATACAAAGAACTTGACTCAGTTGTATCTTGTCCTATTGACATGCTTAATTATGTCTCTGATAACTCTGAGTAACTAAGTGCCATTACTACACTCAAACCTTATCCATATTTATTGATGCATGCAATTTGGGCCATTTGTTCTTTGAACACATTGCCTCTTGAGGGTGATATAGAGCACAAAATAGCAAAAGATTCAAGGGCCCTGCAAAATATTATTAAGACTTTATCCTTCTCTTCCTTCTACTGCATGAATTAACGAGAAGGAGCACCTCCTGGAAGGAGCCTGGGGGAATTTATAGTCATATTTTGAATTAAAATATGTATATGAAACAATGGGAACAAAGGATTACTAATCCTTGCAATATGTATAGGATACCATACATTAATAAAGTCTTTCAAGATTCTTCTAGCTGAGTGGTCTCTTTTACCCCTGTGTTCCTTAATGCTACCCTAAACTCCAGGGGCCAGTAGGAGAGATGGGTTTTACTAGGTATAAAATGATACATATTTTAAAAGTATATTAAATTTTAAATTCAAAATATATTTTAAAAACAAATTTAAAACATCATATTGTTTATTTAGATCAGTGATGTAAATTTTTAAGTGGCAGAACACTTTTCCATTTTCCTTCTAAAGAAATCTTATCAGAAGGTCAAAGTAGGTATTCAGGGCCTGACCCCTGATCCTTTCAGTCTTTCTTGGCTTCTGAGAGTGACCCCTCAGGCAACACTGGTCTTCCAGGGATGGCACATTAACTTAAAGTGGCTTTGGGATTTCCCAGAGGAAGACTTGTGTGCTGTGAAAAGGACACAGAGCACACTATGTGTGTTCCATATAGTGATGGACACTTAGAAGGACAGAAAGGGGAGTTCCCATTGTGGCTAAGCAGAAACAAACTTGACTAGTATCCATGAAGATGCAGGTTCAATCCCTGTTCTCGCTCCATGGGTTAGGGATCCGATGTTGCTGTGAGCTGTGGTGTAGGTCACAGACGTGGCTTGGGTGGCAGTGGTGTAGGCTGGCCGGTTGCTGCAGCTCTGATTTGACCTCTAATCTGGGAACTTCCACATGCTAAAGGTGCAGCCTTAAAAAGCAATAATAATAATAATAATAATAATAATAATAATAATAATAATAAAAAATTAAAAAAAGAATAGAAAGGGGTTTAAGACATAGTTCTGACTTCATAAACTTACAATCTGTTTGGGCAAATAACTGGTCATAAGAGTAGTACATACTAAGCTCTAATTAAATGATATATACTTCAAGTTCAGAGGTGAAAGCTTATTGTAGACTGAAATTCCAGATAAGGCTCTGAACTGGAATGAATAGACTTGTACATACATCTCTTCAACATGTGCGAAATAGAACTGCTTCATGGAGGAGTATTTGCATTTCTAATTTTTAGAAATGTTGTCAATTTGTTTTGTGTAGAGGTCATACTGATATACATGTCACCTCTGAGAGAGCCTGTTATTCTACTTATTCTTCATAACAGTGTTATCAACACTTTCAATCTTTGCCAATTTGGTAATGTAAAATTTGATAACTCATTACCAAGTTAATTTGCAATTAATTTTTTATGAATCAGATTCATTATCTTTTCATATGTTAAGACCCATTTGTATCTCTTTTTCTGTGAACATATATTCTCTGCCATTTTTTTTTCTAAGTTGTACTGCTCGATTTTTAAAGAACGACTTCTTTGAAGAAAACTAGACCTTTGCTTATAGCTCCTTCATTTTAGAGATGAGCAGAAGTAAACATTGTTTTACTGTTCATTCATTCATCAGGATTTTTAAAGTACCCATTCATACCAAGAACTGAACCTGACACAGGAGTTAGACATAACCCTTGTCTTTAGGAAGCTTCCAGTCTATGGGAGATACAGTATGTTCCCCATGTTTTGGGAGTTTGTGATAAAGCTAGGCGTAGGGGGTTATAGGGGCTCAAAGGTGGGGCATCACATAACCCATGGGAGGAATTAGGGATGCTCAGGAAAATATTCACAGAGTAGGTGACACTAGCTGAATCCTAAAGGAGAAGGAAGACTTAGCAAGATGATAGAAGAGATAATTACATTTCAGGTAGAGAGATCAGCTTGTCCAAAAATACAAGTCTGCTGCCTTTGAGGAGCTCAGCATGGGGATTCAGAGTGGCTGGAAAGCAGGTGAAATGTGGGAGATGGCAGGACGTATACACACACACACACACACACACATTTTACATGTATATATATTTTGCATTTAAAATTGTTACAATCTATCATTTATCATATTGCATTATGGAAAGCTACAAAATGAAAACCAAATGTCTTCCTCTTCCTTGTCCCCTCCCCTGCATTTCTAGTCCTCATTTTTTACAGTTTCTATTTACCTCCATAACAGTGAATATGTTTATATTCCTACTTCTTTTTTTTTTTTTTTTTTTTGGCTTTTCAGGGCCACATGCATGACATATGGACATTCCCAGGCTAGGGGTTGAATTGGAGCTGTAGCCACTGGCCTACGCCACAGCCACAGCAATGCCAGATCCAAGCCGTGTCTGCAACCTACACCACAGCTCATGGCAAGGCTGGATCTTTAACCGACTGAGCCAGGCCAGGGGTTGAACCTGCGTCCTCCTCATGGATACTAGTCAGATTCATTTCCTCTGAGCCGTAATGGGAACTCCCATATTCCTACTTCTTGATTTATAATATTTAATGGTATTTATGAACTCTCCACAATGCAAACTGAAGAATTTAGTTTAATTCCACTAACTCCCACCTTCTCAATTTTGGGGGAAGGGTTTTAAGCATGACAGGGACATGATTAGATTTGCATTTTCGAAAGGTAATTTCGTAGCATGTAAAGGGTAGTTTGGAAGCTGTTATAGTAAGTCAAGCAAGAATGTGGAGTGGAGAGAGGGGTTGGGGCTGGTACTTAGTTGGTAGAAAGATGAAGATGAAGGCTGACTAGAATTTATTAGGAGGTAGAGGGTTGCTCTTGGATAGTGACTGGCACTCTATAGCAGGTAGTACTCACACTGTCTGAGACATGGATGCAGGAGGAGACAGTGATATTAGTGCAGAGGAAAGGTGGTGAATTTCACTGTGGACATGCTGAGTTTGATTTCCTTGTGGGAACCCCGATAGAGAGGCCTAGGGAAGCAGTTGGACATGGAATTGCGGCCCTCAGGAGTGAGAGGTGGGCTGGAACATAGATTTGTGAGTCAGCCATCAACTTGTAGGTTGATCATTTTCTCATTTGTTCCTTCCACAAATATTTACTGAGTGCCTTCTATGAGCTACATGCTGGGTATAAAATGATGAGAGAAACAAGTTTCCTCACCTCATGTAGTTTTCAGGCAGGTGGAAGAGATAGACATTGACACATAGACTTACAACAATAAATATAATTATGAATTGAGGGAGGTGCTATGAAAGAAGAATAAGGTTTATGGGCTAGAATAACAGTGTAAATCAAATTTAGACTGGGGAATTGGGTGGTGGGGGGATATATAGGCAGGCAACTCTTCTCTACTAGACCTTCAGGGTGCAGAGCCTTGAGTGGGGGGGCCTTTTGAAGTTAAAGTCACAGGCAGGCCAAGCCCCAATCTTTGTGGAGCTCAGGCTAAAGTAACAATCAAGGGAGACCCACTAAATATCTACACGTGATAAATCAAAACAACAAAGTAAATGATTTATTCCCCAACCTTGACTAATATACCTTCATGGTAAAGTCAACAACTGAATTATCAACAACAGCTGAATTTAGTTATTATAACCCAAGTCAGGGTCTTCTTTTAAGGGGCTGAGATGATTAAATGAGCAACAAAATTAAGATGGATATAATGCTCCGTTTTTTGCAGTGGGTATTGGTTACTTTTGATTCTGAAAATTCACTGAGCTCTACACATACAATTTGGATGTATTATTATAAGTTAGCAGAAAGTTTTCAAAATTTATTATATACTTATGCCATAACATATATTTCTCTTGCTTCTATTTCAGCACAAGTGCTATAATCAAGATTTTAAACATAATTTGTGTATTGATGACTTTAATGTTAAATGCGACAACTTATCTATATTCATAATAGTTCTTAATCTCAGTTGAGATTGTGCCTTGATCTCAAAAGGCTTGAAAATAGTCTCTAGATAAATTAGAATCAGGATTATTTGTAGGTGAATCTTCTCTATCATATCCATGTAAACATTTTGGGGTTTTGTTCTAATTTCTTTATATTTTATTAAAATGCCGCTTTTGTTGCCTTTTCACATGTAGTTTCTTTTTATCTAAGAAATAATTTACTCTAAAATGAAAATACTTTACATTTCCCTTAAAAATAAAACATCCATATTTAGATATATTTATTTTATAATAAACAATAAGTAATAGTTCATACCAATTAACTCACCAGAACAAGTACAGAAATAATTCCATTTTCTAACAAAAACATCACAATCTGCTCTTTATTTGAGGATCTTCTGTTGTTTCACTTAGTTCTAATATATTCTCTATTTTAGACTTTGCTTTAATAGTATTTTGTGGGCATTTTCATCATGGGTTCAAAGTGGTTATAAGGTCAGATTTGCTTTGTGTTTCATCAAGATTTCTTTCTTTTTGCAGATCCATAAAATATTGTGTATAATCTTTGAGCTTTTCCTACAGAATGTCATCCCTTTCAGCACATTTGAAGTCACATCTTATAGTGCCAAATACAAACAATAAGCCATATGTGACTTCTGTATTTTTGGCCAAAATTCTGGCTTGTATACATTTTCTTTTAAACCATGTTAATGTCATTCTCATAGGCTTTTTAAATTTTTTTCTTTTTAGGGCTGTGCCTGTAGCACATGGAGATTCCCAGGCTATGGGTAGAATCGGAGCTACAGCTGCCAGCCACAGCTACAGGACAGCAAGGTGGGATCTGAGCTGCATCTGCGACCTATACCACAGCTCGCAGCGATGCTGGATCCTTAGCTCACTGAATGAGGCCAGGGATCGAACCCACATCCTCATGGATATTAGTGGGGTTTGTTTTGGCTGAGCCACACTGGGAATTCCCCACTCTCATAGGCTTTCTTTTGACAATTAAAAAATAATCAAACTAAAACAAAAATGGTTTAAGTTTTTGAAGATTTAAATAAATAGTATGATTATTTAAATAAATATTAAAATTTGCATTCCTATCATGTAATGTCCACTTAGTTGGCCATGAAATGTGGTGAACACAAAGATATGTCAACCAGATTCCCTGCAGGATGGAGGCCTCATTTCTTAAGCTGCTGCAGTTTCTGCTTCTGATGGTTCTCTCTCCAGGAATTGCTCTCTACTGAAGGGATCCACTTCACCAGAGGTTGTGCCTTCTCCCTGGGAACAATCTTTGTTCAGTGGCAGGTCATTTTGGAGGTGCCACTGTTGGAAAAATTCTGAAGGACCAAGCATCTCTGCTCTGGAACTTCCAATAGTATCGACTGAGGCTTTGTTTTAACAGCAACTGCATTGCAACTCAATTTCTCCTTATGGCCAATCCTGCTTCCCTGCGGCTCCTCCCCCCTGAGTGTTTTTTCCCTGTAAAAACTCTAATAAATTTCAGAGGGGCAGAGTTTGGTCCCAGGTAACCTAACATATGATAGCAGAAAATCAGCATCAATCTTCATGCATGTTGTCTAGTTTAGAAATATACACATTTTGAAGCTATTTAAATTATGTTGCAAAATGTTCCAAAATATTACATGGGATGGTTGCAAGCAGTGTGCTAATTTGTAAGCACCTCTGGAACCACAAATTGGAACCCAAAGAGAAGCAAGGGAAAGGATGTTTAAGTATTAGTGGGAAATGATATCTCCTTATAAAAGGATATATTGCATTCATGCTATCTGAGAGGAAGAATTTAAAAGACTAATTTTTCTTTCCTTTTGATGAAATTTTCTGACACTCAATCCTCCCCACACCTGGAAGCAGAATCTGTGTCTGAGGTTGGGCAGAGGTGCAACCTGCAACCTTTATGGCATTTGGAGGTGGTTGCCCAGTATTTTGAGGTCATAGGGCAAGAGATATGGAAGGATGTTTTCTAGAGAATGATGTGCAGAATCTCAGGACAGAAGCCCTTTTCCTGTGAGGTTTTCAGAGTGAGAAGAAAACACAGGACTCTGGAGAAAACCATCAGCTAAGAAAAGACCTGGAAGAAGCAGCCAGAAAAGAGAGAGTAGAATTGTTAGGTTGAACCATGTGAAATTGCTGATATTTTGCCCTTTAAAAATTAATAAAAAAATTCTAAAAAGTAGTTTTAAGTGCACCGAAAAATTGAATGAAAGTGCAGAGTTCTCATATATTCCCCACCCCCAGTCAGGCCCCTGGACCATCTCCCCCACCATCAAATCTCCCAACAGAGTGGTACATTTACTACAATCAATGAATCACCATTAACACATCTTTACCAACCAAATCCACAGTTCATAGTAAGGTTCACTCTTGGTGTTGTACATCCCATAGTTTCTGACTAATTTATAGTGACATGTACTCATCATTATAACATCATATATATAGTTTCACTTCTCTAAAAATTCCCTGTATTCTACCTACTCATCTTTTCTTTCTTTGAATCCTGGCTAATTGGCTGTTTTTAATATACTGAAACAGTTACTTCATACAGTTCAATTTAAAGAAGAGAAAGGAGAAGAAAAGTCTGAGAATGTGGTCAACAGTGTTCATTAGGTAAGATGAGGGATAAAATCATCTCTATGGATTTAGCAACTAGACCTTGGCAACACTAGTTTCAGTGGGATGATGGGGCTAGAAGGGAGGTCTTAGCAGGGAAAATTGTAATCATACACTGAAGAATAAGAGGTCAAGAGAGTAGAAATTATGGCAATAAGTTTCTTTGCAAGAGAAGCTTCATGGCACCTGCTTTCCTTCTTTGGTCTGGGAGTGCCTTGATGCTGTCTCAAAAGTCTAGCACCTTCTTAAGTAACCGGGCTTTGGGAGGCTCACAAATGTTTGTTGATTGGAAAGCAAGGGGAATATGATAAGGTAAAGGAAGGTTTTGTTGTTCTAAGGCAAATATTTAAGCTAAGGAAGGCAGACATCTAGTATAAAGGGGGAAATGAAAGCTGAAAGAATAAGAGAAAATAATAGATGGTGAAAGACCCCTAAGCAATGAGGTGGGGTGGTCGTATTGGGGCACGTAGAGAATAGAGGGTTGGGAAGGGAATCTAAGGTTGGGAGGAGCAGTGAATCTTGGTCTGGGGAGAGATGCTGGTCTCCTTCTCACCCACACAGATATGTGCAGAGAGCACTGAGCATTCATTATTTTTAGTGTGTGTGGAAAAGCCATTACAATAAACTGCTCCCAAGCTTTTTGCTGCACTCTGCATGAATAGAAAGAAATAGACTATGGGGGATTTGTTTCCTGCAATGCAAGCTCTTTTATTCTTCTCTTGGTGCAAAATGCACAGAGCGACTTGGTATAGAGGGACAAAGAAAAAATCATCAGAGCTTGCATTATATTCCTTTTAGTGGACACAGCATTTGACATTTTCCCTACATGAGATCAATTGGTTCTGTAACAGTTGATGCCTACATCTACAAATAGTGCCCAAAGGTGTGAGTGCTCTGTCCTCCCTCTGTACCCCTGCTCCTATTCCATTTTCTATATCTGTTGATATGTAACAAACCATCCTGAACTTAATGGCACATGACAACATGTTATTACCATCTCTTCCAGTCTGAGAGTTACTGGGGTCAGTTTGGAAATCCTCATTTGGGTCTCTGGAGCCATCTCGAAAGCTTTCTTATAGACTCTGGCAGCCGATGTCGGTTTCTAGCTGGGATTTCAGAGGATGCTGTTAGCTGGAAGCTGTTAGCCTACATAAAGCCTCTCCATCTGGCCTGGGATTCTGAGTAGTATGGCAGCAAAGGTCTGAGGGCAGGGATCCCTTGAGAGATCCAGACGGAAGCAGTTTGCTGCAGAATTTAGAATTAGAGTCACTAAGACCAATCCAAATTCAAGGTGAGGAGAATTAGTCTCTATCTCAAGATGGAAAGAGGGGCAAAGAATTTTTAAGTAGCCATGTCCCAGGAGCTCCCACTGTAGTTCAATGGGATTGGCCATGTCTCTGGAGCTCTGGGATGCAGGTTTGATCCCCAGCATGGCACAGTGGGTTGAGGATCTGGCGTTGCCACATGTGTGGCATAGATCACAACTGCAGCTCAGATCTGATCCCTTGTTGGGGAACTCCATATGCCTGGGGTGGCCAAAAAGGAAAAAAAATAGCCATTTCCCAAATGAACAACAATGCAATGAAACAAAACAAAGGGGATAGGGTATAGAATTTGGAATCAGGAGACTCAGTGTTTAATTTGCTATGTAAGATCACTTTAACACTCTCTATATCCTTAGAAGCTTAGAGGCAAAGATGTCAAAAGACAACATAAAAGTCAATGTTTGGGAGTTCCCATGGTGGCTCAGTGGTTAACGAATCCGACTAGGAACCATGAGGTTGCGGGTTCAATCCCTGGCCTTGCTCAGTGGGTTAAGGATCCGGCATTGCCATGAGCTGTGGTGTAGGTTGCAGACGCGGCTCAGATCCCTCGTTGCTGTAGCTCTGGTGTAGGCCGGCGACTATAGCTCCGATTTGACCCCTAGCCTGGGAACCTTCATATGCTGCAGGAGGGGCCCAAGAAATGGCAAAAAGACAAAGACAAAAAAAAAAAAGGAAAAAAAGTCAGTGTTTGCTGGAAACCCTTCACTGGCATTCAGCATCTCACATTACTTCTAAATTACTCCTAAATTCCATATACTTTTGAATGCCATGTATATGCAGAGCATTCAAGAAGCTAACATTTGAAGCTTCAATCATAATATTGTGGTCCATGTTTTTGTTCCATGCTCTTCTTTCTGAGGAACCCAAGTTAAGACACCATATGTTTTCTTCTAATTTTCATGGATTATAAGTTTGTAAACATTGCTTGGATACTGGAGGTCCCAAAGTACTCACTACCCCCAAAACCTTTACACTTTTGCTAGCAACTTGATAGTCAATTTCTTTCAACCTTTTTTAAAAAACAAACCTAGGAGCTTGTGGGTTGGGTATATACACGTGTAGGAGAGTTAATGTGCATATTTTGACCTGATTGAACCTGAATTTTTATTTTCTCTTCTTATCTATCTGAATCCACAGCCTCCTTTGTTAGCCATTAGTATGGCTCTTGCTACCATCCACCCCCACTTTCTTCCTCCTTGGGTTGTTGGCAACCCCAACAATAAGGAAACACATTGCAACTCTTAGAGGACTTTCCAAAGATGGAATGGACTGACAAGGGAAGCACAGTTTCTCATCCTTGAAGGGGAGTTAAAACAACTGGAGGATCATTTGTCAATTATGTAGAAATTAAATAAGTAAGTAAATAAATAAGAGCGTAGCTACCATGAGTTTGGTGCTAGGTACACAGTTGAGCATCTGAGTACATAACCTCATAGTTTCATGATAATTTTGTACAATAGTTTCTTCATTTTTCATTTGATGGAGCTGAAATGCAAGGTAACTCAGGGATTTGTCTAAGGCCATGTGACTAGGAAGTGGCAAAGGCAACCTGTTTCTGTCTGACTCCAAAGCCTATTCTCTTTTCAATAGTATGCATATCAATTTCATTATGGGTTCAGTGCTTAAACTATCTTGACCTTAATAGCCCTTCTCATTCAGAGATTCTATAAGTCTGTGAACTTTTGTGTCAAGGCATGGTAGCAAAATGATATGAAACAATACTGTAGGTTTCCTTCCCACTTGTTTTCCTTTTCTTCATTTTTGGGGGAGGGTCCAGAAATTGAAGTGATTAACACATCTTCATAAGTCTTTTAACAAACAAGTGAGTACAGTGGTTTTCACACTCAAATCAAACCTGGGTTGTTTTCTGACTCCAGATGGGCCTTTGCAGGATGTAGTCATTTGTAACTTAGATGGAGCCTGTGCATGGGTGCCCTAACCGGAGTGGAGAAAATGAGCCATGAGGGTCTGTGGGAGGGTGGGGGGGTCACAGTCGGGGAGGTGTAGGTGAAGTTTAGGAAGACAACTGCCACAATCAGAGATTTCCTACACCTGGGTGACCTCCATGTGTTGGGGAAGGGTTGTAAGTACTAAATATAATACAAAAGGAAAAAGAAAAAAGAGGGGCAGAGGGTTTGTATTTGGCCCAAAAACTTGTGATCTGACTCAGAGACATGAAAACATTTGAGAGAAGGAGAAGTTGTGTGCTTCAGTCAAATATGAGTTCATACACAGAGGACAGCAAGTTTGTGACTTTGACAGTGTGCTGGAAATTTTTCATACCCCAAATAAGGAAGGGAGTGCCACTTAGGTTATGCTAAGGCCTAAAATGTGCTAAGTGAAAAAAACTTACTCTGCACTCTTTTTATATTAGCCTGAAGCCAGCGCCTGTGGAGTCCCATGTCACAGATCACAAACACCTAAAACTACCATGCAACTTGAAAACATGTAGCTAAGATGTTAGGTCCTGAAACTCTCTAGTAAAGAGACCTGTGATTAAGACTTCATAGCATAGTATTGTTGGATAAGAATGAATAATTAAACATAAATTATGATGATTGACTAACTAACTCTATGAAAACCTGCTTTGTAGGTCAGAGAGAGGTAAGTTGCTGCAGTGGAATTCATGTTTTTCTGTTGCTTTGGTTTCCTGTTAATATTTTGTTCCCTTGAGTTCCTGTAACTATATTATATAGAGTGGGCTTAGCCATGTGGTTTTTGCTCCAATGAAACATTGTTTTGGAAAATCTATTATTCTCTGCCTGTTAACAGAAATCCAACAAGATGGAAATTAGAGAAGGTGCCCTAAGACTTAGGTAACAGAAAATAGGAGTGCAGAAATTGAAGAGAGTGGGCAAAAGGTAAAGCTGTACTTGCTAAAAATAACATCGTGCAAAAAGAAAATGAGTGGGGGCAAAAATTTGGGGTAACTAGCACAGATGATATTCTCAGAGCATCACCAAGTACATTGCATATTAAAGGTTCTGAGAAGCCCTGTAATAAACAAAACAAAACAAAACAAAACCTCATTTACCTTTTATTTATTTATTTTTTCTTTAATGGTCACACACATTTTCTTTAATGGCTAGGGGCTGAAGCAGAGCTGCACTGCCAGCCTACACCACAGCCATAGCAACACCAGATCTGAGCTGCATCTGCAACCTACACCACAGCTCACCCCAATCCTGGATCCCTTAACCCACTGAGCAAGGCCAGGGATCGAGCCTGTATCCTCATGGATACTAGTTGGGTTCTTAACCCACTGAGCCACAATGGGAACTCCTGATTTACCTTTTAAACAAATATTTCCCAACTAATTTTGATCCCTTTAACTTAAAAACAACAACAACAACAACAACAAAAACACAGTATGGAGTTCCCGTCGTGGCGCAATGTTTAACGAATCCGACTAGGAACAATGAGGTTTCGGGTTCGGTCCCTGCCCTTGCTCAGTGTGTTGTCGATCCGGTGTTGCCGTGAGCTGTGGTGTAGGTTGTAGACGCGGCTCGGATCCCGCGTTGCTGTGGCTCTGGCGTAGGCTGGTGGCTACTGCTTCGATTAGACCCCTAGCTTGGGAACCTCCGTATGCCGCGGGAGCGGCCCAAGAAATGGCAAAAAGACAAAAAGATAAAAAAAACACACAGTATCTATTTATATCTTATGGAACTGGTGTTCTATACCACATTTGGGGATATTAGTTTAGGACCCTTCTTGGTTCTACCCTTGTCCTCTGTGGAAAGTTAATAATACCAGTTTTAGCCTGTTTTCAGCTGAGAATTAATATAATAATAGTAGTAATAATAATAATAACAAAATCGTATAGCTCTTTTCAGTTTATAAAATGCTATCACATATATTCTCTGTTCATCTTCATGGCAACACAATGAGGTAGACATTACTGTTTCAATTTTATAGATGAGGATAAAGTTGTTGGTGTCGCTCAGCAGGTTAAGAATATGGGTCATATCAGTGAACATGTGGGTTTCATCCCTGGCCTGGCTCAGTGGGTTAAGAATCTGGCATTGCTGCAAGCTGCGGAGTAGATTGTAGAAGCAGCTTGGATCCGCCATTGCTGTGGCTGGCTGCAGTGGTGCAGGCCGGCAGCTGCAGCTCTGATTTGCCCCCTAGCCTGGGAAATTCCCTACGCCACAGGTGAGGACCTAAAAAGAAAAAAAATTACAGATGAGGAAACTGAGGCATAGGGAGTTTAAGTAGTTGTCACAGTAACAGCGCCTGAACGAGAAAAGGGTTGACCCCTAGTCTTTTGTGTCCATGTCACAAACCCATATTGATCATGCTGTTGACAATGTTTTTAAATGAATCTATTTATTTGACTGAACACATTTTACTGGCTGGAATGGAGATTGATGAGATAGAGGAGAGAAAAGCATGCAATTGCATATTCATCGGTGAACTGCTTGGTCTTTCACTGAACGACCACCACTCCCTGCTAGAGATTCCCTGTTCTCTTTAGGTCAGTGTCCAGCTTCAGGGAATCACCCTGCAAAGTAGTTGAAGGAGAAAAGAGTAGCTGTACTGCTCTGGAAGGGTCAAGAGTGTGCAGAAACTACCTATCTTCAATGGTGCCAATGGATAGTAGAAAAAATTGTTTATTAACACGGATTCCATAAAATCATTATTACATGTTTTTCATGATTTGAATTATTCAGTCTACATTTTTGAAATCTAAACAGTTTAATCATTGGGAAGAAAGGACACAAAAAGCGCCAGTACTTAAGGGCAGACCATCTTATCCCCTGATTTTGTACTTGGACCATGGTGAAAACAAGGGCAGTAATATTTGTTAGATCCCAGAAGGATTTCTAAATAGGCACAGCAAAAGATCTTAACCAGAATTCTTAATGACATGCGAAATTTCAAATCTCACTATAATTTTTTCAGGAATCAAAGGTTTAGTCTTTAATACATAAGCGTGTGCCTTTGTGTGTGTGCATGAGTGAGTGTGTCTACACAGTGGAGTGAAGCATGATATAGTTAGGCTACAAGATCTTGATGAGTCAAGAAACTTTTTAGGTCAAGTTTTTGAATTCAAGGGTATGAGAAATTTTCATTGTATGACTCAAAAAACAACCATAAAAAGGTAGGGCTTGTGAATAATGGAGGAGAGAAATTCAGGTCACTTTAAGCCCAGAAGCCATATTTTTTTTTTCCCTGCCTCAGGTAAAGAGATCTCTAAAACCATAACCTTTATAGATGTGAAAGCCATTTTTTTTTAATGGAGGCACTTTGTAGGAGATAATTTGAAGATAATATTCTACAACATATTTCCCTATAGGAGCTTTGCTGAATTTTCCGGATTTACATGGAATATATGCAAGAACGTTTCAGGAGTGTAATGAGCTACACCAATAGAGACATAGTTAATGAGGCAAGTGGTTGAATCAGAAAGCATGGGTTGAAATGGAACTTCTCCCAGAGAAGAAGAGTTGTGTTGCAATTGTTCCATTGCTATTAGATTTGATACGAGAATGGGATATGAATCCATGTATCCCATTGACATGCTTGTGATCAGAGGATCAAGACAGAAGACTCTAGTTGGGACTAGAATCCTAAGAGTTTCATCAACACATTATCTTCTAGGAATTCATGCAGCTGAGAGTGAAAGACAGCCTTGCTTTAATAACAAATAGCTCACATCACAAGATGTTTCCTAGGCTCTCAAGGGATGGAAAAGGGGCTCAACCACGTGATCAAAACTGGACTTCTTCTATCCTCCTGTGCCACCATCTTTAATATCTGGCTGTTGTCCTTACATGATATTTGCTTCTTTTTTTTTTCCTTTTTGTCTTTTTTTAGGGCCACACCTACGGCATATGGAAATTCCCAGTGTAGGGGTCCAGTCAGAGCTACAGTTGCCGGCCTACGCCACAGCCATAGCAATGGCAGATCCTAGCCGCATCTGTGACCTACACCACAGCTCACAGCAACTCTGGATCCTTAACCCACTAAGCAGAGCTGGGGACCGAACATGTGTCCTCATAGATACTAACCAGGCTCCTTACTCCTGAGCCATGATGGGTACTCCTGCTTTATTTCTCGAGTCATGTCTATATAACATTCTGAAAAGACGTTGAAGAGTCAAAAGCCTTCATGAATTTATGTTCTTTTTTTTCATGCATTATTTTTATTATAAAATATGTCATACACACAAAGTGAGTACAAATAGTGTACATGCAGTATGTGTCTCTGTGTGTGTATATATATACACATATGTGTAGTATGGTGAAAACTTGTATACACCTGTCTTAGAATAAGACCTACAACACCAGCATCCTGGAAGCTTCCTGTATTCCTCTTTCCCTTTCATCTCTGTCTCTCCTTGCTAGAGAAAAATATTGTCATGTATTCTGTTATTTTTCTGCCTTGCTTTGATTTTATCATGGATATCTGCTTCTTTAAGCAATATATTTTTTAGTTTTGCAAGGTTTTGGCCTTTATGTAAAGAGACTTATTATAAGTTTCATTCTGCAACTTGCTTTTTGCTCACTGTTAAACTGGAAATTTTTATCCATTTTGATGCTCTTCATTTTCACTGAACTACAGTTTTTCTATTGTTTGGTCATATATCAGTCCAATCTCCCATTTAAGTTATTTTCTGTGTTTTCCCCCCCTATTTTAAGGAATGAGGCTATCTTCCTAGATTTTCTTTAGAGAATATATATACCTAGGAGTGGAATTATTGTGCTATTGGTTATGCTAATTTTCTCCAGATAATGGCAAATTGTTTCCAGTTATTGTATCAATTTTTCTTTCCCATCAGGAATATTTAAAATTTGTTTCCTCCACATCATAGCCAACTATCGTAATTTAATTTTTGCTAGTCTTATGGGTATAATTGTACCTTAATGTATTTTCCTTATATATTTTCAGATTACAAATGAGTACATTTTCTTCAATTTTGAGGGCTATTCATGTTTTTCTCTTTTGTGAAATGACCATAGAAGTCTTTTTCTATTTTTTTTTGGAGGGCTGTTTTTTATTTAAAAATTCTTTGTATTTTCTAAATTCCAGTTTTCTGCTATTTATGTATTTTATGTTATATATACTCCCATCTTGTGGCTTACCTTTACCTGATCTTTATAGTGTGTCCTAATAAACCTGCCTAAGATAAAATTGATAATTTCTGTTCAGAAGTCTCTCCCTTGGGTTTTGTGTGTTTTCTGTCTCATTTTAAAAAATCCTTCTCTCACCGAGATCACAAACATATTTTCTTCTAAAGCCTCTTAAATTTTGCTTTTCATGTTTAAGTTCACTATCTATTTGAAATTGATTTTCGTAAGTAGTATGAGGTTGGGATACAATTTTATTTTTCTCCATAGAGATCCCACTTGTCTCACTATTAGACTGATATTCAATGCTACCTTTTCATCAAGTTTCCATATGGGTATAGATCTATTTATGGGTTCTCTACTTTGCTCTACAGTTGTCTAGTTGTCTACTTTCATGAGTTAAAACTACCTTCTCCTTAATACGATGGCTTTATAATCTTGCTTTCTGACCTTCTTCATCAGGAGTACCTTAGCTATTTTGTCTTCTATATTAATTTTAGCTTGTCAAATTCCATGAAAAAATTCTGTTGGAAGTTACAGTGAAATTAAAGGCCAATCTGTGGCTAATTAACATATTTATAATATAACGTTTCCCCATCTAAATACATGGTGTATCATTGCATGTATTTAGTCTTCTAAAAATACATCATTAAAATGGTATCTAAGAATAAATCTGGCAAATATATAATAACTTAAAGGAGAAAAAAATCTTTATTGTAGGTATATTTTCTAATGTTTTATTACAGATATATAATAACGTAATTGACTTTGATACATTGATCTTCGATCCAACAACCTTGTCAAGCCCTCTTTTTTAAAATTATAGTTGATTTACAATGTTGTGCCATTTTCTGCTGTACAGCAAAGTGACTCAGGCATACATATATATATATACATTTTAAAAAAAATATTATTTTCAATCATAGTCTATCCCAAGAGATTGGATATATTTCCCTGTGCTGTACAGTAGGACCTCATTGCTTACCCATTCTAAATGTAATAGTTTGCATCTACTAACCCCAAACTCCCAGGCCATCTCACTCCTTCTCCCATGCCCCTTGGTAACCAAAGTCTGTTCTCTCTGTTTCTGTTTTGTAGATAGGTTCATTTGTGTCATATTTTAGATTCCACATATAAGTGATATCATATAGTATTTGTTCTTTTCTGACTTACTTCACTTAGTATGAGAATCTCTAGTTGCATCCATGTTGCTGCCAGTGACATTATTTCATTTTTCCATGGCTGACTAGTATTCCATTGTATATATGTACCACATCTACTTAATCCATTCATCTGCTGATGGACATTTAGGTTTTTTCTATGTCCTGGGTAGTTTGGATAGTGCTGCTGTGAACATAGGGATGCATGTATCTTTCTGAATTATAGTTTCATCTGTCTGCATACACAGAAGTGGGCTTGCTGGATTATATGGCTGTTCTATTTTTAATTTTCTCAGAAACATTCATACTATTATCTGTAGTAGATGTACCAATTTACATTTTCACCAAAAGTATAGAAACTTTCCCTTTTCTCTACACCCACTCTAGCATTTATTTGTAGACTTATTAATGATGGCCATTCTGGCTGGTATGAAGTGGTACCTCACTGTAGTTTTGATTTGCATTTCTGTAATAACTAGCTATGTTGAACATCTTTTCATGTGCCTATTGGCCATCCATTAGTCTCCTTTGGAGAAATGTTTATTTAGCTCTTCTGCCCATTTTTCAATTGCGTTGTTTGTTTTTTTGTTGTTGAGTTGTATGTGTCGTATATTTTGGAGATTAAGCTCTTGTCAGTTGCATCATTTGCAACTATCTTCTCTTGTTCCATAGGTTGTCTTTTTAATGGTTTCCTTTCCTGTACCAAATCTTATAAGTTTGATTAGGTCCCATTTGTCTATTTTTGTTTTTATTTCTATTGCTTTAGGAGACTGACCAAATAAAACATTAAAATTTTTTTATTAAACTGTTGTTGTTTTACAGTATTGTGTACAGTATTGTGCTGCTGTACAGGATAGTAACCTAATAAAACATTTGTATGGTTTATGTTAGAGAATGTTCTGCCTATGTTCTCTTGTAGGATTTTTATGACATCATATCTTATGTTTAAGTCTTTGATTCATTTTGAGTCTTTTGTGCATTGTGTGAGAGTGTGTTCAAGTTTCATTGATTTACCCACAGCTCTCTAGTTTCTCCAGCCCCACTAGCTGAAGAGACTGTTTTATTTTGCATTGTAGCCTCCTTCTAGTGGAAGATTAATTGACTGCAATTGGACTCTCTATTCTGTTGTATTGGTCCATATGTCCGTTTTTGCCTTTTTTTTTTTTAGGGCTGTACCCATGGCAAATGGAGGTTCCCAGGCAATGGGTTGAATTAGAACTGTAGCTGCTGCTGGCCTATGCCACAGCCACAGCACCACCAGATCCAAGCTGCATCTGTGACCTATACCACAACTCACAGCATCATCAGATCCTTAACCTACTTAGTGAGTCCAGGGATCGAACCTGTGTCTTCATGGATACTAGTCAGATTCATTTCCGTTGAGCCGCAATAGCAACTCCCACATGTCTGTTTTTGTATGAGTACCACACTGTCTTGATTACTGTAGCTTTTTAAAAAATGTTTTATTGAAGTATAGTTAATTTACAAGATTGTGATAATTTGTGCTGTACAATAAAATGACCCAGTCATGCATATACCCGTATCCATTCTCTCTCAGATTTTTTTTCCCACATAAATTATCACAGAAAATATTAGGTAGAGTTCTCTATGTTATACAGCAGGTCCCCATTGGCCAATCATTCCCTATACTTCAGTGTGCACATGTCAATCCCAAACCCCTAGTCCATTCCCCCACCCCTGCAACCTGTCCCCTTTGGTACTGTAAGTTTTTCAAAGTCTGTGAATCTGTTTCTGTTCTGCAAATAAGTTCATTTGTATCTTTTTTATAAAAAAAGATTCCACAAAATGTGATATCATATGGTGTTTGTTTTTAACTGTCTAACTTCACTTAGAATGATAGTTTCTAGGTCCATCCATGTTGCTGCAAATGGCATTATTTCATTCTTTTTTAATGGCTGAGTAATGTTCCACTGTATATATACCACATCCTCTTTATCCATTCCTCTGTTGATAGACATTTAGGTTGTTTCCATGTCTTGGCTATTGTAAATAGTGCTGAAATGAACATTGGGGTGCATGTAGCTTTTCAAATTATGGGTTTTTTTTTCCAGATAAATGCCCAGGAGTGGAATTGCTTGATTGCACATAGTTCTATTTTTACTTTTTTTTTTTTTTAAATCTTATTAAGGCCGCACTCATAGTATATGGAAGTTCCTGGGCTAGGGGTTGAATCAGAGCTACTGTTGCCAGGTTACATCATAGCCACAGCAATGCCAGATTCGAGCTGCATATGTGACCTATGCCACAGCTTGTGGCAATGCAGGATCCTTACTCCATTGAGTGAGGCCAGGGATCAAGCCTGCATCCTCATGCATAATAGTCAGTTTCCTAACCCACTGAGCCACAACAGGAACTCCTATTTTTAGTTTTTTTGAGGTATCCTCATACTGTTTTCCAGAGTGGTTGCACCAATGTATATTCCCAGCTATAATGGAAAAAAATAAAAATCATTTTATATTAAAAAAGAAAACTACTTCATATATGAATTATAGCTTAATAAATCCGTTTAAAAAAAAACAGTGCAGGAAGTTTCCCTCTTCTCTACACCCTCTCCAGCTTTTATGATTTGTAGACTTTTTGATGATGGCCATTCTGGTTGGTGTAAGGTGGTACCTCATAGTAGTTTTGATTTGCATTTCTCTAATAATTAGTGATGTTGAACATCCTTCCATGCGTTTTTTGGCCATTCATATGTCTTCTTTGGAGAAATATCTATTTAGATTGCGTTGTTTACTGTTTTGATATTGAGCTGAAGGAGGTGTTTGTATATTTTGGAGATTAATCCCTGTCAGTTGCTTGACAAGTGATTAATATTGCAACTATTTTCTCCCATTCTGTGTATTGTCTTTTTGTTTTGTTTAGGGTTTCCTTTGCTGTGCAAAAACTTTTAGGTTTAATTAGGTCCCTTTTATTTATTTTTGTTTTTATCATCATTACTCTAAGAGGTGGATCTGAGAAGATATTGCTGTGGTTTACTGCAGAGTCTTTGGCCTATGTTTTCCTCTAAGAGTTTTATAGTATCCTGTCTTACAGTTAGGTGTTTAATCCAATTTGAGTTTATTTTTGTGTATGGTATTAGAGAATGTTCTAATTTTGTTCTTTTGAATGTGGCAGTCCAGTTTTCTCAGCACCACTTATTGAAGAGACTGCATTTTCTCGATTGTATATTCTTGCTTCCTTTGTCATTGATTAGTTGACTGTAAGTGCGTGGGTTTAATTCTGGGCTTTCTATCCTATCTCACTGACCTATATTTCTATTTTCATGTCAGTACCATACTGTTTTGATGACTATAGCTTTGTGGTATAGTCTTAAGTCAGGGAGACTTATCCCTCCAGCTCCATTTTTCTTTCTCAGGATTGCTTTGGCTATTCTGGGTCTTTTGTGCTTCCAAAAATTTTTTTAAAATATTTTGTTCTAGTTCTGTGAAAAATGCCATTGGTAATTTGATAAGGATTGCATTGAATCTGTAGATTGCCTTGGGTAGTATATTCATTTTGACAATATTGATTCTTCCAATCCAAGATTATGGTATATATTTCCATCTGTTTGTGTCTTCTTTGATTTCTTTCTTCAGCATCTTAAAGTTATCAGAATACAGATCTTTTGTCTCTCTCTCTCTCTCTCTTTTTTTGTTAGGGCCACAACTATGACATATGAAGGTTTTCAGGCTAGGGGTAGAATTGGAGCTATAGCTGTCAGCCTACACCACAGCCACAGCAATGAGGGATCCAAGCTGCATCTGTGACCTCACCACAGCTCATGGCAATGCCAGATCCTCGACCCATTGAGGGAAGCCAGGGATCGAGCATGCATCCTCAGGGATATTAGTTGGTTTTGTTTCTGCTGTGCTGTAATGGGAACTCCTCTTTCATCTCTTTAGGTAGTTTTATTCCTAGATATTTTGTTCTTTTTGATGTGTGGTAAATAGGATTGTTTCCCTATTTTCTCTTTCTGATGTTCCGTTGTTAGTATATAGAAATGCAGTCAATTTCAGTGCATTAATTTTGTATCTTTCAAATTTACCAAATTCACTAATGAGCTCTAATAGTTTTCTGGTAGCATATTTAGGATTTTCTAGTACAGTATCTGCAAACAGTGATAGTTTTACTTCCTCCTTTCCAATTTGGATTCCTTTTATTTCTTTTTCTTCTCTGATTGCTCTGGCTAGGACTTCCAAAACTATGTTGAATAGAAATGGCAAGAGCTGACATCCTTGTCTTGTTCCTGATCTTAGAGGAAATTCTTTCAGCTTTTAACCATTGAGAATGATGTTAGCTGTGGGTTTGTCATATATGGTGTTCATTATCTTGAGGTAGGTTCCCTTTATGCACACTTCCTGGAGTTTTTTTTTTTTTTTACCAGAAATGGGTGTTGGATTTTGTCAAAGGCTTTTTCTTCATCTTTCGAGAGGATTATATGGTCTTTATTCTTCAGTTTGTTAATGTGGTGTATCATACTTATTGATTTGCAGATGTGGAAGAATGCTTGCATCCCTGGGATAAATCACACTTGGTCATGGTATATGATTCTTTTAATGATTGCTGGATTTGGCTTGCTAGTATTTTGTTGAGGATTTTTACATCTATCCTCATCAGTGATATTGGCCTGTAATTTTCTTTTTTTGTGGTATCTTTGGTTTTGGTATCAGAGTGATGTTGACCTCATAGAATGAGTTTGGAAGTGTTCCTTCCTCTGCAATTTTTTTGGAATGGTTTCAGATGGATATGTGTTAACTCCTCTAAATTTTTAATAGCATTCAATATATCATCAGGTATATATTAAGTTTATTTTTTGCATATAATATCATAAAATTTTATGGCACAAAATAACAAAACTGAGACATTGATAGAAATCTCAATCTCCTAAAAGAACCAATTGATATGTTCTTTTTATAAACATGGTTTACTGGTGACCCAATCCTTTAGGACGGAGAGAATAAAATAAGAAGAACCATAACTCTGGAGTAACTGAATAGCAATGAAGACACTGTTGCAGTGAAAGTTAAGCCACTGTTGGGAAAAAATGACCACACCCATTTTAGAACTCATAAAGTAGTCAATGAAGACAATATTGGGCTTAGCCTGTTTTGCGAAAACTGATTTCAAATGTTTCAGAAGTTTTTCTCATGGTCAGAGACTCCAAGGAGGGGAGAGAAAAAAGTGGATGGCCATCCCTTAAAAGGAAATATTGACAAAATAATATAAGATGATTACAGTTAGGAAAACAGAAAAAACTAATAGAACCATGAGGAGACAGAAAGCTTCCTGGTGAGTTCAGAGTTTAAAAATCCAAAAGATGGGATGTGAGAAAGTAGCCAAATATCACAGGGTCATGGTTCAAGTTATCTATTTCTGGTTGGCATCTTGATTAGTTCAAGGTCTTAGCAGCTTCCCATCATACTTGGTGCTCTACTATTCCTGTTTGTTTCCTTAACTCTGCCCACAACCCTGTAAGTACTAGTCCTTCTATTAAAGTCTCTGGGAGCGATGAAGGGATTTCATGTCCTGCCAGGACGCTAATTTGTGCACTAAGTGAGGCTATAGTAAGACATTTCCTTTTTTGCTTTTAGGGAGTTTACAGTCTCATGTTACAAATTGTAACCCATGGAACTGAAATCATCTGCATCAGCACTCAAGGAATCATTATTAATAATTCTTAAAATTATGGTGGGTAGGAGACATGACAAGAAACTAGAGATGAACAGTTGTGGCCCTTGAAGTTCCAAAAAAAGGACAGAAACGTGGCCTCCCAGAAAAACGCCAGAACAAATTATTAAGCAGATATTTTATGATTACCTAAAAAGAAGTTATGCAAACTATTGCATTTAGAATGGGTAAGCAATATAATCCTTCTGTATAGCACAGGGAACTATATACAATCTCCTAGGATAGACTATGGTGGAAGATAACACTTGAAAAGGAGTGTGTGTGTGTGTGTGTGTGTGTGTGTGTGTATGTGTGTGTCTGGGTCACTTTGTTGTACAGCAAAAATTGGCCCAACACTGTAAATCAACTATATTTTAATAAAGAAAAATACAAATTTGGCTTGAAAAAAAAAGAAAAAGAAAAAGAAAAAGTCATTACTAAGAAGCCAGTATAGGTTCCTTAAGAGAAAGAGGTCAATTAACTTTACACTTTTTACATAGAATCTTCAGTCTAAAGAGATAGAGGATTTACGGCACAAAGTGTATGTGGATTTCAAGTAAAATCTGACAAAATATCTTGGGATATTCTAGAGAAGAAATGGATGCCGGCTGAGAAACGTATGGGTGAATCAAGGGATAGATGAACACTTGCATCCAAGACTACTGGATGATTAGTGATTCATTTTGAGTTGGAAATAAGTCTCCTGTGGTCTTTTCCATGTCTTTGTCTCAGCTTTTTCTTGTTTAAAAATTGCTTTTGGACATTTATTTGAATGAGCACATAGGAAGCATGTTTATCATTTGCAAAACTGATGAATTGTTGGGGAAGCAGATAATGTTCTGGGTTACAAAATCAAGATTTGAAATTACCTCAACCAGCTGGAATTTTGGACTAAAAACTAAAAGATCAAATGCAATAGAAATAAACATAAGGACTTGAAAGAAAGAAAAAAAGTGTCATTATTCACAGATGACATGACTGAGTATATAGAAAGTCCAAAAGAATCTACAAGCTATATTACTATATGAATTTAGCAAGGTCTTTGTGTACAAGGTACCTATACAAAAATCAATTGTTTTATATAGCAGGAACAAACAGAATAAGGTAAAAAAGGATACCATTTACAGAAACACCAAAACCCATTAAACACCTAGGAATAAATTTAGCAAAAGATGTGCAAGATTTTTACCCTAAACTTAAGGATGCATATTTGATCCCCGGCCTTACTCAGCAGGTTAAGGACCTGGCATTGCCACGAACTGTGGTGTAGGTAGCAGCTTGGATCCTACTTCCTGTGGCTATGGCATAAGCTAGCAGCTACAGCTCTGATTCGACCCCTAGCCTGGGAACCTCCATAGGACATGAATGGAATAATAATAATAATAATAATAATAATAATAATAATAATAATAATTATAATACACAGATTAATTTGTGGAGATTTCCCAGATAGTTCTAAAATATATGTGGAAACACAAAAAACCAAGAATATCAAAGGCATTTCAGAAGTAGAAGAACAAGTGGCTCAGCAGGTTAAGGACACAATGGATGTTTCTCCGAGGATGTGGGTTTGATCCATGCCTTGCTCAGTGGTTAAGGATCCGGCATTGCTGAGAGCTGTGGTGTAAGTTGTAGATGCAGCTTGGATCCTGTGTTGTGGAGGCTGTGATGTAGGCCAGCAACTGCAGGTCCAATTCAACCCCTAGCCTGGGAACTTACATATGCCATGGGTATGGCCATAAAAAGGAAAAAAAAAGTAGAAGGACGTACACTATCAGATATGTTAAGACTGAGTTAAACAGTAGTATTTGTGAAAGAGAGGTAAAATGACCAAAGGAACAGAACATAAAGCCTAGAAACAGAATGCACATATTCATGACAAAAGTGTCACTCAATGTAGGGAAGGAAGGATGGTCTTCAATAAATGGCATTGAGTCAATGAATTATCCAAATGGAGAAAACTGTATTTTGATCCCTGCCTCATACCATACCCTCAAATTTAATTCTAGATGAGCTGCCAATCTAAATATGAAAGATAAAACAAAGTTTTAAAAGAAAATGTAGAGCAAATCCATGATCTTAGAGTAGGCAAGGATTTCTTACATAGGACATAAACAGTGCTAATTATAAGGGAAAACTGATAATTTACATTACATGAAAGTTAAGGAATTCTGTTTTTATTAAAAAAATCATAGAAAAATGACAACACAGCATATTTACATAATGAAGTATCATCTGTAATAAGAATGAACCAATAATAACTATGCATGACCTGGATGAATATCCCGAATATCATATTTGACCAAGAGTATGTACGGTATGATTCCATTTACATAAAACACAAAAATATAAAACTTAGTATTTGCTGTTGGAAATCAGGGCAGTGATAACCCATGGGCAGATAGTGTCTAGAAGGGGCATGAAGGGGCTTTTGAGGTGCAGGTAATGTTCTCTTTTTTTGTCCAGGTGTTAGCTATGCATATGCATCAGTGTGTGAAAATTCATTAATTCACTTGTGATATGGCACTTTTATGTAGGAAAATAAAAAATAAATAAATAATTTGAAGATTGATAGAAGTAGGAAGTTCCCTTGCGACACAGCAGGTTGAGGATCCAGTGTTGTCACAGCAGCCCAGGTTGCTCCCTGGCCTGGGAACTTCCACATGCCATGACCATGGCAAAAAAAAAAAAAAAAAAAAAAATCGATAGCAGTAAATATAAAGTCTGAAATTAAAGTGTATATAAATACAGGTGCCAGGTTGGTGAGTCAAATTAATTAATGTTAGATACCATAACAAATTCTGAAATTCTAGTGTTTTAATATGATAAACATTTCTCTTTGTGTCACGTCTGGTGCAGGTTGTGAAGGCTACCTTCATCTAGCTTATGTCTTCCAAGTTCATTGCAGCAGGAATGAGAGTGATGGAGGAGGCACGTTGTCTCCTAACTGCCCCAGCCCAGTCACATGCCATTTCCACTCTCAGAAATGTAAACCTGGCCCCCAACAAACTGCGAAGGAAGCTGGGAAGTGCAGGAAGCAAATGGGATATTTGGTGAACACCAACTGTGCCACCCCTTAACAGCTATTGGTTTGAAAAAATGTCTTGTTGTTATTAACTACAAGTTTAAATTATGCTACCAGTGTACCTACAATGTGGTTGCTAAGCACGAGGCAACTATGGAAGGCATTGCTAAAAATATGGCACTCAGGGAAACAAGGAGGGAGTTTTCTTTTATCATGGCCAGGTCACATTTGAAAAATTATATCTGTTCTGGTTACATTTGAAAAAAAAAAGTATCATCTTTTGAGAGGGCCATGGACAAGCTTGTATATATCCAGAGGGGGGTAACTACAAAGATGTAATAGCCTTGATGGAGTAGAATGGGTTGCAATAATGAACAAATCCTTGTCTTAATGGCTTAATACAATAAAAATTTATTTCCTAATGAAGTGGGGTTTATTTTCCACTTGTGTCACAGTCTGGCAGGTATTTGACAGGTAGCCTTCTATGTAATGATTCAGGGTTTGAGCTTCTACTATCACTGGCATCTATGTCTCTGAGGGTCTCCTCAAAGTTCTCCACTGGATCCTCTGCTTTAAGCAGGCCATTGAGTGAGAGAGATCAAGGAGGATCATGGGACATTTGGCCTTGCATAGATGTGGCATGCCTACTTTTTGCCTTCATTTTGTTGACTAGAACCCAGTCCCATGATGCCAACCTTTCATTGAGGGAGGTTGGGGAATGTGAAGTTTCTGTATGCCCAACAAGAGGAAATGGGATTGATAGGCATCTAGCTGGCTCTGCTACAAGTGGTGATGGATACAAAGGTATGTGGAAAACTACTGAAGGAATTAGAAATTGTCAAACTGGAAAAGTGATAGCTGTCTTCAAATACCTGAAAAGAAGTACATGATAACTTCCTCAAATATTTAAAATGTTGTTGTGTGGAGGAAGGATAGCTTCTGAAAGCAGAACTTGAAACAATGAATAATGTTAGTATGAAACAAATTTAAATCTGTTTTGTATAAGAACTTGCTCTCAATAGAGCCGTTCATCCTAGAATAGATACTTTGTGAGTGTTGAGATAATAATTTCTTAAGAGTTTACCATGTGCTAAATTCTTATTTTTGAGATGTAACTAACAGGTAACATTGTGTAAGTTTAAGTTGTACAATGTGTTGATTTAATATTCTTGTACATTGAAAAATGACTATCATCATAGCATTAACTAACATCTCCATCACATCATTATAATCACCATTTCTTTTTTTTTTTTTTGTGGTGAGAACACAAGATCTGTTCTCTTAGCAACTTTCAAGTATATAATACAGTATTATTAACTATAATCACCCTGCTGTACTTTAGACACCCAGAACTAATTTATCTTGTAACTAGAAGTTTGTACTCTTTGACCAGCATCTCCCTCTGCTAAATTCTTTTTCTTTTTTGTCTTTTCAGGGCTGCATCTGTGGCATATGGAAGTTCCCAGGCTAGGGGTCAAATCGGAGCTGTAGCTGCTGGCCTACGCCACAGCCACAGCAATGGCAGATCCAAGTTGTGACTGTGACCTACACCACAGCTCACAGCAATGCTGGATCCTTAACTCACTGAGTGAGGCCAGGGATCGAACCCCCAACCTCATGGATACTAGTTGGGTTCATTACTGCTGAGCCATGATAGGAACTCCTGTCTGCTAAATTATTTATTTATTTATTTGTTTGTTTATTTATTTATTATTATTTTTTGTCTTTTGAATTTTTAGGGCCGCACCTGCGGCATATGGAAGTTTTCAGGCTAGGGGTCGAATCGGAGCTGTTGCTACTGGCCTATGCCAGAGCCACAGCAACACCAGATCCAAGCCACGTCTGCGACCTATACCACAGCTCATGGCAACGCCGGATCCTTAACCCACTGAGTGAGGCCAGGGATTGAACCCAAAACCTCATTGTTCCTAGTCGGGATTCGTTTCTGCTGCACCCCGATGGGAACCCCCCCTCTGCTAAATTCTTAATCACTTAGTCATAACACTCTTGAGGTAGTGCTAATATAAATATCCTTACTTTTTGAATGGGGAAACCAAGTCTCAGACAGATTAAGTAACTTGCCCAAATGACACACAGATGGTAAGAGGCAGAGTCAGAATTGAATCTTGGTCTTTCTGAACTCAAAGCCCATGCACTTAAACCCTATGTCACACTGCGACATAGAGACCAAACACTTTTTATCAGGTATTATGGACAGATAAGCAGTTCAGCAGGGATATTTCAGAGAGGATTTCTTCATCATGTCTGAAATGGACAGACATGGAAGGCCTTTCATGACAGCAATGGGTGAAAAGCTTTCTGGGAACATTGAGATGTTCTATTAAGCAACTAGTGCTTTTGTGTTGGAAGGTGCTGAGGAAACTTAGGAGTCCTACAGAGAAGCAGAGTTAAACAAAATCCATTTTGGGTCCCGACTTTGCCGTAAGTATGTAGTCGCCACAAGTGGTAAATGGCATTAGGAAATTTGGGAGAGGAAAATGACCCATGGTGCCATATCCTATGTGTGAGAGCTTGGCCGGTACAAAGCAAATCGATACAGTCACCATCAGGAATGTTGCCGGGCTTTCATTGGATGCTCAACATCTCCCCCTGCAGGGCTTGGAAATGCAAATTATCTATCTGTGTGGGCTCTAGTGATTTGTTTAGTTCACACGCGCCCAGATAGGAGCAGGCTCTGGCAGTCTTAGTAATTTTGTCAGGTAGCCATGGAGACACTTTGTTGCTTCAGAAACTCATAGCCTACAAAGGAGGGATAGATTCTGAAAGCACTGGAAATGCATCATAACTCCCTGTCTCTGACTTGGATTTCTAAAAGTAAATGTGTAAAACAAACTCAACTGGACCCACATATCCAATCCTATTAAGAAACTCAACTGGACAGAATACAGGGTTACAAGTCTTGCATCTTATAACAAGTAAGTTTTTAATTTTGATTCAAGTGGCCATTCAGGAATTTCTTTCTTCCAAGATTTAAACACTGCAAGAAAAAATGTACACTGTCTAGTTTATAAAAATTTCTACCCTTGTTTAAGTGGTTCAGAGTTCACCAGAGACCACGACAGAACAATATGTCATTTAAATGTAAAACAAAACAGAGTTCACCTACAAGGAGGAGAAAGAGTAAATGTATTTAGACCACAGAGTTGAACAGATTGCCATGCTTGGGCTATAAGATTTCCAGTTGCTAAAGCTATAAGAGAAACACAGAGTTATATATTTTTTCATTTTCTGACAACAGGAAGCAAATAAATCTATCAGCAGATAGAATTTTTTCCCCCAAAAACTAAATGAAATTATGAATGAATGGCATGGGGTCCTTGTATAAAACACAAAGGTTTATGGACTGAACAGAATTTAACTTCAGCAGCATAGAGGATACTGAAGCACACGTCAGATGGCTCTTGAATCAGCCACCCGCAAAGACGGTATCACTTTAAGAAGGAACAATGAGGTCATTTTTTGCAACAGGCATTGTTGATGCAGAGCAAAAATTCTTTTTCCAGAGTCTAAGTTAATAAAGGGCTAGAACTGTGAAGCTCAATATTAGGGATTCTCAAGCTTTACTGAGCCACCTTGGGAGCTTGATAAAAAAGTGGATTCTTAGGCCCTTTTCCCAGAGCTGTGGATTTAGTTGGTCTAGGGCAGAACCCAGAAATGTGCATTTTTAACCCTAACTCCACCAAGTTTTAGAAATGGAGGTTGTCTATGGGTGTGATTTTGAGAAACACAAATGAGATGACATAAATGGATTTGGGGTAGTTGCTGGATCAAGGTCTGATTACAATGAGTGCAAAATCAGCTAGAGGTATTTTACAGCCTCTGTGGATTTAAAGCTCATCTGCAAGGAGAATGCTCAAGGTCAATGAGAGCCAGTCACTGTGCAAGATGCGTTGCTTGCATGTACTGAGCCATTTAAAGAACCAACGAGCCGCAGGCAGTGTTTCTCTTCACAGCACGTTACATTAGATGTCTCCTTAAAGGATCTGTCGTGAATTGCTTAGAGCAACGAGTCTATCCTGTCATTCCAGTTACAGAATTACGTGAGCTTGGTGTTATGTCCAGAGTCCCAGGAATGTTAAGTGTATCCTCAAATGGTTGCATTTTTTTCTGTTGCTCATAGTTATGAAACACAGATGTTTATAGGCTGTGTCACCATGGGAAGAATTCATGCTTTGAAGTTCTTTCTCCATCTGAGAATTCTAAACACGCCAGTGGTCGTCATGACCTGGAGGGGAATAGGGGTGATGGACACCAGGGGAGAAGTTGGTGGCGAGATCAGAGAGTTCCTTCAGCTTCTCCCATAGCTGCCGAACACAGGATATGTCCAGCTTTTGAAAACAGACAAAAACCAAACAAAACCCCACCTGGCTCTTTGGGTCAAATAATGGTTAATTTGGGGGGCTTGGTGTTGGAGCATGTGATGGGATATAGTTCAGAGAACACATGGGAGAGGGGAGAGGAAAAGTACTGGACATCATCTGAGAGTCTAATCCACAACCCCAAAACCATGGTGGTACATATGACACCTTTGAAGGTCCGCATAAGAGATTTCCAAGTCATAAATCTTAAAAAAAAAAATGTTTTTTCATTATACTGGAACACAGGACATCAATCTTGGGGCAAAGTTTTAGAAAGTAGGGAAGAGTCCAGTCCTCTGGATTCAGACTGCCGACAAGGTTGAAAAATTAAAAATCTTATCAGGCATTTGTTTGGTTTTCTTCTTCACAATACAAGCAATTAACTGTGCCACTCCTCCACCCTCCATCCACTAAATGGCTGATTAAACAGCTATTTCAGTTCAACACTCTGATTTTCATAATTTACCATTTAACATCTGGCTCTGTTCATATTATCAATTCTAAGTGCTAAGAATATGTTTAAATCAACTAAAGTATTTCCATAGTGTTCTATTTAGGGAATTTTTCTCTGCCTGTCTTTTAACCTCCTAAAGGCAGCCAACCTATTAGTTAAAGTATTTTGGCACACTAAAACGATGAATGGTTTTCAAAGCTTGGAAAATGGAAAACTTCAGAGAAATCACAACCATATCCAGCTTGTAATGCTGTTTATGTACTTTCTGTGGGATGTATAACTTCATCCTGTGGAAGGATTTCCCTTCACTCTGAATCCCCCAAGGTGTCTGACTGATTTCCCTCTTCCTTTGGGGCTGTTTGTGTTTAAAAAAGAATGCCCAAGAGAAGGATAACCATCTTGCTGTTGCTTCACGGACACGCATGCATTCTCGCACCATTTCTGTCCTCTCTTCCTCATAAGTGATGAGATGAAGAATGGAGTTTAAGCGCATCATCAAAATTGCACAGTAAGTGGCCAGGGGTCTCAAACGGCACTAATAGAAGCTGAATTACCAGAGGAGGGGCACGCAGCTGGAAGTTAGATATTGCATCATCTGGCCTTCCTCTGCTGAACAAAGAAAATCATTTTGTAAAGTATTTACAGATGCTCTTATTTCCAGTGACATAGTGCATTTGTTTAATTGGAAGTTTTTCATCTGAAACTTTGAAATTTTCCTTAGTATGGAAAACCCCATAATAATTCATGGGACCCTGGTGTATACTGGAGGACAAAAGTGTGGAATCTTAAAGCTAACCCAACAATTTGCATAACCTCCAGAGGCTGAATATTCTGGGACATTTCCATTTATTTATTTATTTATTTATTTATTTATTTATTTATTTATTTAATAACATAGATGATCTGTCTTTATGACAAAGAGAAGATCTAGAAAAATGGTCTCTGTAGCCATGACACTTTTCCTGCTGTGTGGTTTTCAATCTTTATTAGACACTACAGTGTGAATATTCAAACTGATATTCTTGGGAATTGTGAATTTCTGCAGGAAAGCAAGGATCAAGATGGATTTCCAAATGAAAGATATTGTTGTTATTTATTAGTTTATTAGCTTATTCATTTGGAGATTCCTCCAAAGAATCCCATTTTGGGAGTTCCCATTGTGGCTGAGTGGTTAACAACCCAACTAGTAACCATGGCAACAGGGGTTTGATCCCTGGCCTTGCTCAGTGGGTTAAGGATCTGGCATTGCTGTGGCTGTGGTGCAGGCTGGTGGCTGTAGCTCCCACTCGACCCCTAGCCTGGGAACATCCATATGCCACGGATGTGGCCCTAAAAAGACAAAAAAAAAAAGGACCCAAAAGAATCCCATTTTATGCAGAGCCACAGAGACAGATGACGCAAATCTAAATATTTTCATATTTAATGTAAAGACTAGTGGTAAACACACTGTTGGCTTATTTTATGACAATGAATCAATTGCTCAGGAAACAATCCTTCAGTTGAATAAAGGAAAAGGGGTAGCATCTCCACGAGCCAGTTCAAATAATGAATTGATTGCCCCGCCACCCTTCTTTATCCTGTAGGAAAGTAGCCTGCAGAAAGGACAGGCAGGCACACTCTCGAAGCAAGCCAAGGGACACAAAAAGCAAACCAGATGAATAGTATCTCCACTGAAGTCACTCCTATCTTTCCAATTCAGGATCTTGGGGGAATTTTTCTGTATATCTCCTGACAGACCCAAATAAACAGGAATACCAGGAAGAGTTTGTTCAGAGAGGTTAGTTTCAGTTTTCCAGTTTCTTGGAATTGATGGCCAGTGTTATTCCCTTCCACATGATGATTCACCCCTCCAACCCCCTCCTTTCTCTTTGGCTTCATTTCTCATTAGCGTAAGAGCTGGATAAAATATGCGTTGCTTTGGAGTCAGATTAAATCAATCAACCAGCCAAAATGTGTTTATTAACTATTCAGAAAATGGCCTGTGCTGGGTTCTGTGCTGGAATCATGTGGAAGTGCCAGCCACGATCCTTTTCAATAGAAACGTAGATTTTTATGTTCAAGATCATTAGGGTCCTTCTGTTCTAGCCAAGTCCATTCCCTTGCTGTCCATACACAGGACTCAGATTTCGTCCTCTGGAAAATTGCTGTGCTTGGACCTGAAATGCCTTCCCCACATCATTCTGGCAATTCATATTTTTCCAAGAATAGCTCAAAATTCAGGTCTTTCTAAAAGACTTTACAGATGAAACTTATCCCACTTTTATTTTTCTGTGTCACCTCTGCAGCTATGTTAGTTCCCAATCTGTATGTTCTTTGCGGATTCTTTGAATATGGACCATATCCATTATGGTGTCTCAAGTGCTTAAAAAAGCCCATTAAGGAAGTCCATAACATGATAACTACATAGCTCTATTTATTTTTAGTAACAGGGTTGATCTAAAAACTCATCCTGCCATTATTGGAAATAAAAGTATGACTGTCTTTTAAGCTTCTCCCTCTTGTGACATTATCTCTTTATCACCTTTCCCACAGAACGGTATCTTTTGCTTGAGGACATAATAACAAGAAGCTTCTAAGAATTTGGTAGTACTTTGAAACAAATTTGTTTAAAACTTTCTTCAAAGATAATTTATATGAATATACTTGTCAACAGCATCTTTGTAATTGATGCTACATCAGAGAAAGTTAACCATACATGTATCTGTGGATTGGGCACCCACTGGCATAGTTCCCCAAGCTCTTGGGGAATTTTCTGCCCTCTGACTGGGAAGCACTGGTTTAAAATATATGTCCTTTGACTGAATTTAGTGGAGTCGTATGGCACAATTTTAGAGGGACTCATATCAAGACAAGTGCCAGACCTGGTAAGATAATCTTTAAACTTTAAATTTAGGCTCTGAATTTTATTTCCTTATTTACTTCTTAATTTTCTTTCTCTGTTCCTCTCTCCTCCTTCCTTCCTTTTCTTTTTCCTCTTATATGCTTAATTGGATGTCTTGACCCTTTTTTAAAATTATTACTAAAGCATAGTGGATTTATAATATTGTGCCAATTTCTGCTGCACAGCAAAGTGAGCCAGTCATACATATAAATACATATATATGATATATATATATATATCTCTTCCATAATGGAGCTCTTTGAATGATATATTAAGTCCAGCTCATTTTGGCTAACGCTAAAGGCAGACTTGAACCTTGTAAATAAGAGTAATAATCATCTGCACAAGGTTTACCATGTGTTAGACAAAAGCTTTACATGTATTAGCTCATTTAGCTCTTATTCCTCTAGGAGGTAACTATTGTTATAATAATAATAATTATTAGTATTATCCCATTTTCCCTGTCACTCTGTATCCAGATTCTCTTATCTTCATTATCCAGGTTGACCTTCAGCCTGCAGATATATCCATTGTTAAAAAGCAACAATCCAGCTCCTAGTTCTGTTTCAAGGTTCCCAACCATCATGAATGTGTGTTTACTTCCTGTCATCATCTGCTTCTCTTCTATCCCCCAAAATGTACTTGAGGCTCTTTCCAAAGATGTGATGGCTAAAGTTTATTTAGGGAGTCATGGCCTGGGTTTTATTCTTGGGTCAGATGCTCTGACTTCCAAACGTATGTTCTGTAGGCAGTGCTGAAGTTCATTCTGAAGATTGTCCTGTGGCCCAGGTGTAAGAGCAGCTGAGATCAACCTCAGGCTGATTTCCACCTACTGCTCTTTATGAGGGGAACAGTAATAACTCTGGATGATCATAGGGCAGGTCAGTGAATACTTTTTGACACCATCTTTACCATCTTTACTGTAACTACAATAACAAGTTTCTCAACTATATTTTAATATCTGACTATGGCAAAATGATGCCCAAGCTAACATTAATAAATTAATTCATTGAGGGGCAAAACACTGTTTGCGAATTTCTGAAGGGTAATTTAATCTAAGGATAAATGTTTGGCGTAAACAGTGCAGTGAAGTAGTTCTTCCAAATATTACATCTCAATAAGTGAATTCCAGATAAGAGAAGATGTTTTATGCTGCCCATTGCTTTTAAGGCAGTGGGGAGATGGAGAAACTTGCTGAGGACTTTTATTTATTTATTTATTTTGTCTTTTTGCCATTTCTTGGGCCGCTCCTGCGGCATGTGGAGGTTCCCAGGCTAGGGGTTGAATCGGAGCTGTAGCCACCGGCCTACGCCAGAGCCACAGCAACGCGGGATCCGAGCCGAGTCTGCAAACTACACCACTGCTCATGGCAACGCTGGATCGTTAACCCACTAAGAAAGGGCAGGGATTGAACCCGCAACCTGCTGAGAATTTATATTTAAATAGACAGTCAGGAGTTCTTATTGTGGTGCAGCAGAAACGAATCCAACTAGTATCCATGAGGATGTGGATTGATCCCTGTCCTCACTCAGTGGATTGGGGATCTGGTGTTGCTGTGAGTTGTGGTGTAGGTTGCAGACAGGGCTGGGATCCTGAGTTGCTGTGGTGTAGACTGACAGCTATAGCTCCGATTTGACCCCGAGCCTGGGGCCCTCCATGTGCCACAGGTGCAGCCCTAAAAAGCAAAAAAAAAAAAAAAAAAAAAAAACCAAAAAACAAACAAAAAAAGGTAGTCATCTCCTCTCTCCAATTATGTGCAAGGGGAGAATACAGATGATCTGCAGAAAATTTGGGCTCAGTTCCAGCACACAGAAGAATGGATGATTGTGGAACTGAAAGAAAAAATGAATCCCCAATTTAGGAGTTCAGTTGATTAAAATTAAGCTGAAGTCATAAATTGGAAATGTTTAGTAATAAGACACTTGAAATAATGGAGAACTGTTGAAACACTGCTTTGGTAATATAAAACACTGAGCTGGCTTCTTAACATCTTGTTTTGAAAGATATGAAATCAACTTAGATATTATTTGCATTCCAGGCACCAGAAAATTTGGATTAATTCGATCCTTATTCTGTTTCTTAGAATTATGTTGTGTTTCTGTCTATTGCTTTTTAATTAAAAACAGCAGACATTTTGTAAAATACTGACATTTTAATTGTTTAATAGTTTCAAAGACTGCTGACATAATTTTGAGGGTTTGACTGTTTAAAATAAGAGATTATACTTATAGAATCTTTGATGAGAAGAACTGTTAAGGTAGAAAACTCTTTTCTGTAAGATATTTTATTCATAAACTGTAAAGAGACTTCTGTTGTACTGATGTTTACTCATCTCTTCTTTCGTAAGTAACAGGGTTTTAGCTAGGTATAGGAATACCTAGAATAGAGGCATGGAGGGATAGCCATATGACTGAATTATGGCCAATAAGATTCAAATAGAGGTAATTTGTAAACTCATGAAAATATTTTCAAAGGGACAGCATATGCCCTACTTCTCCCTTTCCTCTTTTGTGGAGTCTGGAATGTGGTTGGGATGGCAACTCAGAAAATGCAGACAAAAACTCTAGCAATAAAGAGCAAAGATAGAAGGACCTAGGTGTCTGAACCCCACAAAGGGGTCCTAACTGTCTATGATCTCATATTTCCAGATTTCATTTATATGAGAAAGGAATAAACAACTTTTATTTAAGCCACCATTATTATGTACATATTGCAGTTCCTAACTAATAACCAATTTTGTGCTAGTGATCTGCTGACTATGATCTCATTAAGTTCTAATGAATTCAATCAAAATAAACTCTCCAGATTGTCTTAAAATTAGAAACATCACCAAATATATTCCTATTGTAAAAAAGTTATTTTATAAGTTGAACAAGAAATTATAGAAACACGATACATAATCTCAATTTTCTGAGGCAGTTGTCAAACCCAGAGTTGTATGTATGCCTTAGACCCAGAGCTGTCCAATCTTTCTGCAGTGATGGAAATATTCCATTTCTGTGTGGTCTGATATTGTAGCCACCTACTATATGTGGCTGTTGAGCACATGAAATGTGGCTAATATGACTGAGAAATCAAGCTTTTAATTTTATATAATTTAATTTTTTTGGTCTTTTTTTTTCAGGGCTGCACCTGCAGCATATGGAAGTTCCATGCTAGGGGTCGAATTGGAACTGCAGCTTCTGGCCTACACTACAGCCACAGCAATGCGGGATCCTGAGCTGCATCTGCGACCTACACAACAGCTCAAGGCAATGCCAGATACTTAACCCACTGAGGAAGCCAGGGATCGAACCTGCATCCTCATGGATCCTAGTTGGGTTCGTTACCGCTGAGCTATGACAGGAACTCCCTAATTTAAATTAATTTAGATTTAAATAGCCATGCCCTTAGATCATGGCCATAATGATTTTAGTTTTCAAACTTTTTAAAGCTCAATAACATACCCACAGACTATCTCTTTTTGAGAATTTAAACTTTCTGGAGAAACCTCCAATGTAACTGAATTGCAAAATATATGCTTAGATGTTTTCACTTGATGTGCTTTATAAGGTTGTTAGCCGTAAATCAGTTAAATATTGGGGAAGAAAATTTGGTCATCTACCAAATATGATGTTTTGGATATATGGATATTGAACTTTACTTGGAAGAGTAATTAGAAAGAGGGCCAATGAGATTGAGGCCTTTCCTAGATATGGACACTAAAATTAAGTAATTAACTAAAGGGAAAATCTTACTTTTCTGTCCTCTCTACTGAGAATGTGATCTATACAGTTTAGTCAAAAATGGTAATAGTCATAGTGGTTACGGCACAGATGAAATTAGACCAAGATTCTAGTTCTAGCTCAACTAACTCACTGTGTGATCCTGGGCAAGTTGCCTAATTATCAGTTGCAGTTCATCATCGGCAAGATGAAGTTAGCAGTAATTCCTATTTATAGAGTGGTGCGGCTCATGTGAGATAATTTTCATTAAGCACTTGGTGTAGCGCCGGGATCAGAGCCAACACTCTGAAACTTATAGAAAGAGAGGCCACAATCTAGTTCTAGAACCAAAGGATAAAAATGAAAAAAGATGGGAGTTCCCCTCGTGGCTCAGTGGAAACGAATCCGTCTAGGAACTATGAGGTTATGGGTTTGATCCCTGACCTCCTTCAGTGGGTTAAGGATCTGGTGTTGCCGTGAGCTGTAGTGTAGGTTGTAGATGCAGCTCAGATCTCACATTGCTGTGGCTCTGGTGTAGGCCAGCGACTATAGCTCTGATTCGACCCCTAGCCTGGGAATCTCCATATGCCTCGGGTGCGGCCCTCAAAAGCAAAAAAAAAAGAAAAAACCAAAAACAAAGAAAAAAGATGAATGAAAAAAGTAAATACCCCAAAGGAGACAGACTCAATCACCAATGGGAATGCATTGATCTTGCAAATGCTTTGGGGGTACTTCTCTGTAGAGGCAGAAGGAGAATTTATAAAAGTTAGAAAATTATCAAATAATTAACATATATCCAAATAGATAACATGTAACTTTTAACAGGGGTCATGTAAGTGTTAAGAAATATCACATCAACCTTTACAGTGAGTTGAGTTAGAACTAGATATTTTTATCATCTGATCCAGAAAGCTTAAAAACAACCTCATGAGGCAGACAAAGATGGAGGTCAAATTTACTCTGATTACTTATATATTTATTTCCCTGAAAACCAGAAGAGATTAAAAGTCAAAATGAGTGTGTGGAAAATTGGATGTTCTCTAGCCCACGTCTCTTACACGTACATAATTAACTAGAAAATCAAATATACTCTGTATGTAATAGTAAAATTAAGTGTTTTTAGGAAAACCACCTCTTTTGGTTTACATTGAGGTGGTGAGGTAGGGTAAGAAACTTCATATAAGAAATTAACAAATTAAGTGTTTTCAATTTCCAATATTTTTTGGTGTTGAAATATTCGTTAGGCGTTTGCTATTTTCTTAGCTTAGGTGTATGAGGGAAAAAAGAGAAGTGAGTTAGGAGTAAACGAATAATGGTTTTAATAAAAGTGGGCAAATCTGAAGAAAAATGTATGGGCCAAATAAAAATTTTACCAAATAACCTCCAATAACTTCTGTAAGATTTCTTTACCCAGTTTCAGCTTGATACTTTATTATTTTAATATTTTGTATATTCTTGTGCTAAAGCCAAGGATTTCCCTGAGGACATTCTTACAAAATTGTAGGACTCTCATTTTAAAATTAAAAAAATAAGCAAAAATTATGTAATCCAAAATGTTGGGTTTTCTTATTCCTATGACCTAATCTGGCTGCATTTCAGGAAAAGAATTCTGGTCATCAGGGGTTTCAGTCACTGGAAGATAGGGGAATGTAAGGGTGGGTGAGGTAGGGTAGAATTTAAAGGGATCTTGATGAAAAACTTGTGTTGCTTAGAACTGGCAAAAGCTGTAGTTACCAGTGTAGCATGCCATCCTGGATTTGGTAATGAAATTGATCTGTTTTGAGACATAACCATCTGACAAATTCTGGGACACAGAGGAGTTTTCTGGCTTTCATCAGTGGTTTTGGTTATAAGCAATAGAAATCAACCCCAGCTAACTGAAATGAGAAAGGACTTTTTGGGCAACTCACAGAATCAATGGGAGGTCTAAAGAATTAGGCTTGGAAAAAAGACAGGAGCCAAGAGAGGTTTGCTTGCAATAAACATGGCCAGGAATCCACCACCTCCCGTGCCACCCTCACTAGACTCACGGTGCTTATGCTGTCACCATTCCCAGCCTTCTCTACATCTCTTTGTCCTCATCATTACAGTCAAAGTCCCTGAAGAAAGCACTTGATTGTAGAACTTACATCCATTACCTTATCTTTCAGGGCTTTTAGCTTTCACTTTGAGACACAGACAGCTGGGAGTTATTTCCTAGAGAAAGTTGTTCCCCCCCCCAAAAAAAATAAATAAATAAAATAAAATAAAAAGTCCACCATACTTTCCGCACTGTACCCTGGAGTTGGGCTTATTGGTTCCTCAGCTAAGCAGAACTGCTCTTCAAGGAGGTAGTGTCGTGCCAGATGTGTTCAGGTAATGTGAGAGCTGCTTAAAGGAGGGGCACATATTATATATGTGGACGATAACTTTAAATCTTTGCAGAACTTACATGGCAAAGGTTTATGTTACACATGGCACAGGGCATGCAGGAAAGATGATGGTTAAAAAGGTTCCTTTTGTTGCTGATAACTCCAACCCCAAACCTTTCCTGGGCTAAGGAGGAGCTAGTACAGGAAGGCAGGTGGAGTACAGAGAGCTGTGCTTCCCTTCCCCCTACCATCCTAAAGCAGATGAAGCCCAGCTGAAGCCTGGGGAAAGATTTGAAAGTGGCAGTTCCTGGGGAGAGTTTAGCCCATGGACATCCCTGAGCACTCAGGGAGAAGGTTGACATTGTCTAGTACACATGTGCCTGTTTTTTTGGCCCCCAAGAAGCCAAAGAAAGGCTAGGTGTTCTCCACTTCTGAGGTTGAGAGAACATGAGAAGCCCATGGAGAAAAGAGACATCCTCCTTATTCCTCAGCAAGGGACTGAAACCTTTTCATTCATGCAAGGGGCCACCTGGCCAGATATTCTGTGCCTCCATCACTCTCAAGATTCCACCCCAAAGTACCCCCAAGAATAGACAAAGGAAAACAGCACTACACCTCAGGGGCCAGCAGTCATAGAGAAGAGCAAATAATGAGAACAGACTTTACAAAACCTGAAGAATTTTCTTGAGGAAAGACTTTAAGCAAATTGTAAATAAATAAGACCACAAGATAGGGGAAGATATTTAGAGGCAAAAACAGTAGTAAGGAAGGGCTCTCATTATATAAAGGTAAATCAAAATGGATAATCATAGACCATCTGAATGTGTAAAAGCTAAGAGGAAATTAATATAGACGGAGGTTAAAAATGGAATGGAATTTCATGAAATTAATGACATTTTAAAATGATACAAAGTCTACATAAATGTGAAAACTGGTTCTTTTAAAATTCAATAAAATAGGAGTTCCCTTCATGGCGCAGTGGTTAACGAATTCGACTAGGAACCATGAGGTTGCAGGTTTGGTTCCTGGCCTTGCTCAGTGGGTTAAGGATCTGGTGTTGCCGTGAGCTGTGGTGTAGGTTGCAGACGTGGCTCAGATCCTGCGTTGCTGTGGCTCTGGCGCAGGCCGGTGGCTACATCTCCGATTCGACCCCTAGTCTGGGAACCTCCATATGCCGTGGGTGCAGCCCCAGAAAAGGCAAAAAGACAAAAAAAAAAAAATTCAATAAAATAGATAAGTTCTTTGGGGACTACATTAAGACAAAAAGAGAGTAAAAGTATATAAAATTAGCAATGGGAGAGGAAATGTAACCACGGAAAAGTAAAATTTAAAATAATTGTAAGGTAATGCCATATAAAACTCAATTGCCACAAATTTGGAATCTTACAAGAAATGGATAATTTTCTAGCAAAACTTAATTAGCTGAGATAACCCAAAGTTAATTTGAAAAACTTGACTAATTACCATAGGGTTATGATAAGAGTCATCTATACTTGTTAAAACTATAAATTCCTATAGCTGATTGTATCCCAGATCCAATGAATCAGAATTTTCATGGTGGGACCTAGTAATTTCTACATTTACCAGGAGCCCCAGTTGATTCCTTTCATTAGTGAAGCTGGGAAATTCTACCACAGAAGATTTAGGCTGGGTAATTGCAGACCTACCATTTAAGAAAACACTTTAGAACCTGATGTTTTTTACAGATGAGTTCTATACAGCCTTTAAATTACAGATATTTTCAATTTACATAACTATTCCAGCCCACAGAAAATAATAAATTTAAAATAATAAATTTATTTAGTACAAAATGTACAATAATACCCCAAAAGTTCAATAATATAGTACAAAAGAAAAAAATTATAGGAGTTCCTGTTGTGGCTTAGTGGTTAACGAATCTGACTAGGAAACATGAGGTTGCGGGTTTGATCCCTGGCCTTGCTCAGTGGGTTAAGGATCCAGCGTTGCCATGAGCTGTGGTGTAGGTCACAGACGTGGCTCAGATCTGGTGTTGCTGTGGCTCTGGTGTAGGCCGGCAGCTACAGCTCCGATTTGACCCCTAGCCTGGGAACCTCCATATGCCGTGGGAGCGGCCCTAGAAAAGGCAAAAAGACAAAAAAAATTAAAAAAAAAATAAAAAAAGAAAGAAAAAAAGAAAAAAATTACAGACCAAACTTACTATTGATATAGATGAAACAATCTAATAAAATAGCACATAGAATCTAGCAACATATCACAATAATAATAATATACTATCACCATACAGAATTTATTTTATGATTACAAGAATGATTTATTTTTTTTATATTTTATATATATATATTTTATATATATATAGATTCTTTTCTACTCTACAGCATGGCGATCTACTTATACTTACATGTATACATTCTTTTTTCTCACATTACATGTTCCATCATAAGTGACTAGACAGAGTTCCCAGGGCTACACAGTAGGATCCCATTGCTAATCCATCTCAAAGGCAACATTCTGCATCTATTTACCCCAAGCTCCCAGTCCCTCCCAGTCCCTTCCCTTCCCCCTTGGCAACCACAAGTCTGTTCTCCAAGTCCATGATTTTCTTTTCTATGGAGAGTTTCTTTTGTGTCATATGTTATAGTCCAGATATAAGTGATATCATATGGTATTTGTCTTTCTCTTTCTGACTTACTTCACTCAGGATGAGAGTCTCTAGTTAAATCCATGTTGCTGCAAATGGCATTATTTTGTTCTTTTTTATGGCTGAGTAGTACTCAAAATGGTTGAAAGACCTAAGTATAAGACAAGACACCATCAAACTCCTGGAAGAGAATACAGGCAAAACATTGTCTGACATCAACCTTACAAATGTTTTCTCAGGTCAGTCTCCCAAAGCAACAGAAATAAAAGCAAAAATAAACCAATGGGACCTAATCAAACTGACAAGCTTTTGCACAGCAAAGGAAATAAACAAACAAAAAAACCCCCAAAAAACAAAAACCCCAAAAGACACCTTTCAGAATGGGAGAAAATAGTTTCAAATGAGGCAACTGACAAGGGCATAATCTCTAAAATATTCATACAAGAATGATTTAAAACAAGACTCTATCTCTTCTTGGACTTTTGGCTAAGATCAAGTGTAGTATCTCTTCTTATCAGTTTATTATCTGATATATCCTCTACCCAAGATCAATATATTAAATGGATTTTTGGAGCTAGGAGTTGGAATAGGAGCTTGCTCTGTCCACTCCATGCATCGACCTAATATTGCAGAACTTCCAGGAATGGTGCACCCCCTGTGGGGGAAATAGAATCTAAGGTTTAAAGAACAGCAAATAGTGGAGTTCCCTTCATGGCACATTGGTTAACGAACTCGACTAGGACCCATGAGGATGCAGGTTCAATCCCTGGCCTCCCTCAGTGTGTTAAGTATGCAGCATTGCCATGAGCTGTGGGTATGTTGCAAACGTGGTTTCAATCCTTCGTTGCTGTGGCTGTGGTATAGGCCAGAAACTGTAACTCCAATTTGACCCTAGCCTGGGAACTTGCATATGCCACATGTGCGGCCCCAAAAAGAAAAAAAAAAAAACAATAAAACAAGGCTCTGTCAACATCATTTATTTCGTTAATAAATTGAAAGAGAAAATAGCATAAGATCACTATCAGTAGATGCTGAAAAGACATTTGATAATATGGATTAATCATTCCCAATACAAACTATAGGCAAAACAGGAATAAAGTGAGATTGTTCAAATATGATAAAGGCTATTTTCTAAAAGCTAATAGCAGCTATAATTACAAGTAGAAATACACCAAAATATCTTCAGTTGAAATAAGAAACGATACAGGGATGCCAGCTATCACTATATTGAATATGATATTCAATTCAGTGGAAAAGTATAAGTTATTTAATTAAAGGAGGTAAAACCATTAATTATCTACCTGAAAGAAAATAATGGTAAACCTCTATCTCAACAGTGTGTACAAAAATTAATTTCAGATGAATTAAAGACATAAATGTAACAAAATTAAAAAGTAAAAAAATTAGAAAAAATCTAGGAGACTATTCATAATTTGGGAGATGATGAGAACTTCTTAATGAGGCAGGCAACATAGGAGCTATAAAAGACAAATAAATTTGATGATATAATAATAAAAAAATCCTTTTGCAAGGCAAAAGATAACATAAACTCAAAAAGCAAATGACAGAGTTGGAAAAATATTTATAATTCAGATGGTTATCTACAACTTAGCCCCCAAATGAACAAATGATATAAATAAATAATTCTTAAAAGAGTAAATCTAGTCAATAGAAAACGAGGTGCTCCAATTAGCAGAATACAAATTAAAGTAGAAATAAGAGATTGCTCTTTTGAACTGTTAGTTTGATGGGTATGAATGGAGACACAGGGAAAAGGAAAGTCTTATGCCTTGATGTTGTAAATTCTTACAGCCTTTGAAAAAGGTAATTTAGTTACATCTTTCTTTTAAAACTAAAAAATTCATACGCCCTTTGACCCAGCAATCTGCTTGTGGGGAACCTATCTCATGCAAATAAAAGCAAGGGGCTTTGTGAGGCATTGCTACAGTGGGGCATTGCTACAGTGACAACAACCTGGAAACAAAATAAATGCCAAATGAATAGGAAAGAAGGATAAATAAGTTAGAATACATGCACCTCATAGCATATCACACAGTCATTAAAAGGAGTGTGATTTTATTCAACTGATTTGTTGACTCCCAGGGATTGCCAGAGTATTGCCAAAGAAGGAAAGTAAGATACAGGGATCATAGCATATTATGACTCTATTTTTATAAAGCAAACAATGCCAAAAAGCCGCTATATATCTGATGATTTATGAATACTTACATATGTGTATATGAATAAACATGCTTGTGTGTGGAGATAAGTATATGCAGAGTGCAGAGGGGTACACATTGATAGTTAACATGCGATAGAAAGGTGAGTGGAGAGGGAATGGGGGTGGAGATAGAAGCAGGTTAAAAAAAAAAGGCAACAGCAAAAATAAAAAAGCTTTTCCTAGGAACAACAAGATCCTACTGTATAACATGTGCAACTATATCCAAAATCCTATAGTAAACATAATGGAATATGAAAAAGTATATAAATATATATAAGTATGTGAGTATATATATATATAATTGAATCACTTTGCTGTACACCAGAGACTAACACAACGCTGTAAATCAACTATACTTCAATACAGATAAGTAAGTAGGAGTTCACTTGTGGCACAGTGGCTTAAGGAGCCAGCATTGTCACTTTACGGTGGTGTGGCTTTGATCCCTGGCCCAGGAACTTTCGCCATGCTGCGGACATGTTCAAAAACAAACAAAGATACAACCCCACAAACCCCCCAAATAAATAAATAAATAAATAAATAAATAAATAAATAAATAAAATGAAACCAAGTAAAAGCCCCCCAAAGACTTTTCTAAAATGGTCCAATATGCAAAATATAATTCTATTTATGTTAGAGGATGTATATGTGTGCATTTTTGTATAAATAAATAATTTTAAGCAAATCCCAAATGCCATATAACTTTATCTAGAAATATTTCCGTATGAATTTCCAATGTGTATCTCTATATTTGCTTGTGCTGGTATCATGAGCCAGGAAAAAGGAAAAAGGTGGATGGGTGCACACCAGATTATTATTGTCAGTCACCTTGGGGGGTGGAAACGGAGAAGTTGTTGGCACAGGGATATAATTAGCTTTGCTTTTACATGGTATTGTTTCACTTGTTGCAATAAGCATGGAAAAACTAGCAATATGGTCTTTGGTTGGTTGTAGAATTGGAAGGCACCTTAGCAATATCTGCCGTATCTTCTCTCATACTCAAGCAGCATGTTTGAGCAGCTGGGAACATGAATTATTTAAAGAGAAAAATATTAGTGAGGAAACAATTTTTTAAAAAAATTAAACCTGTTAAAGTTAAGATGATACATACCTATGGTCAGTCTGCACCTAAGGAAATACATTTATCTACATTCTTTGCATTAAATACTTTCAAGTAGATGTCCTTAAATGCTCCAATTGCTGGATGTACAGATTTTGTCTCAAATAATATGGCAATAAATATCTTTTTCATATTTCATTAAAAAATATGTCTAAAAGGTGGCCCCAAACTTCTCAAATTTAAATGTTTTTTGTTTTTTTTTTAAAAATTTTATTTATTTATTTATTTATTTTTGTCTTTTTGCTATTTCTTTGGGCTGCTCCCGCAGCATATGGAGGTGCCCAGGCTAAGGGTCGAATTGGAGCTGTAGCCACAGGCCTACGTCAGAGCCACAGCAACGCAGGATCCGAGCTGCGTCTGCAACCTATACCACAGGTCACGGTAACGCCGGATCCTTAACGCACTGAGCAAGGGCAGGGACCGAACCCGCAACCTCATGGTTCCTAGTCGGATTCGTTAACCACTGCGCCACGACGGGAACTCCTCAAATTTAAATGTTAACAGAAACAAAGAATGATAGACTGGAAATAACCTTCCCTTAAAAAAAAAAAAAAAAAAAAAAAAAAAGGAAAGAAAGAATAAAGAAAGAAGGAAATCAAAAATTATGCATAGAAAGACTAGAAGGAAATATTGTACAACACAATGCTAACAGTGGCTGTCTTTCAAAAGAGATATCATGTGTTTAAAAATAGTACTTTCTATTATTTTCTGTTTTGTTAAACTTCTTTTTTTTTGTCTTTTTTTTGCCTTTTCTAGGGCCGCTCCCGCGGCATATGGAGGTTCCCAGGCTAGGGGTCGAATCGGAGCTGTAGCCACCGGCCTAAGCCAGAGCCACAGCAACGCGGGATCCAAGCCGCATCTGCAACCTACACCACAGCTCACAGCAACGCTGGATCGTTAACCCACTGAGCAAGGGCAGGGACCGAACCCGCAACCTCATGGTTCCTAGTCGGATTCGTTAACCACTGCGCCACGACGGGAACTCCTTTGTTACACTTTTTATAATTAGATGGCAATATTTTTATAACAAAAAAAATCTAAAAAACTTAAAAAATGCTTTTCTAATTCAAGTGCTAAAGTTAATTTTGACACAAAGCCTTTATAAGTATTGTGTAGAGGTCATTTCTGGAGTTACATGGATTTTTGAAATATTAAATAAGGGCAGAAATATATAAATATATATATTGTGAGTAAGTTGTCTTTAGTTGGGTCAAAAATATGTTTTCAGAAAAAATCTGTAAGAAATTGCAGACAGAAAAATATGAGAATTCTTGAAATTTTGGATCCACTATCAGGAAAATTTCAACCTGGCATGAGGCATTGAAGAGAAGAAAAAAACGTTGTTATTTCTAAACCAATATGAAAATAGTAGAAACATTACCAGACCAACTTTAGAACGGTCCACATCCCCTTTCATTAAAATAATTTCTTTCATTCACTCTCTTTTGTTCATTCATTCATATATTCATTCATTAAGTTAGGCAATTTAACCTCTGTAAACAGCAGTTTCCTTATGTGTAAAATGGGGATCCTACGGAGTACTAGTTATCCTGTTACAGAGTATTTCTGAAGGTTAAGAAGGATAATGAATACAAAGTTTTTGGCATGTAATAGGTACTAAAAAAATAGAACCTGTTATTGCTCTTTTTATTATTACCCTTGCCAAAAGGTTTCACAACTATTCCACTGAGGAGAAATTAGCACCAGAGTGTGTTAAATGCCACTTAAAATTAACCACTTATAATTAACAGCGTAAAAAACTGTGTGTATTTTATCCCAAAAAGTAGACTCAGTATTTCTGTACAATTTTAAAGCTAATATTTGTTGCCTTTGTCAAATCCTTAATTGAAAGATGCCTTTGATTTCTAAATCGGGATAGCCTATATTTTCATTAATTCTGCTGCTGAGACAGGCCAGAGCCCTTGCCCAGAGGTGGCTGAAAGCCTTCTTTCTTGTAAGAGAATCACCTTTTACAAGTGAGGCAAAGACATGGACCCTTCAAATCTTTCCAAAGTCTGTCGTTTAGGCTTCTTGATAGAAACTGCTGGTGCTAGTTTTTCTGTAAGTACCTGGTAACAGTAATCATGTGTGTCAGGGCCTAATGCATCCCATGGCCACTTGGAATAGCAACAAGGATCTCCAGATGGAAGGATGCTGCAAATGAGGTTTATATAGTTAAAAGAACATTTGAAAGTCAGGGGATACATGTGTACTTTATGTAAATCCGAATTCAATTTAAATAAACACCATGGCCTTCTGGCACCCAGTAAAGGAAGGCAGCTCAGACACATGTTCCCATCAGGTGGTAACTCTTATTAGCTGGAGTTGACTAAACTTTAAGCGAGTATGGCGAGTTCTTGGAATGGCCAGCTGTCAAAAATGGTAACTATTATTTCTGTTATTCTCAGCATAATGATCATCATCATCATTGCCCTGTGGTTATTATCTGAGGGCTCAACCAAGAAAACTTGCCCAGACCTCATTCTTGTTAATTGCAGGATGAATTTAGTGCAAGGGAGGCTGCCTTTCTAGTTATAAAATCTAATTTAGGGAGCAAAGGGATTGTGACATACGGAGATATCTTGTCCCTGCCCCCCGCCCCCAAATCCATGTGCTGGCAGCTCTTTTTCTGTCCTAGAAATTGTTGTGTTTTAGAACTGCTATTCTTAATGCCTACCCTCCTGTGATGCTGGGATACACAGGTGCTACTTCCATTGAATGTATCCAGATTTGATAAAACACAGCCAATTTTGGTGAAGCAAAGCACATAATAGTTCATGAGTGCCACAATTATGTGCTGTTTGCCAGAAGTGATAAGTTCTTTAGTTTGGGTCCTCTCTGAAGCAGAGCCTAAGGTAAGAACTAGGGTATGGGTAGTTTATTTGGGAGATGATCCTCAGAAGCAGGAGTGAAGGAGTGGAGACAGTGAGGTGGGAAAGGAGGAAGAGCTTGCATAAGGGTATATTATTGAGGCACATTAAGCAATGGGCCAGATTGTCCCGGAACCTGGGAGAAGCATACAGAATGCCTGTCAGAATCGTTCATCTGAAGGACTGTCACCAGCCCTTCATTGTTGAGGTTTTTCTTTGAGCTTAATTACCCTGATATTCTGGGCTTATGCTTGCACAGAGTTGGGGTGCTATTTAGAGGAGGCCAAAGGGTAAAATAAACACAAAAACAAACAAGGAGTGGGAGGCACTGAATGAATGGTGTAGTAAAGACTTTAAAAAAAAAATCTGCACTTCCATACAAGAAATAAGAACTGTCAATATCAGCTTTTTTTAGAACTCTGAAAATTAATTAAAGGCTTACAATAATCCAAGGAGTATTTATTAAAGCAAAATAGCCAAATCTTAAGTAAAAACAGCAAGATTCTGGGACTCCAAGGAGGACCACAAAATCGAAGAGGAAAAACTGGTTAATTAAATGTCCACAGGGGATTTTTAAAGGCTCTGATATATTCCAGCGAATTCAGGACAGGGCTGTGCATATACTCAAGAAAGTCCTCGAAGGCCCTAGCTCTCCCCTTGGGTTGATCTCAAGGCTCTGTACAAGCACGAAAAGAAAGCAAAAACATAGCTGGTAATGTTCTGCTAGAGTGTTGAAGGTGTGCCCCAACACAAACACACAGCCTATAGACAAAGTCTTGGAGGCTCATTGGTTCAAGGCATTTAAGGAAATTTCTGTCTAATTATTAACTGATCACTAAGCTAACAGAGACTCCAGTGGCTGCATGGGACAAAGGATACAGACTTTGCAGAATAAGTTCATGAAAGTCATCAAACAAACAACAGCAACAAACCCTGGAAAGTAGGGGAATCTGACTTCCAGAGGTGACACATTATGTTATTTAAAATGTTCAGCTTTTAGCAAAAAAAAAAAAAAATTATGAGACAGGCAAAGAAACAAAAAAGTATAACCAACACACAGAAAAACAAACAAACAAAAACAGCCAGTAGAAATTGCCCCGAGGAAGCCCAGATGTTGTACTTACTACACAAAGACTTAGTAACCATAAATATGTTAAAAGAATTAGCAGCCATAAATATGTTCAAAGACATAAAGAAAATCATGTCCAAAGAATTAAAGGAAAGTATGAGAATGATGGCTCACAAAATATGGAAAATTAATAAAGAGTTAGGAATTATAATGAAAGAACCAAATAGGAATTCTGGATATGTTAAATTTTTAAAAAAAAATTAAAAACAAAAGAAATTCTGGAGTTGAAAAGTACAATAACTGAAATCAAAAAGTCACTAGAGGGGATCAAGAGCAGTTCTGAATTGGAAGAAGAAAGAATTAGTGAACTTGAAAGCAGGCTAATTGAGATTATCTTGTTTGTACAACAGAAAGGAAAAGAGAAAAGAACACAAGTGTCCCCGGAGACCCATAGGATTCTATCAAGCAGATCAACATGTACATAACGGAGATCCCAGAATGGGAGGAGAAAGATATCGGGATAGAAAGAATATTTCATGAAATAATTTAAAAAACTTTCCAAATTTGATGAAAAACATTTATCTACACATTTAAGAAGCTTAAAAGTCTCCAGACAGGAAAAACTCAAAAAGATGGAGTTTTGAGTTTAGATACATATGTCATAGTCAAACTTTTGAAAAACAAAGACAAAAGAGAGTATTGAAAGCAGCAAGAGAAAAGCTTGTACCATCATGCACCTCTTGCACCAGGGATATTCATAACAGCATTAATCATAAGAGTCAAAAGGTGGAAAGAAATGTATGGATGGATGGATGGCGAAAAATAATGTAGCATCGCTATATAAAAACAATATTATTTGGCCACAAAAAGGAATGAAGTTCTGAAACATGTTACAACATGAATGAATCTTGGAAACATTTAGCTGACTGAGAGAAGTCAGTTACCCAGACCACCTGTTGTATGATTACTATGAAAAGGCCAGAATAGACAAATCCATAGAGCTAGAGAGTCAGTTAGTGGTTGACAAAGGTGGGGAGAATCAAGAATGGAGAGTGACCTAGTGAGGATGGAATTTATTTTGAGGCTGATGAATATGTTCTAGAATTAGTGGTAAATGATACACAGCATTGTGAATATATTGAAATTCACTGAATTGATATTTTTTAAAAAAGTGGATTTTGTGAAACGTGAATTTTGTTTCAGTGAAGCTCTTACTAAAAAAAATCAAGAAAACTCTTTGGTAGGTGCTTGAAGTGGGTTACTGCCAGTTGAAGATGAATTCGTGTTCACATGAAACTGCCCACCACCACCATGCTGAAATCAGGGGTGAGTTGAGGGGAAGTGATATTCAACATCAAAGAAATCTGCTACAGGAGTCTGAGACAAGATGATGAGCTGCAGGTTATGTGCTCTTCCTAGAGGTTTAGGAGTGAATTTGTGCTTTGTCCTCCCACTCAAGCAAATACAAGGGGGAAAAAAATAAATGAAAGTGGGGCAATTGACAGTTGAGAGCACCTTGATCCCTAGAATTAATTTTTGATTACAAGTCTGAATTTTACATTCTGAATACAAACTTGAACTTTAATAATCTAAAAAAATCCATAATAAAACTTTTTTTTCTTTATAAAATATCTTGTGGCAGAGAGTAGCCTGATGAAGGCACGGTAGGGAACCAGGTCATCTATTTCAGTGAATTCTATACTTTAATTAATAAGCAGAAGAGTTACTTGAGAAGCTATGAAAATGTTGAGTTTGGATCTTTCCTACTTTCTAAACTCCCTCCATCTCTCCCCACCTCCACTAGAGTGAGATTCAGTAGAATAGGGAGGGACCAAGTGTCTGCACTGCCAAAAAGCTCCCTTGCTCTTCTGAAGCAGGAGGTCTGTGGATCTCAGATGGGTAAACGCTGATCTTGTCCAACTCACTAGTTTTACAGATGAGATAAATGAGACAGAGAAAAGAGAAAATGATTTGTTTAGGAACACACAAGAAAGGCAGAGGTATAGAGTGAGAGTCTAAATTCAGGCCTTTTCACTTGCAGTTTTGTGATCTTTCCTCTTTGTCACAGTCTTTATATATTTGGGTTAGAACAGCCCTGCGCTCACTGCCCAGAGGTGTCCAGGGAGGCAGTGGACCACATATCAGGGAGCATTAAAGCCACTCCACATCTGCCCCTGGCTTGGGCAGTAAGAATCTGTGCTGCCATTGCACATACTAAGCATCTTGTGCAGAGCACCAGAATGTGAGTAATGCCACTGTGGCCACCATGAGAGAGCCAGCGAAAGAGATGATGTGTTTAAAATACAACAGAGAGTAGTAACCCAAAGACCAGTAATTATTCATTTCCTATTGGACCAGAGCTACACAGGGCTAAGCATTCACATATTTTTGAACATGTGGATCACTGATTTAAGCATTCAGTTTCCTGCTGGCATCTGACATCATGAAACCACAACTGTAGTTCCAATTCAAAGTTAAAAATAAACTTGGCTACAAAGATCAGAGATAATGGAAGGTATGAGACAGGGTATACTCTTCGAGGATAAAAGATTAGCCTTGAAACTATATTACTATAATTTGAAACCACTGGGCTGGAATAGGGGCATGAGAAAGGGGGTACTAGGAGGAGAAAGCCTCATGGACAAAGGCATGGTAGCATGGGAAAACATGGTGCATGAGAGAATTGGGAAGAATAGGGAGTTTGGTGTGGCTGGGTGAAGGAAAGAGAGGTGGGGAGAGAGGGAGGTAGAGAGGGAGAGAGGGAGAGGACTGGCAGGGATGGGGAGGGGTGCGGACCCTGAGACATGAGGTCAAAGTGGGAGGCAGGATCTTGATCACTTAAGAAACTTGGACATCATCTTATTGACACTGGGGAACTGTAGGAGGATTTCAAGTGATAGAATTACAGGCGAGTAATCGCTAGGTTAGAATATGGAAAGAAGTTGGAAAGGGGGTCCAGAAATGGAGACAAGTTAGAAGTGTTGAGAGCCTGAACTAAGGGAGAGGTTAGCTTGGAAGACATCCCATCCCTAAGGATGACCACTTTCAGTTGCTACCACTGGCTGGTCCTTGGGAGGCTCAATCCTGGGAATGTTTTGCCTGCTGCCTCCTTATTTCTTAAAAGACATTCCAGTGAATAGATTTGGCAACCAGATTTCAGAGCTACAAGGCTGAGTGAGGGGTACAAAAGTTAGGAAAAAAACACAAAAAAACAAGCAAACAGTAAAGAGAGGAGTGCAGAAAATGTGAAAAGGCAAGGAGGAAGGATGAGAGAAAAGATACATGAATGTGTAAAACTTAGAAGAATCATCAAGAAGTCATTCTTAAGCTGCAGAAATATCTTGAAAGGATTGCTTTAAGAAAAACACCCAGAATTTCAAGATGGATATCTTCTTTAGTGTCAAGGAGATAAGTTTAAAATAAATTAATTTCTAAATGCATTTTTAAAGAGCTCATAATTAAAATAAGTGAATTGGGAGTTCCCGTTGTGGCGCAGTGGTTAACGAATCCAACTAGGAACAGTGAGGTTGTGGGTTCCATCCCTGGCCTTGCTCAGTGGGTTAAGGATCCAGCGTTACCGTGAGCTGTGGTGTAGGTCGCAGAGGCAGCTTGGAACCTGAGTTGCTGTGGCTCTGGCATAGGCCGGCAGCTATAGTCCAATTCCACCTCCATATGCTGCGGGAGCAGCTCAAGAAATGGCAAAAAGACAAAAAAAAAAAGGTGAATTATGTCATAGTGATCTCATGTGTATTTATCAGTTTATTACTAAGCTGCACAAAAGATCAATGTCCTGTGTTTTGCAATGTGCATTTTGCGTGGGAGCCAGAGCCTAACTTCACATCTCAGAAGAGTTCAGATTTTCTGAGAAGGAGCTGAGAAATGTGCACTCACTGGGGTGGCAGAGGAGGCTAGGGCTAGAAATCAGGTTACTAAATCCTTGTCTGGAGCATGTGGGCAGATGTGAGAAGTGGGAGGAATGTTCAGACCACTTTGTTTCTTAGTAAAAATGCCAATGCAAACTTGCAACCATAGCAACACAATAGCCACATTAACTCTCGCCAAAAAAAAAAAAAAAAGAAAAGAAAACCTAAACCTCCATCAATTGCATTTAATAGACCAAAAAAAAAAAAAACCCAAAGAACAAAAGACAAAAGCCAACAAAAAACCCCCCAAATTGCCCCTCCATTTTTTACTTTTTACTAATAAGTAAAATTTTGTGTTTATTTTGTTTCCCTTTAATCCAGTTGATTAAGAATGCATTGTTAGGGGTTCCCCTTGTGGCTCAGTAGGTTAAGAACCTGACCAGTGTCCAGGAGGATGCCAGAGCTGCAGCTTGCGGCAATACCAGATCCTTAACCCACTGAACGAGGCCAGGGATTGAACTTACATCCTCACAGAGACTATGTCGGGTTCTTAACCTGCTGAGCCACAGTGGGAACTCTGCTGGTTATTTTTATATTCCTCTGAATTTTCTTTTTTTTTTAGCTGCACCTGCAGCGTGTGAAAGTTACCTGGCCAAGGATCAAGTCTGAGCCACAGCAGTGACAGTACCAAATCCTTAACTGCTAGGCCATGAGGGAACTCCTCTTATGAATATTCTTAATGCTTGTTTGGGGATGCAGCTAAATTACTAGGAAAAAGTTTGACTCTTTTCAGGCTTGCTTTTAAGCTTTGTAGGTGCGACCAGAATAGCCTCTAGTCTAGGGGCAATTTTTCCTCACTACTGATTCTTTTATCAAATGGGTCATGAAATATAAGGTTTTCCACTCTGGCTGGTAGGAAAAGGAGCTATTTCCAGCCTTGTGTGAGCAACAAGTATTATTTCCTTAAATCTTTTCCCTGGCCTCAGGTTTTTTTGTTTGTTTGTTTGTTTGTTTTTGTTTTTGTTTTTTGGTCTTTTTGCCTTTTTGCCTTTTCTAGGACCGCTCTTGCAGCATGTGGAGGTTCCCAGGCGAGGGGTCGAATCGCAGCTGTAGCCGCTGGCCTATGCCAGAGCCACAGCAACTCGGGATCTGAGCCGCATCTGCGAACTATACCACAGCTCACCGCAACACCAGATCCTTAACCCATTGAGCAAGGCCAGGGATGGAACCCACAACCTCATGGTTCCTAGTCGGATTCATTAACTGCTGCGCCACGACGGGAACGCCCTCAGGATGTTTTTTCATCTGTTGACAATGATCTGTTCCTAGCTGAAGATTTAAGGGGGTTCCTCTCAGATCTCTGTAGCTGTCTCTGTGATACCTGGCTGATATTCTGCCCTGTGAAATTCTAGCTGCCTTGGCCTCATGGACTCCCAGCTCCATCTCCTCCCTGCCCTGTCTTAGAAACTTTAGATTTCTAGGCAGTAAGCTCAGAAAATCAGAGCTCTCTTCCTCTGTTTCTTCTCTCTCAGAAATCATTATCCTCTGCTGCTTAGTGTCCAGTATCTAAAAATTATAATTTCATATAGTTTGCCCATTTATTTTTTAGCTGTTTTTTGAGAGGGAGGGTGAGTCAGGCCCTTGTTACTCCATGTTGCCTGAAACAAAAGGCACCAACTTTATGGCTTCTGAATGTGGTTGGTGAGTAATTTATTTGGAGAACAGAATAAATTGCATCTTGAATGATCCGTTAAAGCCTCTTAAAATTTAGGACATTCTAATAAAATTTACATCACTTTCAATGTTAAAACATAATTCTCATGATTTTATATTGATATTATATATAATTATATGTTATATATAATTTTATCTACACATTTAGTAAATGTCAAAGTTTTATTTCTCATTAAGGAAGTAACCAGAAAGTTGATAAAGGCAGTTAGCAACTGAGACGCAGAGAAAGTAAATGACCTATTAGGAGGGTAGGAGGATGAGAGAGAGAGAGAGAGAGAATATAAATGGGAAAATATGTTGGAATAAGCTTGGTAAATTAGATATAAAACTGGTTAATGTCCCGTAGGCCAATAAAATCATAACCTTTGAGTTTATTTTCTCAGCTGAACAGAAATGATTTTTATTTCTATTATATAGAAACTCATTTTATAGTGTTCATTTTCCACATCTAACCTTTATAGACTTAAAAATGTCAGGATCTTAGTTAATGGTAATAGTGAAATAAAAGTTACTTTCCCCTAAAGAGTCAGAAGACCCTTGGGTGAGCTTAAGGCAATGTTTTACAGAGGCATTAAATGGATACCATCTTTTTTTGACTTATTTCTATGTTTTGGAAATCTTCTTAACAAAAGTATTACCTGTAAGTCAGTGAGATATGCCCTTATCTGGCTGGTCACTCTGGGGCTACATCTACTCATTTAATAAAAAGATTAATCTAGAGCAATGTTTTAAAACTGTGATTACATGTTAGAATTACCTGGGGAAGCCTTTCAAAAATTACAGAGTCAGAGTCTCTTACCAGACCAACTAAATCAGGCTCTTTGAGGGTGAAGCCTGAGCATCATTAATAGTTTTTAATGTGCAGTTGGGATTGAAAACCACTGGTCTAGACTCTGTTGCTCAGTCTCCTTTCAATAATGATGCTCTGTGATTCTATGGCTTGAAATCCAGACAAATCACTTTTACACTGAAGAAAATAGACATAAATACAAGCACCGCTAACTTCCCTGCATCGCCAGTGACTTGGAAATGATTCAGGGCTGCCAGCATTTACTCCATGGTGTGGAAGCAGCAGGAAAGGCCAGGGGTGGGAGAGCTGAATGATTGGGCTTTGTGTTCCAATTAGATACAGTCAGTAGGAGTTGCTAGAAAGAGATAGGAATGTCTGCAATTTCTTTTTTTTTCTTAAAAAAAGGAAAAGAAATATCAAAATTCATTTTGTGCCCCTGCCTCTGTACTATTGAGTTTATCGCTACTCCCAGAGCAGATGTTCTTTCACAGATATTATTGGAGATTGCATTTCTGAATTAAGATGGTGCATCTACAAATTAAGACCATGACCAATAATATTCACTAAAAGAAAACAATGTAACATGTAATTATGTAAGATGATTTCAAAGAACAAAATTCTCTCCCTTCATGGTTGTTATCACTGAAAAGCATTTTTGGTAGCTTTTTAAAAATTTTAATTGAAAAGCATTTTTGAAAGCGAGGACTTTTGAAACTCTTCATTCTAAAACTACACTTATGAAAAACACATAAATGTAATTGAGCAAGCCAAAAATTAAAAGAAAAATTGCTTAACTTGATAAGAATTTTTAAAATCATTAATTAATGTTGAATTTTTTAATTTTTTAATTTTTATTTTTTTGTCTTTTTGCTATTTCTTGGGCCACTCCCGTGGCATATGGAGGTTCCCAGGCTAGGGGTCGAATCGGAGCTGTAGCCACCGGTCTACGCCAGAGCCACAGCAACGCGGGATCCAAGCCGCGTCTGCAACCTACACCACAGCTCACGGCAACACCAGATCGTTAACCCACTGAGCAGGGGCAGGGACCGAACCCGCAACCTCATGGTTCCTAGTCGGATTCGTTAACCACTGCGCCACGACGGGAACTCCTTGAATTATTTTAAATGGTTTTGGGGCATCGTTCTCAAAGATTGTATGACTTCTTTTTTTTTTGTTAATGTACTGGGTAATAGTAATACATATGCAAATATTAAACTGTGTTTTTACTTCTATTATAAACCCTACTTGGTCATGATGGATTGTTCTTTTAATATTCTATTTGATTCCATCTATTTCTTCCCTGACACTCTTAATATGATAACCTCTTTCCCTTTGTAGTGAAACATGCCTGTGATTTGGATAGGAATGGTATTAATTTTCATAGCCATTTGACAGATTAAAAAACAGGTACAGAGGTGGTAAATGACTTATTAGCTAAGAATAAACGGCAAATAGGTGACAGAGCCTATGTCTAAATGTTTGGCGCTTAATTTCTGGTCCAGGGATTTTTTTTCCCCTACTCTTTTCTAGGAGACTTATATTTTCATCAAGCATATATTCTTTTTTTGTCTTTTTTTTGTGTGTGTCTTTTTGTCTTTTTAGGGCCACGCCCATGGCATATGGAGGTTCCCAGGCTGGGGGTCCAAGCGGAGCTGTAGCCCCTGGACTGTGCCACATTCATAGCAACGCCAGATCTGAGCCACATCTGCGACCTACACCACAGCTCACAGCAACGCCAGATCCTTAACCCACTGAGTGAGGCCAGGGATCAGACCTGTGTCCTCATGGATGCTAGTCGGGTTCATTAACCACTGAGCCACAACGAGAACTCCTAAGCAAATATTGCAATCGCTAAATATTTCAGATAACCTCACAGTATTTCACATAACCTTAATGTCTTAAAAAGAGGATTTTCAATTCCAACTAAATCATTAATTCTGTGTAAGGCCCTAATGCCTAAGGCTCTTTAAAAAAAACCCCAAAAAACTCCACAGTGACAATTGTCATAACCACATTCAACCATGCGGGGCGGATGTGGGAGGAAATGAGAATGGCTCACATGGATGGTTGGGCCATTAGCAAAGCTGCAGAATCCAGTAGAATGAGTAGATTTGAAGGTGAGCCTGCATGGATGGGCTTAGAGGCTTGGGCGCATTGGTATGAATTTCCAGGTGTGAACCAATGAGGCAGTTGGATGCCAACTAAAAAATGTCGCTTGCCATTTGCCTCTACAAGGATTTAGTCATTAGCCACTGCAATGGCTGACCTTCAACACACCCTGGAGTTTGGGGTTGAGGTCAGAAATGAGATACTCTGTACTCTGGGAAAAACTGGCAAATCAGATATTTTCAGGAAAAGATTTTATGAGCCTAATTTCTTGCATCTTGTCATATCTAGAAAAGCACTATTAGCAGCAAACCTCTGCCAAGAAGTGTGCTTGACTGCATGTACCCCTTCTTCAGCAAAATCACATATATCCCAATTCCCTTCTCCTACCTCTTTGGAGCAGTTCTTCAGCTATTTAAGATGCCATCTCTCAGGCTATAGTTCTCATTTTTTTCCCAAATAAAGCTTAATTCACAACTCTTATTTTGTGCATTTTTCACAGTTGACTGTAACTCTGGAGAGTGGTTGGACTAGACATCACAGTCAGTAGTGATTGGCAGATAGGTGGTACCAGAGTCTTGGGAATGGCTGAAATCACCTGGGGTGAGCATGGAGAGAAAGGAGAAAGGAGGTTGAAATGCCCTCGTTTCTGTGGGTAGAGAAGAGGAGCTGAGAAGAAACATAGAAAGAATGCAGAAGGAAGGAGAAAAGTAGGAGAGAGCAATATCCTGAAACCCAGGGGAGAGGAGGCTTCTTCTTCCTTTTTACCCCAACCTTGCCTTTTCCCAGGCTTCCCCATCTCAGTAAATGGCTCACCTTCCACCCCAGTTGCCTAGGTAAGCCAGCAGGTATCTTTCTGATTATGCCCCCCTCCTCTCATCAGCAAGTCTTATCAATTTAACTCCTAATTGTATCTGAGTGTGTTCACTTCTCCTTTTTTCAAGAACCCCCTACAGCATGACTCCAAGACACGCCTACCCCTCCCCTGCGTGACTGCAACAGACTCCTTGGTGGTCTCCTTGCTTCTGATCTTGGCCCCCCCTCCATCTAGACCATTCTCTACCCAGCAGACACCACTTTACAAAAGCACAAATAAGACCACACGAGTTTCTGATTATTATCCTCCAGTGGTTTCCTATTGCCCTTCCATAAAATCCAAGCTTTTTATCCTGGCCTAAGAGAACCCACATCTGGTCCTGCCCAGTTCTCTGACCCCATCTATACTTTCTCCCTTTGCTTACCAAATTCAGCCACAGCAGTCTCCAACACATCAAGGCCCCCCACGCCCCGTACCCTGCCCTGCCCCAAGCTTAAACATCACCACTTAAGGCCCTTAGATTGCTGGGTAGCTTAAATAACAGAAATTTATTGTCTCATAATTCTGGAAGTTGAAAGTCCAAAATCAAGGTGTTGGCAGGGTTGGTTCCTTCTGAGCGCTGTGGGGAGAATCTGCCTCTCACTTCTCCCCTTGGCTTGCAGATGGCTGTCTTCTCCTTGTGTTTTATCACAACATCTGCCCTCTAGATAGGTCTCTGTGTTCATAGTTCCCCTTTTTATAGGGATACCCATCATATTGGATTAAGGTCCACAATAATGATCTCACTTTAACTTGATTTCTTCTATCTCCAAAAAAGGTCACACTGTTCGGTACTGGTGGTTAGGACTCCAACATGCAAGGGGACCTGATTCAATCCATAACACACATAACCAATTGTGTTCCATCACACGTTTTCATTTTCTTCATGGCATGTGTCCCTACCTGCGATTATATTGTTCACTATTTGCTTGTATTTAATTCTTTGTCTCTGAGAGCTTCACAGAACAGGGACCTTGCCTGTCTTTAGTGCAGACTTCGCTGGTGCCCTTGACACGTCCTCGTTACCATAGAGACCAGCAGCTTCTCAAGGCAGGCATCTGTACCTTTCTGTCTGAGGCTTCCTCCAGCACGCTGGCCCCCACTCAATGCATGCTGGAGGTGCTGGGAAGTTACTGATGGCTGAGAGTTGGTGGCAGAATACCTGTTTCCTTACCTCCTATGGGGGACAGTGCTGAAGTTTGCTTTCTGCTGTCTTTGAGAGGCCCAAAGCAGGACTGAGGCAAGCTTCCTGTGCTGCTCCTAAATGTGCCTATCTTAGCGTTTTCCACTTCCTCTGTTCATTTCCCCACTCCCCTACCAGTGTTTCCAGGGGTCCTTTCCCCACTAAACTACTTATACTGAATTCTTGTCTCTGGGTCTGCTTCCTGGGGAATATGACCTTGAATGGTCTTTATCACTATATTCCTGGTGAGTAAAACAGTACATACATAATGCAGCACTTAATAGTAAATCTCCATACGTCTTGATGAATCTGTCAATCGAAGGAGGTGGTAACTGACGTTTTCAAATGTGGTAGAAAGAGGTTTAGTAGAAGAGAATTTCAAAAAAGTGTCAGTTTGGTAACTGAGGTGGTAGCCATTGCTAGAGGAGCTTATTGGACTGGCAGAGGTGAAAGTCTGATTTTGGTGAATAACATGAGGTGAGAAAGGTAGGCAGCAAGGGGTAGGAAAGAGTTAACTTTATATGATGGCAGGATAGAAGGAAATTTGTTTTTCTGAATGAGAAAAATCTGAGGATATTTGAGGCTGATTCAGTCAAGAAGGAGAGGATGAAGACAGAAGCGAGAAGGGGGTAATTAATGGGTCAGAGTTTTAGGTGAAAACTAGAGGCTGAGTTAGTGAGTACAGAAGGAGGAGTTAGCATGGGGAAACAAAGACCCCTGGTCTCCTGAGATAGGATAGATGAATATCTACCCACAGATACACAATAGTACTGTCTTTTTTTTTTTTTTTTTTTCTGATTCCAAAAGTTATGGATGTTCATTGAGGGGCATTTGGAAAATACACAAAACAATAAAATTTATGGAGCACTTAAAATGTTTCAGGCTCTGGTCTACATGCTTTACATATATTAACCCATTTACTCCTCAACCTACCATTTGAAGCAGGTTCTGCTACTATTTCTTTACTGTAGAGGAAAGTGATTGCATCAGTTGGGCCCAAGATTGCATGACTGGTAAATGGCAGATAAGGATGTGAACTCATCTGGTCTGATGCCACACTCATTCTGAAGCACACATGAAGAAAAGCCCCAAGAAGAAGTCCATCAGGGAGAGTAAATAAGCACATATGGGGTACTTGGGTGTAGAAATCACCAGCAGTTCACTGCCGATGCTTCTCTTTTCTTGCGGAAGTGGTGGTGACTCTGAAGGAAGGAGCTGGGAGTAAGTGGGACTCTAGTCTCAAGTCTGATAGGAGCAGTTTGAAGGTACTGCTTCCAGGACAGGGGAAAGGAACAGACTAGGAATTTTCAGCAGCACTGAAGAGCCAGCTTGAGGTTGTAAATATTGAATTTGGAGAGGGTCAGTTGGCATGGTTAAGTGATTCCATCAGGGGCACTGGACTGGTGGTTGGGGTAGGAGCGGTTGGAAGTGTGACATGGGAGGGACACAGAGGGTCAAGAGAAACTGACAGTGGGAGTTCCCGTTGTGGCTCAGTAGTAACGAACCCCAACCAGTATCCATGAGGATGTGGGTATGATCCCTGGCCTTGCTCAATGGGTTAAGGATCCAGTGTTGCCGTGAGCTGTGGTGTAGGTCACTGACACAGTTCGGATCCCATGTTGCTGTGGCTGTGGTGTAGGCTGGCAGCAGCTGTAGCTCTGATTCGACCCCTAGCCTGGGAACTTACCCCAAGCCTAGGAACTTCCATATGCCTCAAGTGTGGCCCTAAAAAGCAAAAACAAACAAACAAACAAACAAAAAGAGAGAGAGAAAGAGAAACCAACAGTGTGGTTGAGATGGTTGTATCTTTGTTTGGGATCCCTGAAGGCTGACATTGGGGCAGAAACTCTAGAGGAAGTTTGCTAGGAGGTGATTCCAGGAAAAATGCTTGTAAGTGAGAGGGGGAGTGAGAAAAGTTAATAAAGGGAGTATCCTGCAGAGGGATACCTGACCCTACTGGGGGACTCTGGGAGCCAGCATGGAACTGTATCTCAGAGTTATCTCCCCTGGGTGGGGGGCTGTGTCCTTACACACCACTTCCCACCAGCCATTGATCAGAATTGCTCCAGAGGCAGTCACGCATGGGCTGAGGGCTGTCAGCCAAGTGAATACAGAGGACTCCAGCGGCCAGAGGAAAGGCTCAGGCAAAGACATGCTGACTGTCAGAAGTGTGGGCTACCAGAGCCCATTGAGGGCTAAGACCTGAAGGGATATGACTGGGCCTCAAGAGTGTGTGTTACACATGGATTCGTGTCTGGGTCAGAGATGAATCAAACCAATGAGAAGACTAGGACAGCAGGGGAACTGTTCTAGGATGGACAGCTTTTTTGAAAATGATTTTGAATAGGTAATATTGGCACATGGACTAGAACTCAAGTATGAAAGAGCATACTGTGGAAATGTTCCTTTCTCACCACCTGCCTCCATCTTCCTCTGCTGCTAGGGTCTTATATGTTCTTTCAGAGATAGGATAATAGGGATTATGCATGTGCGTTTGTTTCTTAGTTACAGATATTACATATGTGTGTATTATAAATATAGATATTAAATATACATGTGTATAAAATAGGTAGTTAATATATATATTATTTGTACCCATACAATTGGTACATACAAAATACTCTGTCTCTTTTACAAATGTATCCTGGGTAATTTTCATATCATTGCATAACAGATTTGCCTCAGTTTTAAAAAGAGCTGCCTAGCATTCAATCTGATGGAGGTATCACAATTAATTTAATAAGTCCTTTGTTGATAAGTTTTTTTTTTTTAAATCTTTCTTCCAGATAGAAATGTTATTTTGCATGTGTGTTATTGAGCACATTCCAATATTCTGTAAGGTAAATGCCCATGAGGAGAATTGCTGGGTCAAAAGGCAGGTGCACTTAAATTTGATAGATAGGACTGAACTTCTTTGAACCAATGTACACACCCATGGGATTGACCATCCTAACAAGGTCAAAGAACAGAAGTGCTGGGGGTGGGGGTTGTTGGGGGGAGTAGAAGAGGAAGGAGGGGCCAATATCAGTATGATGGTGGAGCAGTTGCTGACAAAGTCGAGGGTGCGGTCACCACCGGAAGTTGTTGGCCTGGGGTGGTGTGCAGGCGAGGTCCACGAAGCAGAGCAAGTTAAGGAACTATGATATGTTGGAATGACTCACACAGATGATGGGTCAGTCATACGGGTGCATTTGTCATAATTTTAACTTGTGAAATTCACTTCAAGAAACCTTTAACTTCCCTTTAAATCTGGCAAGGAAAAGTTGCCGATGCCTCCCAGTTCTCTTTCTACTCTTTGGAGCAGAAAACTCTTCACACTTTTGCTCACTGAGAAGGAAGTGCATCAGAAAACATGGCTGACTCCAGGGACAGGCAATTTTTTTGTTATGGCCTGTGTGGCTGTGGGACAGGCGGGCTGTTTTACCAGATCCTCTGGCTTCTAGAGAATAGCCATTGGGCCTCATTTAGATATCCAAAAGTGGGTAAGTCATTTTACAACATTTCCATTCTTCCAGGGATTTCCGACATTGTCAAACCAACCCTGGCCTGGGCCATTCCTTTCTTGGTAATAAAATCACTAGCAACAATAATAACAATAGGGGTTAAGGTGTTGAATCAGTTAGGAATTGTGTTCAGCAGGTGGCAGAGACCTTAAAAACACTGGTTTAAACTAGAGGGGAGTTCTCCTTTCTCTCATTCAGCAGGTACCAGGGATAAGCATTCCGTAAAAGGTGTATCAGCTCTGCAAAGCCATGGGTGTCTCAGGCTGCCTCTCTCTTTCTGCTCCACATTCCCAGGGCTAACTTCCATCCTCATGGTTTCTAAATAGCTGCTGAAGTTCCAGCCATCATGTCTATTTCCATGCTAGAAGGAGGAAAAGGTCAAAGGTAAAAGGGAGGAGACCAAATGAATCAGCATCTCCCACACCTGCTTTTAATGAACTTTCTCAGAAGCTCCACTCAGTAACAGGAAACTTATAAATCTCATTGTGGAGCTTACAGACACAGGGTCACCCCTATCTGCAGAGAGCCTGGGAAACAAAGACTTTTAGCAAGGCTCATTGCTGCCCTCAATAAAATAGGTTCTGTCAGTCATGAAAAAGAGGAGAATGGATATTGGCCAGGCAACTGCCAGTCTCTTGCAGATTCTCTCAGCCCTTTAAAATTTATTTTATTTTTGCTTTTTAGGGGTGCACCTGTGGCATATGGAACTTCCCAGGCTAAGGGTTTAATTGGAGCTGTAGCTGCTGGCCTACATCACAGCCACAGCAATGTGGGATCCAAGCTGAATCTGCAACCTACACCACAGCTCACGGCAATGCCCCATCCTTAACCCACTGAGCAGGCCAGGGATGGAACCCTCATGGATACTAGTCAGGTTCGTTACTGCTGAGCCACAATGGGAACACCTATCTTATTTTTTTTATAGTGACAAAATACAGGTAACATGAAAGTTACTATTTTAATTATGTGTATAATTCTGTAGCCCTAAGTACATTGACAGTATTGTATACCGCTCACCACTACCCATTTCCAGAACTTCATCATCTGAATTAGAAACTCTCTATCCATTAAACAATGACACCCTCTCCACCCCTCCCACCCCATCCCCATCTCCTCTCAGCCATGGATAAACTCCATTCTCGTTTATTCTACCTTCTGCCACTAAGAATTTGCATATTTTAGGTACCTCATATAACTGATCATATAACATTTATCCTTTTGTGAACTACTTACCTCCCTTAGCATACTTTTTTCAAAGTTCACCCATGTCGTATCATGTGTTAGTACTTTAATCCTTTTTATGAGCTGAATAACATTCCATGGTATGGCTATATCACATTTTGTTTATCCTTTCATCTGTCAATAGACATTTGGGTTACATCTTAGTCCATTCAGGCTGCTGTAATGAAATACTACAGATTGTGTAGCTTATGAAGAACAAAAATTTATTTCTGACAGTTCCAGTACTAGCCATGAAGGGTCTTGGTGAAGGTTCTCTTCTGGGTTTCAGAAGGCCAACTCTGGCTGGGTCTTCGTATGGTGGGAGGGGTAAAGGATCTCTCTTATAAGGGCAGTAATTCCATTTCATGGGGCTCCATCCTCATGACCTGTTCACCTCCCAAAATGATACCATCATATTGGGCATTAGGATTTCAACAAAGGAATTTTGGGGAGACAAAACCATTCAGACCATAGTGGGTTGTTTGCAGCTTTTCCCTACTGTGAATAATGCTGTTATGAACATTCGTGTATAGACATCTGTTCAAGTCGCTGCTTTCAATCTGCTTTCAATTGCAACCACTATTGGTGGAATTATTGGGTCATGTGGTAATTCTATGTTTAACCTTTTGAGGAGCCACCAAATACACTTTACATTTTGTATTCTATTTGCTCTTCAAAAATTGCCATTGTTGAAACCACACATTGAAATTCTAATGGCAAGGGGACACCTACTTGGCATCTGGGTTATCTTATCCCCCAGCAGAGTGCTACTCCCCCAGTGGAGTCCCCAGTCCCTCAGGGGACACCTGTGTAGTACATGCTAAAATGAGCAGGATGGAATTATCACTTTGGAAATGGGACACAAACGTAAGAGGCAAAGTCAACAACATATCCCACCATACCCCACTCTTCTCTTGGTAACGAGACTAATTTTCCTTGGCTCTGCCTTTAGGCAGCCTTACCAAGTTCTTGTGGCAGACTTATTGTGTCTATACTGGATTCCCTTGACCCCTGTGGATTTGTAAAGACCCACCATGAGGTTTCAGGCAGGAGCTGTATCCACTTATAAACTCGACCTCAAGTTAATTGTTGCAGCTTTATCAAAGAGAGGGAAGATGAACTTAGTTCATTTTGTGCCCCAGTAATAGTTGTAAGTGTGCACTGGTCTAGTGGGTAAGAACATGGTCACTGGAGCCCGATGTCTTGTGTTTAGATCCCAGCTCTACCTTCTGTTGTGGGATCTTCCTTGAAATTATTTAACTTCTCTGTGCTTCAGCTTCTTCGCCTATAAATTGGAGGTTAATAGTAGTGCTTTACTTATTTCGTGTAACTGCGAGGGTCACCTGAGTTAACATGGTTAAGCAAACACTTTAGAAAGGTGCCTGCACTCTGGAAGGCTCTGTAAGTGTGTGGGGGGGTAGTGTTTGAAGTTCTGATATTATGATTATACCTGGGAAATGTAAATTCTCTAAACTGTGACAGTTAACTACAAACTGACAATGGATTACCACTGTAGAGTTGGTAATTAAAAAAAAAAAAAGAACCAAATTTGGAGGGCACACATGCACAAAGTATGGAGAGACACAGCCAGATGGGTTGAAAAAGGCACTGGACTTTATCTGATGTCACAAGCCTAGAAAATGGTAACTCTTGGCCTCTTATCTCTAAATTAGAGTAACTCTACTACATTTGTTGCATTATTGTGAAGACTTATTGAGGCAAGATAAGGGTTTATACATGATAATTATGAAACACATATAAACAGTTAGATTAACAATCTAAAGTTGAGTTCCCTTCATGGCTCAGTGGTTAAGGAACCCAACTAGTAACCATGAAGTTGCGGGTTTGATCCCTGGCCTTGCTCAGTGGGTTGGGATCCGGCGTTGCAGATGGGGCTCAGATTCCCCTTTGCTGTGGCTGTGGCTGGAAGCTACAACTCAGATTCGACCCCTAGCCTAGGAACTTCCATATGCCTTGGGTGCATCCCTCAAAAGAAAAGAAAAAAAAAAAAAGTAGCCCTTTAAATTCTCGTTGTCAAAATGGATTTGATGTTTGTGACCAGGTCTTGGCAATAAAACCAAGGGAGGTTGTGAAAAACATGAAGGTTCAGAGGCTGAGGAAGAGTTGGGGTTCTCATGCTGAGCACTTGAAACAGATTCGTATCTGTCCACCTGGTAGGATGGACTGCACCAGCCTGAGGAATTTGGGCTAATTTTCATTCAGAATAGAATTTAAAACATCAGATTTCTTGAAGAAAACAGTGAAATCTGAGTCCTCCTCTATGATTATCCAACTGAAGTAGAGAAGCCACACAGCCAGCTCATGGTTGTAGCAAAGACGGGCGATAGGTTGAAGCGATAGGTTGGAGCCTTCGGACCTCAGGGTTAGGCTAATTCTGTGAGGGCTGGAACTAGGTATTTATTCAGCAGTCTCCGTGCGCCATCTATGGGTCAATATGTTTTATTGCAATACCAGGCGAATAGGCGGTGATCCCTTCAGACACAATGCAGTCGGTTTGATTTTTAAAAACAGGTCACATCTCCCTTTCGCTTGTGAAAGCTTTTCTCACTTTTTTGGTTTGTATGTCTTTCCTTTGGTAGAAGCATTGCGTTTGGTGCCTATCAATAATCCTCTCTTTGGACAAAGGGAGACGTTTTGCCTTGAAATGTAGACGTGCTTGAGGAGGGTACTGCATGCCTGGATTCCATTTGCTAATGAGTTTCTCACAGCCAGGAAATCCTTCCCTCCACATTAAATGACCAAGACGTCATTTTAAAAATCCGGTGAGACTTGCATTTTCCCACAGTTGACTGGAAAAGGGGATGGACCAGGAATTGGAACAATTTTTGCTTTCTACTGTCCCCATGTTTTATTCTTTGCACCAGCTGGCATAGGGAAGGGCACTGATTGGGATGCAAGGAAGCCCAAGTGTTATGAAGGACAGGGCAGGCAAGGGAAATTAAGGAGGACTGTTTGGAGGGAATGAGATCGGTTTTGGATTTTAGAAGAAATGAGGGTAGCAGGAGAGGGGGATGGGCTGGTGGAGAAGGCTGCATACCCTCTTTACTATGCCTGCAGATCAAGAGAGCCTTGTATAGAAAGAAGAAACTGGTTTTTCATAAGGATGCCCTATTTCAAGCTTTTCTCCTTTGGATTTCCTTGTCTTTGACACCTACCTCTTTCTATTCTAAGTCCCCTTGCCCTCACCCTTGTGGCGTAGGCTGGCAGCTGCATCTCTGATTCAACCCCTAGCCTGGGAACTTCCATATGCCGTGGGTGTGGCCCTACAAAGAAAAAAAATATTGCAAGCATAGAACTGTGTCTCTATCCCCATTGTGCAGTTAGAGGCCTATGGAGGGGTAAGGAGGGGAAAATAGGAAGAAAATTACATGTTTTCTATTATTAAGTTTCTTTGAATGTTTATTTAAGAGGCCAAGTTAGTGGCGCCCAATCACTGATGCATGGTAGGGCTGAGAGACAGAATGTGCTGGGTGCTCTTTTCACAGCATAAAAATGGGGCAGGCCCTCTGGTCCTATGGGGAGAGAATGGAAAACACTCTGGGGTGGAACTTCTGTTTTCACTCCTGCCTCTGAGGGGAAAGGAAAAATGGGTGAATGTTAGGGCTGGAACTGAATCCACAAAGCAGGGTCTGAAGGAAGAGTTGGGGCTCAGAGGCTTTGAGGTGCTAAGGGGCCCAGTGGGGTAGACCAGCTGTTTAGGGCAGCCAGCTCAGTATTCAGTGTTGGAATGGTCCTGTGGGTGTCCTGCCAGGATTATTTGGGGCTCATAGGAGAATTGCTTTGGGTTGCTGGTAGAAAGTCCTTGGTTTTGCAAAGCTAGGACAAAAGTAGGAATTGGTATTTGTATACAGGTCATTTGACTCTTGATTGGCCACAGAGATATGAGAATGATGAAGAGGTGGGTAGGACACCAGGTCTTGATGGTTGTACCATGATAATAATATATTTCCTAGGTAATGAGGTCAAGGCATAAGAAAACTCATGACACCCTTGTAAATTTTAGAAAGCCCCCACAGGCTCAGAGGGAGTTGCTTATGCTATAATTACAGAGTTGACTACAGTCTTTGAAACGGGTCTGGCTGACACTACGATCCTTATTTTTATAGGGAATAACCCCAAGTGTTGGATTTAGGAACATGTATTGAGTTTTTATTGGCTATACAATTGTCTCCCCAAAGGAAACCCTTTCATAGTCAGATAACAGGTAATGTTCTAAAGCCCTCCCTTGCTAATAAATCAAACTCTTTAAGGTTTCTTTGTAAGAGCTACCCCTTAGGAGCTGTGGAGACAGTGGAAAGAGCCCTGACCTGGTAGGAGAGAGTTTGGGTTCCACTCTCAGCCTAGCCACTCTGAAGCTATATCCATGAGCAAGTCACTTCACACACCTGGAACCCAGCTTCCTCACTGTAAGATGAGGGAGGTTCCTTCAACTGTAACATTCTCTAATTCTATGTTCCAGTGGCTGGAAGTAGTGATGTAGTTCAGCTTGGTTCTAGAGAACAAATAGAGGCTTCCCTCCAATGATGGGCTAAATGTGTCCCCCTAAAATTCATGTGATGAAACCTGAAGCTCCAGTGTGACTGTATGTGGGGGATAAGGACTTTAGAGAATTTTATTTTTATTTTTGGTCTTTTTGCTATTTCTTTGGGCTGCTTCCGCGGCATATGGAGGTTCCCAGGCTAGGGGTCTAATCGGAGCTGTAGCCACCGGCCTACGCCAGAGCCACAGCAACGCAGGATCCGAGCCGCGTCTGCAACCTACACCACAGCTCACGGCAACGCCGGATCGTTAACCCACTGAGCAAGGGCAGGGACCGAACCCGCAACCTCATGGTTCCTAGTTGGATTCGTTAACCACTGCGCCACGACGGGAACTCCAGGACTTTAGAGAATTAATGAAGGTTAAATGAGATCCTGATCCCATAGGACTGTTGCCCTGATAAGAAGAGAGAGACACTAAATCGCTCTCCCTCTCTATACCCAGAAGAAAGGCCTTGTGAGGACAGGGTGGAAGGTGGCCATCTTCAACCCAAGGAGAGAGGTCTCACCAGATACCAATCCTGCTGGCACCTTGATCTTGTGGTTTCCAGAACTTTGAGAAAATAAATTCCTGTTGTTTAAGCCCCCCAGACTATTCTGCTATGGCAGCCCAAGTAGACGAATATATCTTATCCCTTAAGAGCTAGACTATGATTTATTGGTTTGTGGCCTCTGGGAGAGCTTGCCTTTAACTTTTTTTCATTGGCAAAGGAATAGCAAAATAAACTAGATTCTGGAAAAGAAGGCACTCATCAGCTTTGGCATTTATAGGCCATGTCTCCTAAGGTCCAAGTGACCACATCTTTCCCAGAGTGAGTCATGGATGTCCATGGGGTATTTTCTCTGACTCCAACCAATTCTCTGACACCAGCTGGATGTCTATAATTCACCTCAACTCTTGATACTATATACCTGGAGTAGCATCAGATCCCCCAGGTTATTAAAGAACTGCACCCTCTCCAGATGCCAGTTTCAAGTTCCAGGCTACCTGGTTAACTAGCTCTAAATTGGAGGGTCCCTATGACCTCCCCCCCGCCCCCCCCCCGACACCCAGGTTTGGCAATTTGCCAGAATGGCTCACAGATCCAGGAAAACTTTGCTTATATTTACAGATTTGCTATAAAGGATACAAATCAGGAACAACCACATGGAAGAAAGGCAAAGGGCAAGTTGTGAGATGAGTGGGGTATGGAACCAGCAATGCCTACACCATCTGCAGGCGCTCTCTGCCTTCTCTGATGCATGGATGTATTTACCAAGCCAGAAGCTCTCCCAATCTCATTGCTCAAGGATTCTTAAGACCTTATTTCCAGTCCCTCCCTCTCCTCCTCCAAGATTGGTGAGTGGGACTGAATGGTCCAACTGTCTGATTACCTGGTTTCTCCTATGATCAGCTCCACCCTAAGGCTATTGAGTGGCCCTACCGTAAGTCACTTTATTAGCATAAACTCAGGTATGATTGAAAAGGGCTCATGATGAATAAAACAAGACACTCCTATCAGGAAATTCCAAGGGTTTTAGGAGTTCTGTGCCAGGAACCAGGGACAAAGAGCAAGTATATTTATTATTCTATCACAATGTCCAACATGGATCGTGTTCAGCTTTAGCTGGTCCTCTTGTTCTCATGTGGATGAGACTGCGGGGTTACTTTCTGAGCAAAAAATGAGCATGAAGTCTTGAAAAGATTTTGATGTTGACTTAAGAAGTTTTCTGTGAATTCTGCCAGAATATCTTGGATGTGGGGCACTGATGACTGAGCAGCTGTGTGGACTGTAGGGTATGTCCACACTGACTTCCAGAAAGGGAGATCTACACTGTTGCCCCAAAGACCTAGATCATAGGACAAAGAACGTGGAAAATTGAGTTTTTATGTCTTCTCTTCCGTGGGAGTTCCCTGTTTGGGGCGTGGCAGCAAGTGGACCCACAGGGGAGAGGCAGGAGTAGGCAAGCTGCAAAAGAGAGGGACACCAAATACGCGGGTCCCTGTGTGGAGTCCTGGGATCTGAAGCCCCAGGGTGACAGCAGCATGTGTCCATGGACTTGATCTGGACCCTGGGCTTTCTCTGGGGCAGCAGTAGGTCTTGTCCTGGCTTTCTTGGTGCAGCAGGATATTGACAACCACTCAGTGGGATGGAGAATGTGGGGCCAGAGGACAGCTGTATGTTCCTGGGAACACACTGTATCTGGTACTGCTGTGAGTGTTGTATGTGTGTGCCAGGATGGCCCCTGTCCCAGGGGGACATCCTCCCGGGGCCTGCAGTGAAATCTTATTTATTCTCATTCCTGTTATTGGAAGGATGTCTAACTTGAAACAGACCACACTGAAATCTGACTCCACAGTATACTCCCAAAGCTGTGTGTTAAGCAAAATTATTTCTTTCTATTTTATCTGGCATTCACACAACTACATCAGAGTTCATGATGTCACTCCAAAGACGCTCCCTGAGGAATCTTGAAGGAGAGTTTTTCCGAATTCTCATAGAAACAAATATTTTAAAGAATAGGTACATCTAATGTTTGTAATCTATGGGAGAGATAGTTTTCTATATCTAGAATTCTAGATTTTTCCAGAATGTCTGGGATTTTATTATTTTAGTGCATAAAAGTGCATAAAAGATTGTATAAATATATTTGATCTACATAGGAGAATAAACTCTATTCATGCATGTTGGATTTTTTTTTTAAAAGCAATATTACCTTGGTAATGAAAAATATTTATTATAGGAAGTATTGAAAGCATGAAACACTTGGAATTAATTGGAGTACTGGGTGTGCACATAGCATGACATTTTTATAAATATATAGTTGTTGATGCCTGCATCCATTCATTTCTGGATCCTTCACAATCCCCACTTGTACTCTATATGTGATACATCCCTGCTAAAATTTTGTTGATTAATTTTTTAAAAGTAAATAGTCTGAACCACTTATTTGCATATCTCTGGAGTTACCTTAACAGAAATGGGAGTCTTATTCAAAACAGACCAAGAGAAAGACCCAAGGGAGCATAGCTTTTCAATTTGTGGTTTCAAATATTCACAGTTCACGGGGGCCTATTGCTTGCTGTGTCTTGACACTTCCCCATTCAGTACAGTACAGTTCATTGCTTTGATCTGATTTCTTTTATGCTCCACCGAACATGTACTTGCAGGCTGAGATGTTAAAAGCCTCCCTTAGGTGGCTGGCTCTCTGGTCTTAAGTCTGAAAAGAAGGAAACATCGCTACTGGCCTAGGACTCCCCAGAAGTGGGACAAGCCCAGCACCAGCTTTCTGAATCTTTATCATCTGCTTAGGCTCTCAGAATCTGTCAGAATTCTTAGTTGAAGGCAATGCAAACAGATATTTATTAAAATGACATTGGGTTGCTTGTCGGGTTGCTGGCAAAATAGGAGAACCAGGCTTAGAGCTACAGGAGCAGGGCAAAATAACCACACCTGTGCCACACAGTGCCACACTGCCACTGCCCTTGCCAGACGCTATACTCTGTCTCTGATGCAGCAGCACTTCTGCTCCAGGTACGGGATGGGAAAAACTTGCAATCAGTGCTGCCATGGAAACACCATCTTGCCAAGAATGCCACCACCTCTGGAGAGAGTCTTCAGAGTGGCTTCTTTGTGCCACTAGCACCTGATTCACACTCCACAGTGGTTGCCTCTGATTGGTGAGTCCTGGATCCTGGGCCCATCAACACTTGTCGGGGATGCCTGGAAAGGAAATATCTGGCATTTCAGTATTTATAGGGGCAAGTGGGCTCTGCCTCCCTTGAAGACTTGTTAGAAAGGCAACTCTTCAAATATAGGCAGGATGTTGACATGGCAGGCAGCCAAAAGGAATGATGACTGTCCATGATATGAACTAAACTGTACCAACAGCCCCTCCCCAAGAAAGAAGATCAAAACTTCCTTGTACATAGATTATTAATAACCAAACCAGACAAAAACAAAAAGTACTAGTAGTAACCATGATAGAAGGGAGATATTTTATTCCTTACCTTTGAAAATCCTGGCTACCATGAGAACAATTTCAAATATAATTGATTAAGATTTACTGTACTAGGAACTTTTAGATTCATCTAAATATCTCCTTTAAGGGAGTTTTGCTTTTTCTTTCCCCCCTTTAGAACTCTATATTATTGGTGGGCTGTGGTACTGGATTGGAAGACATCTTTCATTGATGGAGATCTATGATTTGTACATGGGATTCTATTTCTAGAAACTTCCAAATGGGAGAGCTTCAGTTCTTAAAACCTCTCATGAGGAATGAGGGATCCACTAATTTTTTTTTCTTCTTTTTAGAGCTGCATCTGTGGCATGTGGAAGTTTCCAGCTGCCGGCCTGTGCTGCAACCATGGCAATGCCAGACTGAGCTGCATCTGCAACCTACACTGCAGCTCGTGGCAGTGCTGGATCCTTAACCCACTAAGCAGGGGCAGGGATCAAACCTGCATCCTTATGGATACTTGTTGAGTTCGTTACCACTGAGCCACCATGGGAACTTCTGATCCATTAATTTTTTAAAAGACTATTTATTAGAGCAGTTTTAGGTTTGTAGCAAAATTAAGAGGAAGGACAGAGAGTTCCCACATATTCCTCCCCCAACATATATAGCTTCCCTATTATCAGCATCCCCCACCAGTGGGGTACATTTATTTCACCAATGAACCTATGTGTGTCCACAGCTTACCTTAGGGCTCATCCTTGGTATTTATTCCATGGGTTAGGACAAATGTGTAATGACATGTACCCATTGTTATGCTACTATGTAGAGTATTTCCATTGCCCTCCAAATTTACCATCTATTCATCCTTCCGCCCCTACTATCCACTGATATTTTTATTGTCTCCATAGTTTTGTCTTTTCCAGAATGTCATATAGTTACATAGTATTTAGCTTTTTCAGATTGCTTCTTTCACTTGGTAATGTGCATTTAAGTTTCCTTCATGTTTCTTCATGGCTCATTCTTTTAAGTACTGTATAATAACCATTGTCTGGATATATTACAGTTTATTTATCCATTCATATACTGGAGAATGTTTTAGCAGTTATGAATAAAGCTACTATAAATATCAGTGTGCAGATGTTTGTTTGGTCATGAAGTTTCCAACTACTTTGGGTAAATATGAAGGAGTGTGATTGCCAGATCATAGAGTCAGAGTAGGTTTAGTTTTGTAAGGAATAACCAAACTGTTTCCTAAAATGGCTGTACCGTTTTGCATTTCCACCAGCAATGAATGAGAGTTCCTGTTTCTCCACATCCTCACCAGCATTTGGTGTTGCAGAGTTTGGGATTTTGGCCATTCTAATTGTGTAGTGGTATCTTGCTGTTTTAGTTTACATTTTCCTTATGACATGTGATGTGGAACATATTTTCATATCTTATTTCCCATCTGTATATTCTTTGATAAGGTGTCAGTGAAGGGCTTTGGCCCATTTTAAAATTGGATAGTTTATTTTCTTATTATTGACTTTTAAGAGTTCTTTGTGTATTTTGGAGAAGAGTTCTCTATCAGACATGTCTTTTGCAAATATTTTCCCCCAGTTTGTGGCTTGTCTTCTCATTATTTTGACATTGTATTTCACAGAGCAGAAGTTTTAAATTTTAATGAAGTCTCGCTTATCAATTATTTCTTTCATGTATTGTGACTCTGGTGTTGTATCTAAAAAGTCATTGCCTTACCTAAGGTCATCTAAATTGTATCCTATGTTATCTTTTACAAGTTTTATAGCTTGGAGTTTTACATTTGGGTCAATATTCCATTTTTGAGTTAATTTTTGTTAAGAGTGTAAAATTTGGAGTTTCCATCATGGCTCAGTGGTAAGGAATCAGACTAGGAACCATGAGGTTGCGGGTTAGATCCCTGGCCTTGCTCAGTGGGTTAAGGATCTGGTATTGCCATGACCTGCGGTGTAGGTAGCAGACGCAGCTTGGATCCCATGTTGCTGTGGCAGTGGCATAGGCTGGTTACAGCTCCAATTTGACCCCTAGCCTGGGAACCTCAATATGCCACAGGTGCGGGCCTAGAAAAGACAAAAAAGACAAAAAAAAAAGAGTGTAAAGTTTGTGTCTTTCTTTTTTTGCATGTGGATGTCCAGTTGTTCTGGCACCATTTGTTGAAAAGACAGTTTTACTCCATTGTATTTCCTTAGCTCCTATTTACCAGTTGATTATATTTTTATGTGTCTATGTCTGGATTACATTCTTATTTTATTACATTTTAATTTTATTCCTAGTGTCCATGAGTGCTTGCTTTAAACCATGTACCATGGTAAATTCTGGAAATACAGGGTACAACAAGAGCAATGTCACTCTTGTCCTCATGGATTGTACATGCGTGAAGAAGAAAGGATCAGAGATAATATCAGATTTCTAATTTAGATGATGGGACAGGAAATCCAGAAGCAGCGGTAGGTTGATGTGGGAAGATACTTAATCTTGGGAAGTGTTGAATTTGACATTTTGGTGGAACATCATAAAAGATGGCCAACAGGTAGCTGGGTATACCGATGTGGAGCTAGGGGAGAAATCTGAGCTTGAGATATAGGTTTGGGCACCATCTTGCATAGTTGTGATAGTGAAAACCCTGCATAGAGGTGTGGCTGCTCAAGGAATGTGTACTGGGGCAGGGGGAAGAGAAGGAGTCAGATAATGGAATTCTTGGGGGGAACTCCAGCATTTAGAGGAAGAGCAGCAGAAAGGGCAATCTGCCATCCGGTGGTCAGAAGTAGGAAGGAGCCGTGAGAGAGTCATGCTATGGAAACAGAGTGTTATGCACTGAATTGTGCCCTACCCCACCCCCACAATTTACATGTTGGAGTCCTAATTCCGAGTAGACTGTATTTAGAGATAGACTTTAAGGAGTTAACTAAGGTTAATAGTTTACAAGGATGGGACCTTAATCCAACAGGAGTGTGTCTTTAAGAAGAGGAAGAGACACCAGAGATTGCTGTCTCACTCTTCATTCCCCTTATGCACAGAAAAGAGGACTATGTGAGGACTCAGAGAGATGGTGTCATCTCCCAAGTCAGAAAGAGAGGCCAAACCAGAAACCAACCTGCCAGCACCTTGAACTTGGGGATCCAGCCTTCAGAACTATGAGAAAGCAAATGTTTGTTGTTCGAGCCACCTGGCCTGTGGAATTTTGTTATGGCAACTCAAACAGACTAATACTCAGAGAGAGGAGAGCAATTCAAGGACTATTTAAAGAAGGATAAATATCAACAGAGTTAGGAGTAGACTAAGGTGTCTACACACATTAATTAATTAATGTGTCTATGCACACGGCAATCCTGTGACCCTAGCAAGAGCAAGGAAGTACCAAAGCCAGAAGACAGATTGCAGTGAGTTTAAGGATTATGTCAGCAGGAGGAGAGACCACATGTTTTATCCCCAAGCATGGCCTCCAGGTTAGAATTTGAAAGCTCCTATCATCTGTATCCATAATCCTGTAAACTCTTTGTGCAGCCTCCCCTGGGGATCAGCATGGTATGTGGCATGTGACAGGTTCACAACCATGCCTGCTGAATGGCCTTCCTCTGCTATGCACCTGCTGAGATGTAGAGTAAACTCAACCTTGCTTGACCAGTGAGGCAGTCTTATATAGTTGTATGAGCGACATGAATTTAGTGCCTTCTAGGTGTCAGGCATAGTCCCAAACCCTTTATGTACAGTTTATCATATAATTTTCATAATAACCTTATGACTTAGGCACTATGATTATCATGCTCATTTTTCTTGTGGAAAAACTGAAATACAGTTTTAAGCACAGGCCATCTGACCCCAGAGCTCAAGCCCTTAACCACCAGCTTCTGTAGCTTGTACCTTTTCACCATCTGTCAAGGCTGGGCGCAAACCCCTGGCTCTGCCCTGTGAAGACTGGAGGAATGGACTGGGGCTCCCTGGGCCTCACTATTGCTAACATGCACCCTGTGGACTTTGGAGCAGATGATCCTCTAAGGTTTTTTTCTGCCTCTAATAGTCTATGATCTGGTAGTTTGGACTATATTACACTCTAGTGACCTGGCACTAACCCCTGCAGAAAAGTCAACCAGAAGTTGTCAGTCAAGAGCTGTTGTGAGGACCATGGGAACATCTTATATTGTGTGTCTTGTGTATGACACACCACTCCCTGTTTATGCAGGCAGGGAACATGGAGAAGCTCCCTAACAGGTGATGGGGGACTTGGAGGATTTACACAGGGTGATGGAGAGGGCTGATGTAGGCGCCCTTCCAGACGGGTGGCAGAGGATTTGGGAGAAGCTCCTGCCTCTGCCTCATGTTGCTGCGTCTTTTACTGGTGAGGATGTGAGGAGCGTTCTTGCTCAGGGTCAGTGATGGAATATTCATGGAGGAGGACAATCACCTGATTACCACCACAACTGCTGAACAGTTTAACGATGCCAAGTCTTCCTTGGGGTATACAGGTGTGTGGGCAAATTTTTCTTCCAGGGCCCTTGCCTATATAAACAATTTGATTTAAAACTACCATATGATCCAGCAATCCCACTCCTGGGTAAACATCTGGACAAAACTTTCACTGAAAAAATAAATGCACCCCTATGCCCTATGTGCATTGCAGAGCTATTCACAATAGCCAAGATATGGGAAAAAGTCCATTAACAGATGAGTGGATTAATAAGATGTGGTTCGTATACACAACAGAATACTACTCAGCCATAAAAAAGAACAAAATAAGGCCATTTGAAGCAACATGGATGGAACTAGAGCCTCTTACTAAGTGAAGTAAGTCAGAAAGAGAAAGACAAATACCATATGATATCACTTGTATCTGGAATCTAATATACAGCACAAATGAACTTATCTACAGAAAAGAAACAAACTCATGGACTTGGAGAACAGACTTGTGGTTACCAAGGGGGAGGGGGAGGGAGGGGGATGGACTGGGAGTTGGGGGTTAGTAGGTGCAAACTATTGTATTTGGAGTAGATAAGCAATGACATCCTACTCTATAGCACAGGGAACTGTAGTCACTTGTGATGGAACATGATGGAGGATAGTGTGAGAAAAAGAATGTCTATATATGGAAAAAAATCACAAAAAATCATGGATCTAAGCGAGGCCCGTATGACTTGTCAATGAAGATATAGAACAGTGGGGAAAGAAGAGGTGCTTATGTATTAACTTATTGTCCAGTCAGTGTGCGTGAAGATCCATGGTTAGGGCTGGCAAGTCTTTCTTTGTGATCTTTGTTGTCAGATGCACTGTTCCTGGATAATTCTACATGAAACTATATTAGAAAAATTAGCAACACTTTTACCACAAGCCCTGGCTCTTCAGAACCTGTTTGTATTGAAACAACATAGATCTTCCAGCCTCTGCCCTCACCTCATCCATCTACTTAATGCTGATAGCAGCATTACTCATGATAACCACAGCATCCATCAGGCTGCCTGTGAATACTGGCTTCCCGTGCCTGTCTCAGATGTTGTTATTGTACTCATGGAGGATGATCACAGATGCAAGTCATACTCAGAGTGCGCAGGAAAATGTGAATGAGAATTTGGTTTGGGGTCATGTTCTGAGTTTTGTAGCATAAGGTGGAACAGCCTATCTATCTTCCAATCTAATCTTCTTTTGAACTTTTTAGATCATTATCATTGCATACCTAGAATGTAATCTCTTTCCCCAGTGACTGCACCTCTGTCTTTCATACACATCCAAGCTGAGAGGAGAGGTGAAATTCTCATGGGCAGGCTGAGAAGAGTGTGTCTCATTTGTGTAAGGAATGGGTGTCCCATGTCAGGCACATTTTAACACCAACCCAAGACACCATGGGGGGAAATCACTTGGAAGGGCCTGCTGGTGGGTTTGGGGGGACTTCTGGTGTGGGGGGTTGCACAACAGAAATCACACCTGTCCCCATCCTGCTTCCCTCAGTGCTATAGCTGGAGGCAGCACTTTTATTTTATTTTAGTGGAGTATAATTGACTTACAACATTAGTTTCAGGTGTACAGCAAGGTGAATCAGTTATACACACACACACACATCCATTCTTTTTTTTTCCATATAAATGATTACAAACTATTGAGCAGAACTTTGGAATGACACAGGCAGGTTAGAGCCAGTGCACAGGCCTGCACATGTAGCTCAAAACTGAGGGTTGGTTGGTGGTCTGTATTTGTTTCTATTGCTGCCATAACAAAATTATGCCCTATGTATTTAGTGGCTTAAAATAATACTCATTTATTTTTTAGAAGTCATGTGGATCAGAAGTCTGGGAACACATGGCTTGACTGATTCTCTGTTCCACATTTCACAAGGCCAAAATCAAGGTGTGGACAGGACTGTGTTCCTTTCTAGAGGCTCACAGGATGGATCAGCTTATGAGCTCATTCAGATTGTTGGCAAAACAGTTCTGGTTATGGAATGATGCTCCCATCATTTCTTTGCTGGCCATCCACCAGGTGTCATTCATAGCTCCTAGGGGCCACCTGGATTCCTTGGCTGGTGGCCCCCTTTTATCCATCTTCAATGCCAGCAGCAGCAGGCCCAGTCTTTCTTGTGCTTTGACTCTCTCTGATTTTTCCCTTCTGCCTCATTTCTCTTCTGCTTCTAGCTGGAGAAAGTTCTCAGTTCTTAAAGGCTCATGTAATTAGATTGGACCCACCTGGACAGTCTAGGCTACTCTCCATAATTAAGGTCTGTACTTTAATTATATCTGCAAAGTCCCTTCTGCCACATAACAGATTTAGAAGTTGCAGGGACTGGAGTATGGACATCTTTGGAGGCCATCATTCTGCCTACCGTAGGATTGCTCATAGTCCTAAACCCTGAATTCATTCTGTGTCTGATGGCAGTAAGCTTTGCCCCAAATTAGGATGTCAGTACCATTCTGGTTGCTGACTACTGCCTAGACCCATGAAAGAAATACCCCATCTGCCAGCAGGAGCAAGCCGCTTAGCAGGATAACCTCTTGGAATGAAGCTTGGCCATGGGGCCTGGGGCTACCACATGGGTTTGACCCCAGAGTTCCTTCGGCCAGGTGGTCCATTCCCTGTGTGGGTAGCAGGGTTGGGGTAGAGGGCTGGAATGTGGGACAACATCCCCAAAGGGAGAAGCATCGACATAGTTCCTGTTTGGGTTCCTCTCTGGATGGTACTGCTGACTTGGGTGTTCCCAGGCCTGGACTGGAGAATGAAGAACTCATTCCGAAGTGCAGGGGCTCCGGCTCCCAAGATGGGCCAGGGTAGGGGCCCTGCTTGCCTGGTTCCAAAGGCAAGTGAGTGCTACTTCCAGCAACTAAGCTGATAAGAACTCTACTTTCCTTTTCTTCCTATAATACTCCATAGAGTACCCTCAGTGTCCTGTTGGGATTGCCCTGATCAAGCTGGGGTTGAGACAGAGCTTCCAGAACCTTTTGTTTCAGCCAGCCTTGGATAGAGTCCTGACTCAACCCCTATTGGCTGGATGACCTTGGACAAATTAATAATGTGAGCTACGGCCTCTTCATCTGTGTGGTAAAATGAAGGCAATGATAGTGACAATAGCACTCAGAGGGATGATGGATATCCCAGCTACTTTACACTCATATCTGGCCATTATTTTCACCTTTTCATGTTGTAAAGATCCAGTGGGATGACATACGTAAAAACACCTGGAGTGCAATGAGTGCACCATGCATTTCAACAAGAAGCATTAACTGAGCTGGAAAATGGTTAACAACTGCCCCTGTGGGGGAGGAGAGAACTCCTAGTAGCAGAGCCAACTGCAGGGTGCGTGTACTCCCACCACAGTTAATTGCAAACTGACAACATGGTGTCACTAAATGGGAAACTGGCATGGGATGAGCTAACCATTGGCTCCCTGGCCAATGGGCTCCACACCCACTGGTTGTGCTCTTAATTTGTGCCAGACCTAGTATTTATGCTGAGGACACAGTGATGAATACCGTGGAGCTTGTTCTTTTCTCAGCCCTCTTTTCCCCTCCTCAACCAAAAGTACAAGTCTCCAAAGTACTCTGGAAATAAGACGTAGTTCTAGGTAGAGAAGCATGAACTCCATAACCTCTCAAAGGTGTCTGTCAGCTCTTGCCCGAACCAGTAGAGGAAGTGTTATTTCTGGCTTCTTTGCAAGCCAGCAGTCGTGTTTCCACAGAGCCGAGTGGGGTATGATTAAGGCCAGAAGCGCTGCTCTGCTCTGCTCATTGGTTTGGGGTTTGGTGTCAGTGGAGACATTTCATTTCCTGGAGGCCCGCTCAGCAGCGCTGGGAGGGAAAGGTGCTGGCTCATCCATTCATTATCGTGGGGACGGAGTGACCCTGGTGAGAACGAGAGTCATTTCCCAGTTGTCTGAGGTCACACCCCTAACCACGCCCACACCTCCTTCTCCAGAGCGCTTGAAGGATGCCCGGGATTCCGTTATGATTAGCATTTGGTGTTCCTAATACGAAAGCAATTTCACTGTTCTTAGAGTGGGAGAGAGGTTTTTTGAAGATTGTAGGAGGAAGCAGGGTGTAAAACATCTACATAGAATACTTGGAAGTGTGTAAATTGGTAAAACTAGAGAGCAGGGAGAAGTAGGTTTTCTTCACCTCACTATCTTGAGTCACTGAACTCATATACTGTAAGTTGCTTTATATCATTTCTCAGAAGCCAGCCTCTTTTCTCACGTTAAGTTTCCATACAAGGTGCTATTATGAGGGGGAAGAAAGCACAATGCAAGCACTGTTGTTACTGGTTTTTAAAAAGGGGCCATTCAACTATAAAGTTAATATCTGCCCTTCTTAATATACCCAACTGGACATTAATATAAAAACTGGGATCCGGATGGCTTTGTGTGTGTGTGTGTGTGCGCCTGTGCGTGTGTAAAGTTTTAATGAAGTTTATTTGAGATGTTTGAGATTATTTTATTTATTCCTTTTTAAAATCACATTTGGAAAATTAAAGCATGTTTTTAATATGAGTTCAAACTAAACATTCAAGTTTGGAAGAAAGGATAAACTTGCAGAAATTTAAAAGGGCTCTACAATATAAACAGAAAGAAGAGATTAAGATGCAAGGATAGTACAAAGTAAAAAAAAAACAACTGAAGATTTTTTTTGGAGCAGCATGGGTGTAGGTACAGTATTTTCATTTCACTAATGTATAGGTGCCAGGTTTTTCCACTCTGGATAACTCTAATTGATTTTTCATGTGTCAAGGATTTAGTATTGTTAGTTTCCACAATAATGTTTACATTTATTATAGAGTAATATATCATTTTTCAGCTTTTGGGATCAATATAGTAAAGGTACAATAAGAATCAGATTATTATTTTGTTGTAATTTAAAAAAATCTCATCCATTTTCCGTTTTTTGCTTGAAGTCTCAAGACAATACTGATAACTTCATAATTATAATGAAAAGCAAATATTTATTGAGTGCTTTCTATGTAGGTAGTATTACTCTTTGTTTCTGAAATGAAATTTTAAGGATAAAAAGATATTCTAAAAGTTGGCCTATGTTGACAAGATGTGGAAACTGGAAGACATGAAATTACGGAGTCAGTGAATAGCAGAAATTCAATTGAGAACAATGAAGTTAAAAACGCCAAAATGTCATTTTAAAAGGATAGTGTCATAGTCTTGAATGCTAGGGTAAGGTGCCTGTGTTTTAAAATCAATGAATTCCTTTTGCTTGAAAAATTAAAAGCAGGGCCAGGGTGGTCATGATGGTATAAAATGATCAGAAGTACTTTTTAAGGCATATGTGGAAATGCATAAAGGGTGGACTGGGACAAAGAGAAGGTAGAAACGTGTTAGGAGTAGGGTTGTCAGATAAAATCAAGGTGTCCAGTTAAATTTAGACTTCGGATAAGGAAAAAATATGTACTTTTAAAAGTTTAAGTATGCCCCATGAAATATTTGGGACACAATTGCACTAAAAAAGTATTTGTAGTTTATCTGAAATTCATATTTGATTGAGTTGCCTGCATTTTTATTTGCTAAATCTTTAGTAGGAGGCTACTGCAATAGTCCAAGCATGAGTTAACAAAGGCCAACCAGGACAGTTTCACTCATCAGAGGAAGCTGATGGAAGGGTATGGATGTAAAAGAATTGAGAAGGTAAAATTGATAGGACTTGGTAACTGATAAGAGAAAATGATGTGGCCTGAAATATTATAATGTGGGAAGATGAGCTGGTATCTAAGAGATTAATTTTCTAATAGAAAATTAAGATATTTCAAGGAAAAAAATGACTAATGACACAGAGTAGTGATTCTGAGAATTGATAGCCTTGACAAGTACAATAACAAACATGAGATCATTGTATTTTTATATTAAATAAAAATTTAATAAACGGTATATTCTTTGAAGAATAATTAATATTTTCATGGATGTTGGCACAGTTTAAATGTTTTATTAATACCATGGGGGATATAAGTCTGATTTTTCATAACCCAGATAAATGAAAGCTCATGGCTTTTATTCTCCCAAGGCATTTGAAGATGTACCTTAAATCAAGCAATCGCTGTGTGTTTCATTTCTGCTGAGGAAACAGTCTTTGAAAATGAATCTGTCATCAAGCTGGGAAAAACTTGTTACTCATATCAACCAGTAGGATTCAAGGCTATTTTACAAAATCCTGCATTAGAATTATTAGACAATATTCCCATGTTGTTTTAGCACAGTCAGCTGGGCCATTATATCTGTCAAGAGTTTGATTTCTATGAGTTCTCATTTCGGCGCAGTAGGGTAAGGATCCAGTATTGTCTCTGCAGTGGCATGAGTCCCTGCTGAGGTGTGAGTTTGAACCCTGGCCCAGGAACTTCCACATGCTACAGGTGTGGCAAAAAAAAAAAAAAAAAAGATTTTGATTTCTAGACAGACCTATTTCTAAACATATATGTTTATAAAGATGGTAGGATAAATTTAGAAGATGGTGACTTGAATTACAAAGAAATTATGAAGATGTTCCTTGAGAAACTATATTCTTATAAAGCCCATTTAACTTTATAAAATAAATATTTATTAGATACCTTTTAGTGAATCTAGTTTCTACTGGTAACTCACAAGAGGACAGACCCTCTCCTCATAATCTTAAAGAACAAATCACTTATGGAGCCATCAAGTCGGAACTTGAGATAAAAAGTGACATTTTGGGAGTTCCCTGGTGGTCTAGTGGTTAGGATTTGGTGTTTTCACTGCTGTGGCCCAGGTTTAGTCCTTGGTCTGGGAAGTGAGATCCCACACCAAGCTGCTGCATGCTGCAGGGAAAAAAAAAGCTATATTTCCCCATTTTCTTTGCTATTTCTACCATGATTTGTCTGCTGTGGTGCTACTATTGTAGCTACCTGTATCTGCAGGAGTCCAGCAGCAGAACAGAAACCATACTGCTTGGACAGAGAGAATTTAATGTTAAGAGTTGTTAACCAGGCATAATGATATGAAGTCATCAACTGAAGAGCAAAGAGAACTCTAATGTACCAGGTAGGTAGGTAGCAATGACCAACTCTGGTGCAGGGGGAACAAGAAGAGGAGGTTAAAATGACTGAAACTTAGAAACTTACAGGAGGAGCCTTGTATGCCTGGGACCCAGACCTCTGAGGAGGTATCTCCAGTGCTAGTGTCCCTGGGGGATAGGCTTAGGGGTAATGGAACTAGCTCTGCAAGTCTTAGAAAAAATTGTGAAGTGGGAGTTCCTTTGCGGCAAAGCAGGTTAAGGATTTGGTGCTGTCACTACAGCAGCTTGGGTCCCTGCTGTGGTTTGGGTTTGATACCTGGCCTGGGAACTTCCACATGCCGTGGGTGTGGCCAAAATGAAAAAAAAGTTGCCAAGTAGGTTCAGCTGATGCTAATTGAAGGCCCTGCTATTGCTGAGGTGAAGAAATGAGCCTGGGGTGATGTTCACACAAACACAGGGCAGATGGGAAAGAACAAGTCCTTCTTCCTGCTTCAGCCTTGCAGTCTCTTTCTCATGCCTCTATTGGCAAGGGCCTAAATGGATCCAGTTGTCAAAAGTAGAAACATGGTTTTTAGCCTCCCAGCCTCAGCATCACAATGCATAGTATAGAAGAGTTGATTTGAGCTGAGAGACCAAGTCAACCTCTGGTATACCTCCTAAAGGCTTTCCCTGGGTCACCTCTTGCTTTCTCCAATGGGAGTCCCACCCTCCACCAGAATGATCTTTCTAAAGTCCTCCCAAGGCTTCTCATGATCTCGGAATAAAGGCAGAGATCCTGACCATGTCCCACAGACCTGCACGGTTTGACTGCTGTGCATGTGTCCATCCTCATCCAGTAGCCTTGTTGGCCCGCCTTCCAGTCCTTGAACGGGCCATGTTCTCTTCTCCTTCAGGACTTTTGTGTGCACTACTCCCTGTGCCTGGAATGTTCTTCCGTCCTCTTTGCCTTGTGCGGTCCTATTCAATGTTGAGATTGGGGCTCAAGAATGGCTACTTTTTTAGGAGAGCCTCCTCTGCTCCCTAGGCTAGATGCAGCCTCTCTGTTAAGGATTTCCTGGCTTCCTTGCTCTCTTTTGATTTGAAATTGGATTGTTGTGCTTGACTAATGTCTGTTTCCTCACTATACTGTGAGCAACTCACGGGTAGGGAACAATGTCTATTTTGCTCACCACTGTTTTCTCAGCGCCTGCAAGGTGTCTGGCAGGTAGTAGGTGCTCAGCAAACATTTTATCACATGACTGACTGAACAAAATTGTTTTGTGAGGATGAAGGGTTTATTATCATAATTTAGGATGCTATTGTCACAAATACTGTCATTTCACTGTTAAAAAAATTTGGTAAGGGAGTTCCCGTCGTGGCGCAGTGGTTAACGAATCCGACTAGGAACCATGAGGTTGCGGGTTCGGTCCCTGCCCTTGCTCAGCGGGTTAACGATCCGGCGTTGCTGTGGGCTGTGGTGTAGGTTGCAGACGCGGCTCGGATCCTGCGTTGCTGTGGCTCTGGCGTAGGCTGGTGGCTACAGCTCCGATTCAACCCCTAGCCTGGGAACCTCCATATGCCGCGGGAGCGGCCCAAAGAAATAGCAAAAAGACAAAAAAAAAAAAAAAAATTGGTAAGGAGCACATGTTAAAGCACATGTTAATTTTCCAGGATCTAGGTTCAGAACAGTGAGTCCCAAACAGGGAGAGATGTTTCCTTATTAATTCATCCCAAGGTACAGTTTCCCACTGCTCTTTTTTATTTCCTAGGTTCATTTATTTTAGAGGAGGTCAATTCTGTCCACAGGGTGGATTACATACAATCACAACAGAACATAACAGGCCAGTATTATATGTGGATAAGTGTGTGTGTGTGTGTTCTTACCTTTTCCCTTTCTAAATTCTAAAAGTGAAGGGCAGCTTATTGATTGGTCAATTGATTGACTGATTGATTTAAACCCTTCTCAAAGTTGGGGTTCTTCAGGCTCCATAGCATCACAAGTTAGGTTGTAATGATAGAGTTCTGTTTGCCTGCCACAAGCCCAGGTCAGTTGACTTTTCCATGAAGTGGAATAAAGTCGGGACATCCTGCATTTTCAAGGTCCCAGCAATGGATTCTCTGCCCGCCTCTCTTCATACAAAACCCTGTTCCATGGGAATCAGGGCAAACTTGCAGGCCCAGCACCATCCAAGTTCATTCTTAGAAAAGAAACATTTCTTCAAAGGAAGCATGGTCTTCCCACCCTACAGACAACTTTTACATTCTCAGAAGAGCAGTTCACTTTCCTGGTGTGACATCATCTCAGACACCTGTATTTATGATTAGGGTCTTTGTTCTATAAACCGAAGTCCTACTCCAATGATTTTCCCAGAACCACAGATCGGTCTCTACCAAAGATTCTTTTGAGTCTCCACCGCACAAGACAGAAAAGTGTTTACAATCTTGAAGTAGTGGTTCCAGTTTTTACCCTTCCCATCAGTGCCACAAAGATGTGAAGGCTAAGTTACGGTTAGGGCTTGGGTTTAAAGTACCGAGAGTAACACGTGCCCTCAGCTGTCTCTGCAAGGGGAAAGTTTTTTGCCAGCGTGTTTATCCATTCAGTCAACCACTCATTCAATGCATGTTTACTGTGTGTTTATTATGTATGAAACATTGTTCTAAGCACTGTAACTATTGAGTTGATGGGGAGGAAACAGACACAGAAATAGATAATGTCAGGCCACGACAGATACCAAGATGAAAATAGGGAGTGACTTGTGGGCCTGCTGTGGGATAGGTGGACATTGATGTCATTGATGAGATTTAAATAGAAATATTAATGACAAGGAGGGAACTAACTACTATGGCTTGGGGGATGAGCATTTCAGGCAGAGGGGACACATTGGGTGTGAATTTCGCTATGTGTGGCTGAGGTGTAGCGAGTGAGGGGCCTGAGAAGGAGAACCCAGCCCTGAAGTAATGGTATAGAAGAGTCCCTTACCTCCTCCACACTCTGCCCCATTTTGCCTTTATCCTGTGCTGGGACAAATTGCATTTTTTGTTATGTCTGTTCATGATTTCTCTTTAGGTTCAGTTCAAGCATCTATTTGCTCTACTGCTATATTCCATCAGTTAAAATTTAAATACAGTTTGAGAAAATGATAGTACTGTTCTGAGCTTAACCTCAAAATGTTGTATAAAGCAGCTCCCACATAATATACTCAGGGTATGGGAACGATGTAAGTAAAATTGTTTATGGGCTATTATGTTCTTCTAGGTAACTCCCGCCCCACTTGAATAGAATCACCCATTCATAAATGTTATAAAAACCTAAATAACAATGAGATATCACTCCACATCGATTATAATGGTGAAGAATTTAAAAATACTAACGATACCAAGAGGTGGTAAACACGCCAAGTGACCAGATGAAGAGCAACATCTCTTCATTGCTGGTGGGAAAGCAAAATGGCACAGCCAGCTGTCAGTTTATTTTATGAAGGTAAACATACACTTTCCATATGACCCAGCAATCCTACTCCTGGGTATTTACCCTAGATAAATGAAAATTTATGTTCATGCAAATACCTGTGCATAAATGTTCATAGCAGTTCTATTCATAATCATCCAAAGTAGAAATGGCCTAAATGTCCTTCAGTGGGTGAGTAAGTAAACTATAACAATATTGGCCTGTTATGTTCTGTTGTAATTGTCTGCAATTAACCCTGTAGACAGGAGTGACCTCCACTAAAATAAATCAATTTAAGAAATAAAAAGAGCAGTGGGAAACTGAGCTTTGGAATGGGTTAATAAGGAACCATCTCCCACTGTTTGGGACTCACTCTTCTGAGTATATATATTGCTGTACAGAAGAAATTGGCACAACATTGAAAATCAACAATAATTTAATAAAAAAAAAAGAACTAAGTATGGAGTTCCCGTTGTGGCTCAGTGGTTAATGAATCCAACTAGGAACCATGAGGTTGCAGGTTCATTCCCTGGCCTTGCTCAGTGGGTTAAGGATTTGGCATTGCCATGAGCTGTGGTGTAGGTCGCACATCTGGTGTTGCTGTGGCTCTGGCGTAGGCTTGGCAGCTATAGCTCCAATTAGACCCCTAGCCTGGGAACCTCCATATGCTGTGGGTGGGGCCCTAGAAAAGGCAAAAGGACAAAAACAACAACAACAACAAAAAGAACTAAGTAAAATAAAAGCCTGAACAATAGTCAATTTTATGTTAGTATGTCCAGGGAGCAGAACAAAGCATTTAAACTGATAAACAACAAGGAAAATCTTAAAATCTTAGTTGTTATGATTTCTGCATGTAGTAAGTTGTTAATCTTTCCAAACTGAGAGGTCATCACGACGAATGTAAATTCAGAAGGTGCTAATTACTCTATAGCCAAGATATTCTAATTCATTAATGAAATATGATCATATTCATGTATATTAAAAATTATAGCAAAAATTTGAGCAGTTCAACTGATAGCACATGCTTTACAAGGTCGAAGGTACTTCAAGTTAAAAAAAGTAATATTTATCTTGGATCCCAAGAAGTGTACAATCTCAAAGGGAGAATATGACAAGAAGGAAACAATAATACATGACAGTTTAGGAACTCAATGAAATAAAGGTGCTAAGAGAAGCACAAAGTATCCCTGGATGTTGGAAGGCAGCTATCCTCACCACTATACCACCAAAGCTGCACTTCCCTGGATGTTGAAAGGAGTAAGGGGTCATATCGAAGCAGGAATCCAAAGTCCAACTGAACTCTTGATTGACTAATCTTATTTTCTTCAGTCTGCTTTTAGGAGAAAATAAATGATAAGACAACAATTTCATTTCAGAGATTTTAGTGAAAAATAAAAAATAATTATTTATAGGGCATCTTTGAGTCATTCTAGGGTAAATTCATCTCCAGGAAAGACTATGTTTCATGGATTAAGGGTCTAAAAACACTTCAGAAAATACTGGACCAGGTTCAGACAACTTTACAAAAGCAGTTTCTGAACATATGGATCCTTATCTAGTTTCAGTTGTAGGAGAGGAGGTCTGGGCTAATGCTGAGGACTGATTCTTGCAAGAGGGAGGGAAGGAGAAGCGGATCCCTGGCACAAATATAGGAGCGAAGTGTCCTAGAGAGGAACTATACTCTCATGCCAACTTTTCCTGTTTTGGTGCAAGGGCTGTAGATTGCCAATCCTCTGACAGATTTTACAGCCTATAAGAAAAAATTCATATGTTTATTAAGCCTTCAACAAAGCTTTTCATTCACTGACTTCCCAGCCCACCCTAGAACCACAGAGTCTGGGTTGGTACAAGCCTTAGAGGTCATCCAATTATCTACACCAGCCTCCCTCTAATTCTAGCTGTTTTGTGTCCTGATGAGTGATCACTCTGCTTTTACTTGAACACACCCAGTGACACCGTCTGCTTTTTGAGTTAACTTGTTTCATTTTTGGCTAACTCTGGTTATTAACACAAAGCATGGCTTTCTGAGCTGACCTCTGCTGCCCTGTCTTTTACCCTTGGGCCTAGTTACACCCCAGGACACTCGAAGATGTCTATTTCTTCCTCTATGACCATAGGTGAGTCACTTCATTTTTTTGAGCCTTACGTCTTCTGTAAAAGCAGGGCAATAATAACTACTCTTTAAGGATTTTGTGAGGATTAATGAGATAATATACATTAGACATCTAGTATAGCAGCTGATACAGTAGACATTCAATACATTTTCATTTCCTCTCTCTCTCTTTAAGACTTTAAGGAGTCCCTATTGTGGCTCATTGGGCTAAGAACATGACATAGTATCCCCGAGGATATGGGTTCGATCCCTGGCCTTGCTCAGTGGGTTAAGAATCCTGAGTTTCTACAAGCTGCATTACTACAAGCTGCAGTATAGGGCTCAGATCTGGCACTGATGTGGCTGTGGTATAGGCCAGCTCTGATTTGACCCCTAGCCCAGGAACTTCCATATGATGCAGGTAGAGCCACAAAAAGAAAAAAATATATAATAGCCTTTCAAATAGTCATTATTAGCTGCCCCCATTTTCTCTCTCTAAGAACATATTTTCTTGTTCATTCATTCATTCACTTACCAGTTCTGCAAATGTTTATTGAACGTCTACACTATGGAAAGCCATGTGCTAGATGCTGAGGGTACAGTGAGGGACAAAACAGACAGAGCTCTAACCCTAATCATAGGGAATCTAAAGGCAAATAAATAGGTGAAAATACTTGTGCTGTAAGTGTTACGTAGGGAGAAGAGGGTAGGGGGATCTTTTTTAAGCTGGAGAGTGTGTTGGTTCCTTTAGGCTATTTTGAAAAACTGTCATAAACTTGGTGGCTTAGAACAACAGAAATTGATTCTCTCATGGTTCTGGAGGCTAGAAATCTCCCAGGGTTGCACCCCTTGGGGCAGTTCCTTGCTTCCTCTGGCTTGTGCTGGCCACCCAGGCATTCTAGGGTTTATGGCCACATCACTCTAATCCCTGCCTCTGTCTTTACATTGGCTTCTCTTCTGTGTCTCTACATTATCTCTTTTGCTTATTCCTTATTAGGGCACTTGTAGTGGTATTTAGGGCCCACTTGAATAATCAAGGGTCATCTTCTTATCATTATAAAAGATCCTTAATTATGTCTGCAAAAGACCCTTTTCCCAAATAAGGAAATTGCAGGGATTAGGACATGATATCTTTGGGTGGCCATTATTCAACCCAATATGGAGGGGAAAGACAAAGGCAGGCTTCCTGGAGGAAGCAATATCTAAATGGAGACATCAAAGCTATTTCGATGTTCTTCAAGAGGAGAGATTGCAAGAGGGGTCCAAAATCTTCCAACAAGAGAAAACAGTGTGTGGCAGAGGCTGAAAGTCAGAGGGAGCAGTGAATCTGAGAATCTGATTGGAGTGTGGTTATGACTGAAGCACACAGTAGGTGTGTGGTGTGTGAATATATTGGAGGAAGGGCTGGGGAGAGGAGAGGCAAAAGGTGAGTGTATAGAGGTAAAAACATTGGTTACATTGTGAGTGAGCTTGAAAGAATTGTTCAAGTGTTTGGATATGATAGGAAATGGAATGAATGTCTTGGAAGTGTTTTTCAGAAGGCATCTCACATGGTCGGATTCATTTCAGCCTCTGGAGAAGAGGTGAGGTGGACTACCAGAGAGCTCCCGGTCATTCTGGCTCCTTCTCCAGATTCACTACTATTCTTGTTATTGGACTCATATCTCACTTACCACTGCTATGGTGGTTCCCACTCATCCTTGAAAAAGGTAAATTAAGGCAGGGGATGTTTGGTCATAGAATGCAAGGTCAATTTATCATAATTTGGCTTCCAGTAAGCCAAGGGATTCCAGGCCTGACAATGGAAGATAAGCTGACTGAAAGACTCCATAAGTAACACTATGCCTTGCCTTTCTGATGCCAGCCCATTCCCAGCACTACACCAGACAGAAATGAGAAGCAGGGGTGGAAGGCAGGAGATAAAAAGACAACGACAAAGGAACTTGTATGTTTTCTGACATTTTTGGACTTTTTGTGGGTTAATTGGAGGTACAATATAACTGAACACACACACACACACAGACACACACACACACACACACACATACACACACCTCCCAAGACATCTATTGAAATTAAGTTACAATTTTATCAGAAGACCTTTTGTCTCAAATCCTTTGTTGTTGAATCAGTAGAACTGACAAGGTCTGGGTATATCTGACAATGTATGTATTGGCCCATTCTATGGCTAAGAATCTGTAAGCACCAAGTCCTTCACTTTAGTTCTTTAGGATCTAGATGCAGACCTTTATATATTCCTCTTAAAACAGGGCCAGGGCTTCTGGAGGGTGGAAGGTCGAAAAGGTTTAGAAACAGCAGAAGCATGCTCATGGTATTCTGTAGTTTAGCAAAGTGGTAATCCTCACAGCATCATCTTCCCACCCCTCTGCAGGTGAATCACCTGGGGTCTTTTTTTAAATGTACAGGTTTCCATGACTGGCTTCAGTCAAAAGAATTCAAATTCTCAGGGCTGGGATCAGGAGTCTGAATTTTTAACCAGTTCTTCAGGATACCATAATGCTCATAAAATTCTGAGAACCCTTCTATAAAACATAAGGAAAAGGAAGAACAAAGGAATAAGCAATGGCCCTGATGAAGGAGAAGAAGAAGGGAGGAGAGGCTTCTTACCAGTGGTCTCAGACAGAAGAGGAATCTGTTACGTAAATTATGGTACAAACAACCACCATAAAATATAGCAAACACATGCTATAGATGAATATATATCAATGTGAAAATATATCATCGATAATACTGTCAAATGCAGAATAGTGTGTATGGGATAATTCCACTTTATATGTATATATGCACAGAAACATCTCTCAATTTATGCATCCTAAGACTATTCATTGCGTTAGCAGTGGTGAACATGACTGGTAGAGTCCTTTGTCTGCAGTCTACTAAATATACATATAGCATTGTGTTAGTATGCTATTTATGCTTACACAAATTTCTATTGCCTATGTGAATTTGCAACTTATACATAACTATCTCATCTTTTATAATAAAAAAATAAAAAATGAATAGAAATGCTTTCCTTATATGGCATATGCCTTAGATTTTATGAATCATGTTCTTTGCTGGTACATAATTTTTATCAGAGTGCTTTTCTGTCTTCATCTTCCATTGCACTGCTTTCTTTGGATCACAGTTTTTTCTTTATTTTCTATATCCAAGTCCTCAGTTATATTACTCCAACTTTGTGTGAAGAAAAATCAAGTTCATTTCATTTATTACCCATACACCATGTATGGGCATATAAATATCTGGTTGGATGAGTATTGTTCATGACATCTTTCCTGTTGTTTTTCTCTCCACTTGGGTGCTTTTTGTTCCAGTTCAGATTACATGATACACGAATGAGTAATAATTCCTGGTAAAGAAGACAGGAGTCAATGGCAGTTCATCTCAGTATATTTCAGGTTGGTCTGTAGAATGTGAGTACTCCCCAAGATTTTATGTCCAGTCCTTCTTCCAAGGACCAAATAAGACTGGACACAAGCTAAAGGTAGTCAAGTGCCTTTAACTGGAAAGCACCTTAAACTTGGCTGTATGGGCTGAGGGAGTGGCTACAGAGTGAAAGGGAAGATGCAGGAATTATGTCAGGCAACCTTTTCACCTGCCTCTCCCCTTCTGACCAGACTTGGTGTAAAGACTTTCTTTTGTTTTCTAGACATATTTTCAATAACCCTGAATTTTATAAGCTATTGAAATACTGAGCAGGTGCAGCATTTTATTTTATTTTGTTTTTTATTTTTTATTTTTGCATTTCAGGGTCACACCCATGGCATATGGAGGTTCCCAGACTAGGGGTCAAATCAGAGCTACAGCCGCCGGCCTACACCACAGCCACAGCAATGCAGGATCTGAGCCACATCTGCAACCTCCACCACAACTCACAGCAATGCCAGATCCTTAACCCAGTGAGTGAGGCCAGGGACCGAACCTGCAACCTCATGGTTCCTAGTTGGATTCATTTTCACTGCGCCACGATGGGAGCTCCAGGTGTAACATTTAAAAAGTTCACCTTTATTGGAGCCTGAGACCTGAGGATGTCTATTGGTAAGTATTCAGTTACCCTAGATGATGTAAATCTAGAAGTGAAAAACATGTTTTCTTTCCTTTTTTCCTTCTTTCTGGCTAACAAAGCCACTGAAACTCTAGGTGATCATGGTGTAATCTGTTTTCAACATATTTTCAGCTCACAAATGCTTTTGCTTGCTTCTTTCCTTCCAGCAGACCCAATTCCTCATGCATATCTAACATTAAGTCATGGTCCACAGTCAAGCATATGATAAACCTTATGTTTCTTCTGGATCAGTGTGAGTGATACTTAGGTGGAGAAGAGGCATGAGCGGCTTCTTCTGGCAGCCTCCCTCCCAAACTCCATGCTCGCTGTTAAGATGATAGAACATTGCTGAGATGTTTGCTATATGGGATCAGGGTTGTGTGTGTACTCATGGGAGTTAAAACTTCACTTCAGGGTTGCTTTCACCTGTAAAGAGATTGTGATCCAGGAATCTTAAGAAGAGCATTGTGTTATTTTTTTCTCAATCCAAAGCCATTGAAAATCTCTTTCCATGGACATCTGGAAACTGTTTAGGACCTTAGGCTCAACCAGTGCTATTAACTCTAATGCAATTGGGAAGTTGCAAATTCCTAAGAGCAGCTGTGAACCTTAACAACATTCTTTCCAGATTCCTAGTAAAAGTAGGGTTGTGTCCAGATTAAAATAGAAAGTTCGGATTTGTCATCCATATGCTTTTCGATTTAATATTCCACATCTAGATTTTTTAAAAAGTCTTGATGCCTGACTGATGGAATAGTCATTGTGATTTTTTGATATCTGCCTGAACTCTCCAAACACGTGAATTCAGACTGCACTTTTGGAAGTGTTTTGTTGTTGCCTTTCAGAAACCACCATGGTGGAAGGCAGTCTGATAGGATGGATAAATGAATGTGCTGATTGACCAAAAAAAAAGGCAAAGAGGAAAGATAAGAAAAAAATTAAGCATGAATGTAATCTATGTTACATCTCCCCCTCTCTTCTGGGAGAAAATCCTGAAGTACTTTATTTATCATGTGCACATTTAGTGTTCAAAATGCAGCTGACATGAAGATAAAAGTGATATGGTCCCTCCTTCAAGGAATAGAATAGGACAGAAGACCTGCAAATTAACTAAAGCAATGGAGTGTTGTAGACTCTGATAAAGTATATCATGGCAGAAGAAAAAGTGGTAAATCAATTGGGGTGAAGATGAGGGAAGAGGGAGGGACAAAAGAATTCATGGAAAAAGTAGACATTTGGCAGGAAAACGAATAGGTTGGGCAACCTAGGCAGAAGAAGTTATATAAACAAAATAAAACTTTCTTTTTTTTTTTGTCTTTTGTCTTTTTTGTTGTTGCTACTATTTCTTGGGCCGCTCCCACGGCATATGGAGGTTCCCAGGCTAGGGGTTGAATCGGAGCTGTAGCCACCGGCCTACGCCAGAGCCACAGCAACGCGGGATCCGAGCCGCGTCTGCAACCTACACCCCAGCTCACGGCAACGCCGGATCGTTAACCCACTGAGCAAGGGCAGGGACGGAACCCGCAACCTCATGGTTCCTAGTCGGATTCGTTAACCACTGAGCCACGACGGGAACTCCAAAATAAAACTTTCAAAGAGCCTAGTAGATTAGGTGGATTGGTCTGATCAGAGATCAAAGACCTAAAAAAACATGGGAAAAATACAAACAAAGGCAGTGGGTTGGCTGGTTACTCCTAAGTAACTTTTATACCCCACAGAAGGTACTGGCAGACTGGAGATGTTAGGAAGCAGTGTATTCTGAAGTGTGAAAGTCAGAGAATGTCTGTGGTAGCTCTATGGCTTGTATCTCCTGAAATAGAAGGACAGATGCAATTGAGGGCAGACTGAAGACCTTATTGTAGTCACAGAGCTTCAAAGACATTTGAATGCTCGGCCAGGGCAGATCTACTACAAATCTGATGGGAAAATTTAGAATACTGAAACATGGGATAAGGACATCTGGATGGTGCCCTGAGGATGTTGATTCTGCAACCTTCCCAAACCTCTGGGCTTGCAGAGATGGCCTACCTTCCATAGTCAGGGCTAGGAGTTTTATGGTGCTAGAGGATGCTACAGAAATCTCACCTCCATAATCAGGGTCACTTTTAGGACTTGCCCCCACCTCCTCTCCTGCCTGCAAAGCCATAAACTAAGGCTAAACTCCAGTATACCATGCTCAAGGTCATGTTGGGCCTGGTAGGTAAAGAAAGAGACTATACCCAAAGAATTGTGATAATTAGCCAACGTGTTTTGTCATGAGCTGGGGAATACCCTTGGGATTGAATTTTGAGGGTGCTTGCACAAGAGGGCTGGAATGTAGGACTAGATAAGAAAGAATCAATTGACTTTAGAGCATTTTCTTGAGACATGGGATTTAACACCCTGGTGAAGTTGTTAGGGGGCAAACTCACTTCATATTCACTTCTGGCGAGACTCTTGGAAAGCTGGATAAAGCAATGGCCACCACTTATGAAGCAGAACTGCCTGAGTTGCCCTGGCAGATGATAAAGAAAGGAATAAAGAGCCCAAAGAAGTGGGTATGGACAAATCATCCACCAAGACCGTAGGGAGAGGGGCATCAGAAGGCCAGTAGTTGCTTCTCTGTGTGCCAGGGATTATGGTAGGATGGGAAGTTACAGGACCAGATAGGCTTATTAACACCCCTGGGATGATGGAGTTCTGGGAAGCCATGAGATTGCAAGAAAAATGAAGCAAGAGTAGAGGATCAGGAGGCTGAGGATGATTGCCCCAATAAAAAGTCAAAATCCCTTTTCAATTCCTTGACCTGAGCCAATTTTAACATCTGGAACTCATTGACTGAAGAGGTGGCCACTACCTAGAAGGAGGGACCCTTCAGCATCATGGCAAGAATATACTGCGACAATTCCATCACTCTTTCTCCCAGGGACTTAAGACCATTTACTTTGGTGGGAGAAAAGGGAAAATCCAGATATATTGAGGGTTAGACACAGGGTATTATATGACATCAATTCTTGGAGCTGCTAAGTGTTGTCATGGTACCTTTTGTTAGAATTAGAGCCTATGAGGCCAAGTAATAAATGGAATCCTGGATAATTGCACAGTTGGAATGAATATATTTGGAAAATGGAGTAAGCTCTGCACAGGTTCCCTGACATGTGGGATAAGAGCTATTTATCATAGTAGGGAAGGCCAACTGGAAACCTTGTAATTTTCCAACTGCCCATCTGCCCCAGCCAAGAAAAGAGACTACGCACCCTCCCCCATATCATGTCTTGGAGAGAGGGGATGGTGGAGATTATTGCCACCATTAAAGACCTAAAAGCTGCAGGGGTGGAGGTTGCTACCATATATCCTTTTAATTTCCCAGAATAGTCCCTTCAGAAACTGGACAGGTCATGATAGTTCTGTAGGTTATCTTAATAGTAGCAGGCACAAGTGCAACTGCTGTACCAGATGAAGAAGCATTCTAACAGCAGATTAGCAAGGGCTCAGGCTTTCTCTATGCAGCTATTGTCTTGGTGAAATGTATTCTTTCCCATTCCAATTAGAGAAGAGGATCAGATAAAACATTCATATGGGATAGACAACAATATTCATTTACAGTTTTGCCTCAGGTCTATGTTTCTCCCATCCTCTGCTATAGAATAGTTAGAAGAGCCCGGGACTGCCTGGACGGCCCATGAACATCACACTGACCTATTTCGTCAGTGACATCATGCAGATTGGACAGGTCGAGGAAGAGATGACTGGTATGCAGGGTCTTGGCAAACCATTTGTGCTGTAATGGGTGGAAGAATCAGGGCCATATTTTAGGGGTCCAGTGCTCAGGGACATGCTGCAATATCCCCTCTGAAGTAAAAGGTAAATTGCTGCATCTTGCATCTCCTAACACACACACACACACAAAACACACACACACACACACACACACACACACACAGAGTCACGCACACACGAAACAGCATCTGATAGGCTTCTTTGATTTCTAGAGCAACACACCCCACATCTAGGAACATGCTCCTTCCCCTATCCTGGGTGACATGGAAGCCTTCCATCTTTACGTTCAGTTCAAAGAAGAAAAGGGCACCTCAGGGGTCCAGGATATAGTTTAATCATCTCTGCCACTTGGGGCATCTGATTCAGCAGACCCTATGGGCAGAAGGTATCAGTGGTATTGCAAGCTCTAGTAGGAGAATCATAATGTAGGGTTCTGGGATTCTTGTGTAGGGCCATGCCACTGAAGCATTACTTTAAAAAAAAATAGCTTGATTTGTTAGTGGATGCCAATAGAGCTAGAACACTCGATCGTAGAAATCCAAGTGACTATGCATCTTGAAATGTCTTTTATGAGCTGGGTTCTGTCAGATTCATCAAACCATCAAATCATGTGACTCCAAAACAGTCTATCATAATTTGGGAATGGTGTATCTGGGATTGAGCCCAAGAAGAACTAGAGGGCATGAGTAATCTGCATGAGCAGCAGCCCAGATCCCATGTCATCCTCCACAGTTGTATCAGTGCCCCTTTCCCAGCTTGCACTTATGACCACATGGGCATTTCAGTATGACCAGTTGAGAGAGCAGGAGAAAAGCCAGAGTTTTGTTTATGGGTGATTCTGCTGCATACTCGGGTACAAGCTGAATGTTGACAGTGGCTGCATTATAGCCTTATTCAGGGGTGGCCCTGAAAGACAGTGAGGAGGAAAAAATCTTCCCAATGGGCAGTTTCACTAGCTGCGCTCCCCATTTATCCACTTTGTGTGGAAGGAGAAGTGGCCTAAAATGAAAATATAGATCCTTGGAAGTAGCCAATAACATAGATATCTGATCTAGGACTTGGAAGTAAAAGGATTGGAAGACTGGAGAAAATGAGATCTGGAGTAGATTTTTAAGCCTAAACATATGGAGAAGGGCACAAAGTGCCAAGATTTTTTTTCATACATTAATGTCCACCAGAAAGCATTCTCCATGGAGGAAGCACTGATCAACCAAGTGGACAAAATGATTTGGCCGGTTGATGTTAACCAGCCTTCATCATTGATCACTCCATTGAACGGTGTGATGGACACATGAATAGAGTGGAAGAAAGATAGGTGACATATTGGTCCAGTAATATAGACTTCTACTTACCAAGGCATATCTATCTAACGTTGTCTATGGATGTCCAAATCACTAGCAATACTGAACCTCCCATATGGCATTATTCCTTGGGGAGATCAACTGGCCACTTTGTGAAAAGTTGAGTGCACTTAGACCTTTCCATTTTGGAAGGGCCAGGGGTTCACTCTCCCAGGGACAGTTACCCATTCTGGGTATGGATCCCACATCAACACTACAATCCAGGGGCTTCTAGAGTGTCGAGTCCACATTCAAAGAATCCCATTCTGAATATCATCTGACCAAGGGATGCACTTCACACTGAAGAAGGTGTTAGAATAGGCCCATGTCCACTGGTTGTGTCGCATGCTGTACTTGGAGGCAATCAGCCCCATATGGTGCTGCAATGTCTTTTGAAAGGGGCAGTTAAAATGCCAGTTTGGAGGAAATACCCTGAAAGGCTGGGGTATCATCCTTTAGCATGCAATGTAGTTATTAAGTCAGAGATTTCTGTAGGGTGCTGTTTCCCTAGTAGGAAGGGAACATGAGTCCAGAGATGAAGAGATGGATGCAGAAGTGGGCCCATTTACCATCACTCCCAGTGAAAGACCCCCATTGGAGGATTTTGTCCTTTCTGTTTCTGCTACTCAAAGGGAGCACATTCTTGCTAGAAGACATAGCAAGGGTCTCATTTGCCACAAGGGTGCCTTGAAGTCCTATGTCCCAGAACCAGCAGGAAGGAAGAAGAGTAACCATATTGGTAGAAATAACTGACCCTGATCAGAAGAGGAGGTAAGGCTGCTTCTATGCAGTGGGATGGGGAATAGAGATCAAACACATATGATCCACTTCCTGGATCTTGCCCCATTATAACTACAAACAAGCATGTGTAACAACCTCCCAAAATGTAATGGATATGGTTATTAAGGCTAAGATCCTTCAGGAATCAAGTCTTGGGTTCCTCCACCAGGGAAGCCACCAAGACCTATGAGGTGATAGCTGCGGATGTGTGGAAGAAATTTAGAGCAGAGGAGGAAGACTGGTTGTAGACTTGAGATCAATGTCAGTGATGGGGGGTGTTATCTATTCATTACCCTTCCTCTTTTGAGTTTTCCCACTGGAAGAAAAACCCACAGGAACTATGGAAGAGGAGCTACCTGAACCTATGTGGAGATACAGATCCATGTGCCACAAGGGGTGGATTATGGCATCCATGAGAATGAACCCCTAGATTCCCTACTGGAAGGAGGATAATGGCCAAGGGTCCAAGCTGCTGCTCTCTGACAGCCAACACCAATTTTATGCTGTGTTCTTGCTCCCCACTGTGCATGGCAGGCATTGTAAAGCAAGACTGTTCCAGATGGTCCACCTTGTCTCAAAGACCTTGACAGTCTGGTCAAGTCTTAGACTGCATAGGAGTCTAGAATGTTTCCACCCAACCTTGCATTCCTCCCTTCTTCCTTCGAAGGCCAGATTTGCATCATGATCTGATATTTCTCCCAGCAATCCCTGTCTTCCTCCCTATTTTCAGTCACAGATCATTCCCTTAACAAACCCTTATGTATTTAATCCCATTTTGGTCCAATGTCAATAGTTCTGAAGCTGAGAAACCCTGACTTAGAGAGATAGTCAGTGGCAACTGGGTATCAATATTGGCTCAATTACTTAGTGATTCCCTGAAGCTAGAACTCTCAGGGATTGCTCCCAGTGGCAGGTGCTGCACCAAGGAAAATGATGTTTCTGAGAAGCACTCAGAACAAGGCTAGCACTTTCCTATTTCTGAGGGATTTGGTCAGAACTGACTTGCTCTGAGAACGCATGGATTTAATAACCTCCTCTCCTTGCTCCTATTTCTTCCTCCCTTCCCTCCTTCTTTCCTTCCCTCTTGCTTTCCTTCCATCATTCCCTCATTCCTTCTCTCTCTCTTTTCCTCTTCCTCCATACCCCTCCTCTCTCTCTCTCAGACACACACACACACACACACACACACACACACACACACACACACACACTCACGAGCGCGCATGCGCTCTCTTTTCCTTTTTGCTCATTTCCGGCCCCAATGACTTTTTGTCTCTTACCTCAATATCATAGTTAGAAAATAACGGTGATTACTCGATAGTTCCATCCTGAAAACGTAACTTTCATGCAAACAGTTAACAATGACTTTTAGTTTGAAATTTCTCATGGTTCAGTTTCGGATAAAGGGTGAATGTTCTTGGAAAGTTTGAACTTAATCAGAAAAGTTATTTTAGGATTATGATCTTAGAGTAAGTAATTGCTGGGCTTTTAGATTTGGAAATATCTTATTACCAATTACTGTCCACTCATTGCTCATAGATTTGGGTTAATAATTTTATCACTTAATAATTTTTTCCTCCCCTTTTTAGTTCTTACACACTTACATATATTTAGTTTCATTTCTATTGCTGGCACTGCACCCCCCAAAATAAGCTGAATTTACTCCAACCTCAAATTCTAACTGGGTCAGGTTTGCTAAGAATCAAGCCCAGTTTAATCAACCTTTTCATAAAATTGATCTAAGTTTCAAGAACGTAATGAAACCAGAACATGGGGGAGTTTAGAATATAGTCTGGTCTCAATTTGTCTGCTCTTTGAAAACCACGGTCTGGTTTCAACCCACTAAACTTGGATAGTTTAATTGAAAAAAAAAATTGCGCCTGGAAAATCTTGTCAATCTATGGAATACAAGAGCGCCCATCCAAGGGCCACAACCCAGACAGAAATGCCATTTTTTCTTGTTTGGTTTGTCAATAAAATGATAGATATTTTAAAACAAATGTATCAGAATTTATGAGTGCTGGTCTCTTTAGAAAGGGACCTTGGACATCCAGTCAGCCTTTATTTATGTTTCTTATCTGTCTTGGTCACTTTTTTTCACCTGTGTTCCTGAATGTCTCACTTCACCTGTAGGCTGTTTGACCTCGGTCCTGATTGAAATTATGAGGATTTTAAAATTCTCAGTCCTTCACTGAACGGGGCTTAGCATTAGTAAATATTCAAGCCTGGATCCAATGAAATTTTGACTATTGGGCTCACACTTTGGGAAAAGTCACTGGGCTCTCTCCATATTCAGGTAAGGCCCAGCTTTTCTCCAAGTTCTTTTGTCTGCATCTCAGAGGACTGAGTTTCTGCTTTGAGCCTTTTGATTGTCTTGCTCTGTCTTGCCCTTTCTCTTCAGTCTGTGGGGAAGTCTTCTGAATGAAAAAGTATTCAGTTACTACCTACCTGGATTCCTACTTCTTGTGCTCCACTCATACTGTATAATTTCTTTCCCTTGGGCTCCAGTGCTTTTACTTGGATTGTGCCTTGTGAAGTTTTGGAATAGCCCCCAAGGGCCTGAAGCTTATCTGCAGTCCAGCAGCACTAGTGATAGGTAATTGATTTGTGTGGCCACAGGACAGGATCACATCTGCTTGAATGTGAGGTGTGCTAGCTCATCCTTTGTTCTAGTGATGCTGCCATTACTGAAAATGTTCTTGGCATTCAAAGGCCTGTAAGCACAGTCCTTCCAGGATCTTCAAATGTAACACTTATTTGTTGTTTGAATACAAATTTGATATCTGCCCCCCAACAATTTCTTCATGAACTGAGGAATTTTGGGGACCAAATCAGTTTCCAATTTTGTATTAAAACCAAGATGTAATTAATCACAAAGTAACAAGACTGAATTTTTTTCTTCTCCATAAAAGTGAGAACACTTTCAAAAGAGGCATCCCAGGAATGTCTTGAACAAGGACAGCATCACTGGAAAAATGTAGTCTTCCAAAATGACATATTTGATGGGCTACCATCATTTGGATTTGCAGTTTTATGCTCACAACCAAACATGAAGCAATTGAATTTTTTTATCATTGAGTTTTTTTTTTTCTTTTCTCTCCAGCTATAATGACCCGTGGGGAGCCAGTCATCCTTACTTTTTTTTTTTTTAAATTTTCCTTATGACATAGTGGTGATGTCTCCTCTAATGTAACCTAATCATGGATGATTAAAAGTGCCCTGTGTGGTAAAGGGAGCTGAGTCTCTTTTTTTTCCCTTTTCCTCCTTCTGCCAGAGAAGGGCTGGCATGGTTGGGGGCCTTAGACGACACTCCCATAGCTCAAAGAGGAAAGAATCTTTAAGTAGAAATGCAATTTTGACATAGAGGAATGGTATCAGAGAATTTCTAATATTGCTTGGGATTGGTCCCTTAATTTTCTGAACTTGGTATGTTCAAGTTCATATCTAACTTATGTTACTGAATATTGGATTTTCTAGGAAGTCTCTGATACTTGATTCTGACTATTTTTCCCCTTGACACCTGAATCCCACCTTAACCTGGTGGTAATCTGTTTGAATTACCTGTTTATTGTACATTGTGTAGTTTCTATAAAGGTAGAAAACAGAGACTTAGAGAATGCACTTAGAGAATGGAAAGTATGCAGGGGATGTGAAGTCATATCTACCTCTAAGGATTAATTTCTCTTTGTTGCAATCAATAAGAGATGGACCTTAAGTTATAATTACCACATTCAAGGTCTCAATGAAGTAGGGCCTGGATAGCCCAGATTACATTTAATAAGCTTCATCTTCTAAAATTTAGCACAGTAACCCATCTCTCTCCTATACTGGTCACATAATCTTTTTATTTGCATGTCTGATTAAGCATATCCATCATCATTTAGGGAAAGGAATGTGTTTCTTTATGTGTACAGTATTTTGCACAATCTTCTAGGAAAATTAATGCAAGAGATGCTTTCAGATTACTGCGATGGTGATGGAGTAACAAAAGTGGAGGATCTGGTACCACATTATGTTGTGTTAGAGAAATTCTTCTTTAGTCAATATTTTAGAAACTGGAGTTCTTATATAGACTCATCTTGGATTTCAAATCCCTGAATGAAAGATAACTACATCCATATCTTATCTCCTTTAAACTTTTTACGAAATGGGAATGCTAAAGTTCTGATAACCTGGCATACACTTAGTGTTCCATAAATATTACAAAGACAATTTTTATTGTTTTTAGTATCTTATTTGTTTTTCTGACCATAAATAATATTTGTTCATAAAAATGGAAAATGAAGGTATATGAAATAAGAAAATAAAAATCCTATGTGATCACTGTTAGCATATTGTACATAACATTCTGCATGTATTTTCACTTTATTTTTACAAAATGAATCATATTCTAAATACAATTTTCTAACCTGTTCTTTCCATTTACATATCATAAAGATAACATATATTTTTAGTTAGAAATAATTTAGAGCTGAAAGGTAGAGATTCCTCATTGAGCCTCCTCATTTTCATAAATGAGAAAAATTAAACTCTAGTGAAACTATATGATGACAGTGATTCCCAGTTATGCAGCATCAAAGCCACATCTGTAACTCCAAAACCTTAAATTCCATGTCCCATTTAATGCATTTCATTCTTTATATACTATAACAAAATTCTGAATCGATACATTGGACTCAGGGAGATTGAGAGAGTCTCTATCTTCCCCTAATGTGTTTTAGCTTGGCTGATTTTTGCTGGGAAACACACTGGGAAAGATCAATTAACTCAGGATGTATTAAAATCTTTACAGAAAATAATTTGTGAACTTTGCTGACTTTTTAAATCTTTAAAACTTCAAATTGAGGTCTTTTTGCAAGAATAGTCAGGTTTGCAGCATTAAATCTTAGTACACCTCAAGCAGCTATAAATCTTAAAAAATTATTATATAAGCCAGTCAATAGAAATGTGGTTAAATCTAAGTAAGAGTTTCCTGACTTTTAAGCTAGTGACTTAAAAAAACCATTTACGCTGTGGTAATTTGAGTTAAAGGCTTTAAAAAAGGTTCTATGTGTCTTATCAATTACTATCAATTTTATTTGCTAAATTTAGCACTAGTGTGACATTATCTGTACACTCTTTGTATAAAAACATCTAGCAGAGCATCTTTTTTTGGGGTTTTGTGATATCAAGAGGTTTTTGGAATTTTACGAAAGTTCCACCCACAAGCAAAACCAGTGTTCTCTGATCGTTGATTAGTTCTGTCAGGTGGGTCAGAATTGATACCTCTTTGAATATATGCAAATTACCCTCCATTTAAAACTTGTTTTGTCTTCTGTGTTCTATTTTTCATTTCTCTCCTTTCTTTTCATTTTCCTCTTTACCCCATTCTCTTAAAAGAAAAATTGTGAGAAACTTCTCCCAGTTTTTCTTTGCTACAAGAGATATTGAAGTCAATCAATATATTCAGATTATACAAATGGTATTCACTTACACAGACATTTTATGATGCTAAAAGAAGGCCTGGATACATAGAGAGACAGCCAAAGTATTGGGAAGTGATTTATTTTCTCAAAAGAAAACAGGTTCCAAATGATGAGAAAAAAAAATACGTTTACTCAATAACATTTATCACCATAAACTTCGTTGCTGAATTTAAACTATAAATCAAGACAATAAATTCCAGTAGCAAAGATTTAATTTTTTAAAATCATAACTTCCTTTAGCTCTTTTTAATATCTTGAGTTAAAATTCCTAACAACCTCATTTGTTCTTAAGCTCATGTTTATCTGTCTTATCCAGAGGGTGAAATGCAAGGGACATAGCTGACCAACACTTCTTGACCTGCTTATATTTTGAGAGGACAGGAAACAAATATGTCTAATATATTTTGCTTGTCAGCATTTCTTATCCAGTTTAACTGAAATGTCCAGAATTGGCAAAGTTTGCATGTCACAAGAACTTTATGTGATCAGACTGAATTTAAATAATACTGAGAAATAACAAGAGTACAAGAAATGGATTCCTCAGGGTTTTAAAGGCAACTACATTGCTGTGACATGATTTTCTTAAATGAGTACAGAATTCAGGCTCTGCACATGTGCTAGGCAAAACCAAAAGACCCTGGGTTTTAGTCCTAGAGTATTACCCTTGCTGCCTTCAACATGTCCGGATGTGACCATATAAGTGCAGTTATTGAGTTTCCTACTCATGGATGAAGCTCTGAACCAGAGAGTTTCCTTTTGGAGCATTATACATGAAATAGATCATATTGAGGAAAGCTGCTAAATGTAACCAGCTGCTTCTAAATTATATCTCCTAAAGCATGCTTGGATAATATGGTTCACTGAGCCAAAGTTTCCTGCCATGGCCTCCCTCTACCTCACTGAGTTAGTCTACAGTTGAGGAATATGTTAGAAAATTGTGCCCAGGAGAAGGCAGAGCCAAACGACCCATATCTTAGATTCTGACTGGTTATGGGTCAGTGTCATGTGTGGTCAGAATGATAGATGATGAGGAATAACCAGAACATTTCTTCCTTGGCGCAGTCAGTTAATGCCCCATTTACCAGTTCATTCTTTCACTCTTGGAAAGAAGCAAAATTGGCCATATATATTGTCCAGATTACACTCAGAGAAGAGCAAAAAAGTGTGACCAAGACATACCATAAGATCAATGATATGCTTTTTAAGATGGTGAATGCCAACTGAATCCATTGGCATGGCCATATATATTGTACATGTGTGTGTGTGTTAAACATAAGTGGAACATAAAATTTTAAATAATTTTAAACATTTTAAAGTGTACTCTTCAGGGTATTTATACATTCACTGTGTCGTACAACCTTCACTACTATCTAGTTCAAGAACATTTCTATCACTCCCCCCAAAATCCCATACCTACCAGCAGTCACTCTCCATTTCCCGATTCTCCCCCATCCTTGGCCATTCATAGACTGCTTTCTGTCTCTATGGACTTGCCTATTCCGGAAAAGTTCATATAAAAGAAATTATACAATATGTCGCTTTTTGTATATAATTCCTTTCACTTAGCATAATGTTTTCAATGCTCATCCATCTTGTAGCAAGCATCTGTACTACATTCCTTTTTATGGCTGAATAATATTCCATTGTATGGATAGACTACATTTTGTTTATCTGTTAATCAGTTGATAGACACTTTGGGTATTTCTATCTTTTGGCTATTGTGAGTACTGCTTCTATAAGACCATGATTTTCACTTAAATAAAATCTTATTTGCTTATTTGTGTTTTGGGGTACTGAAGACCTACCAGGAATTTTGATGGGCTGGATTTCAATTTGCAAATTAGTAGGAAATTAGAGTCAGAAGCCCTGACTCTAATGAGTGAACGATGGTGAAGGCATGGTGAGAAGAGTACTAAACTAGAGGTAAGGAGTTGGGGCTCTCATCTCAGTTCTGCCACCAACAGGCTGTGAATTTAATTTCAGGTAGATCAGTTTATTTTCTTGGACCTTGGTTTCCCATCTATAAAATGGGAGAGAAGAACTCACATTCCTTCCAGCTTTAATATCTACAACAGGCTGTGCAAACCCAGTCTGTTCCTCATCATCTAACATACCTTTCTCCACTGTCACAACTGCTATCACTGGCATCACATGGGAGTAAAGATGCTTCTTTTCTTTGCTCAAGGTGTGAACATAAGAGTTTCCTATGAACTGGAGGTGTGAAGGAGGTCATGGCCTGAAATCTTTCAGATGCTGCAGCAGCAGCAGGGCTTGAAATAAGACAGCTCAAAATATGAAAACAGTGATTGTCTTTGTCGCCAAGAGTCTGAAATAAGTGCTCAAGGCTGTGATTACCCAGCTACAAATATCAAGGGAGAAATGGGTTCCACCAAAGTTTTGACACTTCCAATGTCCACTCTTCATAGATATCTGGGAACTTTGTGGGGTTGGTTGGATTATTCTGCACTAAAGAAAATTTTTGGTCACCCTCCAAATTTTCTTTCTCCTTGCACTAAGGCAAGTGAACAGTGACTTGTGAAGTTTCCTCTTTTGTAAAACAGATATAATGGGCCATCTCAACTTATCCAAAATAGGAATCAGGCAGGCTCTGAATACCATTCAGATGGAGGGAACTAGGTTGCATCACAGATTAAATATTGGACAATTTACCCCTCCCTTTTTGTATATTTCTCTTTGATGATGAAAGAGTAAGATCTATATGTATTATCCTGGGCAAGTTGATTTCTCAACATCAATTTTCTGACCTGTGAAATAAAAAGTTTACCTATTTTGAAAACATCTATTCTTGGTTTTTTGAAAAAGTCTCTTACCTAAATTATTCATGGTGGATTGTGTTGCAACAGGGGTGAAGGATTAAGGATAAACCAATCCAACTTTAATTTTACTTTTAGGTGTGATTTTTACTAAAGAGATGATTGAAAGATAATCAGAGTTGATAATGGTTAAAACCAGAAATATAATGAGACCATTATCCATAAAGGGAGATAAGATACTCAAAAGCACTCAATCATAAAAAGTAAGAAGCTTGGATAATTAGATCATGGATCCCCCTACAAATTGCCTTGTGACAATTGTAGTCACAGTTGAGTTTGTCATTTATTCATTCAAAAATGTGTTTTCATCTCTGCATAAGTAAAGCTCTAATAAGTGAGGATTAATCTTCAACTGAAGTAGCCACTGTGTTTCATTTTGTCATCCAGATCAGCAAATAAAACTTTGCTTCCCTGACAACTCTTTCCACATTTCCTCCCAGTGAAGGGACATTCTAGACACTAAGCCAACAGGAAGCTACTCTGTTTCCTCACTAAGGGACTGGCAGAAAGTCCACAGCTCAGAACTGTCCATTTTTACTTGACCTTGTGATGCAGATTACAGTTTCCTAGGGGCTGAAAATTCACCTGCCACACTTATTTCAGTGCGTTCTCGCCCAGCCCATATTTTCACCCTTTAATGGTAATGAGGCGACAATTTCTTTCCAGTCACTTTGCATATCATTTCCTTTCTCTTTAACTCTTTTTTGCAGCGAGATGATTGATAGATCCTTCTTTAGCAATCACTCTGGTAGATGATTTTCTTTTTCCTTTGAAGTCAATTTTGAAAGGAGTTGTACTGTGATGAGCTAATTAGCATAAAAACACAGAGTATATAACCTTAATTAGGCATGATTATAGGCTCAACGTAATGGGATGTCCTGAAACTGCACACTATGCAAATATTAGATTTTTCATTCTTCCCGTCACATCTGAAACCATCAAGCAAAGGATGTTTTGCAGCATGTACCACAGTCAATGCCAGGTGCAAATCTTTCAATAAAAGATTAGTTTTTTTTGGGGGGGTTGTACCAGCTGGGGAAAGGATAATAGAAGGAGGTTTAGAAAAAACCCAAATCGTTTAGAAGTTCAGTTAAACTCAGGATGAGCTTTACACATCCAGAGGAGTATTACAATTAAGTAAGACAACCCAGTTACCCTACTTAACCCATATTGCACGTGGAATTCTGAAGACACTTCACCCTAGGCATCACTGTGAATTATGCAAATCTCGAGAGAGCTTTCAAATCCAGTAACCACTAAGAATACTACAAAACCAGTGTGGGGTTTAGTCACACTAGTAGGATATAGGAAGATGGTGAGGAAATGAAATCACAGTGAATCCCCAAACCCTCATTGTAGCCAATTATTTTTATTTCCTACACCACCAATTTTTTTGAGTGATAAAAGTAAATAACAAAATTGACTTTCCCCTTCCTATTCTGAAATGAAAATATCCAAGGACATGGTACCCTCAGACATTTGAACATTCAACTACTGAATAATTGCCAGCTCACAATCCAGAAGTCTTAGATTATATTTAGAGTTGTGAGTTTTCAGACTCAATCAGTTAGCAGATAATGAGCTATTTGGTTCCAAATACTGATGGAGACACAGACAGCAACAGAAATTCAATAAATGTGTGAGTGTTGGGAGAATAAGTGTCTGGTTTTAGTCTAATGTACCATCCACTCATTAGAGATGATAATGAAAGAAGGGTTTGTATAATAGCTGAAGTTTGAAATCTAGTTTTCTCTGTATTTAATAGAGAAGTTAACATTTCCTGGGCATGTGTTATATTCTAGGCACTGTTTTTCAACACTCCATTGCCATAGTCTCACTGAATCATTGCAATAACACTATAAGATGGTTACTATAATTAGCCATATTTTACAGATGAGCACATTGAGGATCAGAGAAGTTCAAAAACCTCGCCAAAGATACATCTAGTTAGCAGTGAAGTCAGGATTTGAACTCATGTCTCTATCTGACTCCAGCCATGCTCTTAACAACTGTGCTGGGCTCATTAGTATCTATCAGTCCTCTAATGGAATCCTTCCTTATTAGCACTTTCCCCAGAGCTGGAAATGAGAAGCAAGAGAAATAAGAAGTGTTGAAAATTAAATCAAAATGCAGAAGTTCTCCGTCATCTGCTACATTCACAGAGGAGGTCCTAGTTAGATGCTATGTGTGGGGTGAGGGCACAAGACAGAAATAGAATTTGAAATGGGGGGACGCAGTTGCACATGCCTGGCTGTAATCAATACAGACCTGTATTCTATAACATGTTATTATTTGCGTATGAGATAATAGGGGGGAAAATACTGAATGGGAATGAGATTGGGATTTAAATCCAGTTTTTGCCACATCCTAGCTGTAGGACTGGGTCAATCGGGGACTCTACATGAAATAGGTGGTTCAGATAAGAGACTCCATAAAAGGAGCACAGTTGATGCTTGAATAATGTTGGAGTTGGAGAAATTCTGCATATAATTTAGAGTCAGCTCTTGGTATCCAGAGTTCCTCCATATCCGTGGCTCTACTTCAGTGGCTTCTACCAACCGAACATGGTGCGGAACTATAGCATTTACTACTGAAAAACATCCCTATATAAATGGACCCATGCAGTTCAAACCTATATTGTTCAAGGGTCAACTGTATTTTAGAGGTATTAAGGAGGGTAAGCAGTAGAGGATGTTAATGCCCTTGAATGCTAGCAACAGTGGAACCTGATTCCACTCCCAGGACTGGAAGGACTAGGGGAAGAAATAGTGAGAACTGGGATTATAGAAGCGGGGGTGTGGGTTACAAGAGCTATAGTTGTTCAGAGCTACTTACTGCCAGAGACAGGGCCTAAATTTGGGAGAGAGCAGGGGAGAAATACCCTGACCTCCATCCTTGCATCCTTTGATCTTTTGCTGGTGCCTCCCATCAGCTGATCCCTCCCAGAAGTCAACCCACCTGAGAACCTGGCCCTCTATAGGAAGGTGGAGAATGGATGTGATGAAGGGGTTTGGAGAATAATCTTGAACAACACTTTCTCAGTTTATTTACCTGTGGTATAGTGCCTATCATATAGTGGTGTTATAATTTGTACTTTCAACTTTCTTTTTTGAAAAATTTCAATTTTACAAAGAATTCACAAGACTAATGCCATGAACACATGGATACAGCCTTCACTTAAGTTCTCCAATTGTTAACATTTTGTCACTGTTGTATTCTCCTCTCTCTCTCCTAACATAAACATACACACATATTTTTTTTTTTACTGAACTATTTGAGAGTAATTCGCCAACATCCTTGAGATTTTTTTTTCAGTTTATTTTTTGGGGACTCACCCATGGCATATGGAGCTTCCAAGGCTAGGGGTCAAATCGGAACTGTAGCTGCTGGCCTATGCCACAGCCACAACAATGCTGGATCTGAGTGGCGGTCTGCAATCTACACCACAGCTTGCAGCAAGGCCAGATCCTTAACCACTGAGTGAGGCCAGGGATTAAACCCACATCCTCATGGATACTAGTTGGGTTCGTTATCGCTGAGCTGTAAAGAGAATTCCAACATCCTGAGACTTTACCCCTCAATACATACTTAAGCAAATATCACCCCAATTAATATTTCCACGTAACCCCAATACAATGATAACACTTAGTAAATTTAACGTTAATGCAATGCTCTTATCAAATACAGCCTATATTCAAATTTGCCCGAGTGTCTCAATAATGTGCTTTACAGTTTTTTTTTTTCAATCAAGAATCACACATTGGATTTTGTTGTCCTATCTTCTAATCTCTTTTAATCTACAACAGTTTTTCAGTTTTTTAAATTTTTTGAATCTTTTGTGATATTAGCATGTTTAAGGAATCAAAGATCAATTTTGAAAGCCAGTTGTTCTGCAGGATATTCCCAATATGGATTTTTCTAGTGTTTTTTTTTAGTAATTAGGTTCAGTTTAAGCAATTTTGGCAATAATTCTACAGAGGCATTGTGTTCTTCTCGGTACAGCATCTGGGCATGATGTCAGAAAGGCCCATTATGGGTGATTTTCAGTGTGATCCCTTGGTTAGGGCAGTATCTGCTGGATTTGTCCGTTTTCTCTCCCCTTTGTAATTGTCAAATCATCTATGGGATGATATATATGGATGTATCTTTTCACCAACATTCTTTCACCCAGTTGTTTCTACAACTCTTGTTTGGCAGAAATAGTTTCCCAAAAGTATGAAACTGGTAGGACTTCTTTACATGTTTCTTTTATGAACCTCATCTCTTTTTATGTTGAACGGTATTCATTCATTTATCTAGTTGACGGTGTGCTCATCATGTGCCTTGGCCCTGTGAAATTTTTGCCTTTGGCTTCATAGTTGCCTAAGCTAATATCTTTAGCTCAGATCTTTCTCCAGATCCACCTTGGCAACTGCTTTTGAATCTCTCTACCTTACCATTGATAGATGTCTTAAACTCAACCTTCCCAAATGGAACTCACCATCTTCACTTCCTGATCTGCTCTTCTTATAGTTTCTATTCCAGTTACTAAAAGGACTTCTCTTTGCTGAGTAGCCAGCCATTGTAACAGGTCTTTTATATACATTACATGCGCTATCTCATTTAATCCTTGCAAAAGCACTGAGGCTATTTTCTGGAGGTCATAAGGCTCTTAGCCTCAGATTAACAGCTAGCAAGTCTTCGTGCCTAGGATTTAAATCCAGCTCTCTTTGACCTCAAATCCTTTGCTTTAGTATAGTAATAACAGCATCATTGGCTTCAAATCTAGGCTCTCCTACCGAATATGTGGGGTTGGATAAGTCTCCTTAACTCTCAGTGCTTTGGTTTTCTCCTTTATAAATTTGGAAAAACAGTAATCCCTGCTTTGGATTGTTTTGAGACTTGAATCAGATAAAACTTGACAAACATTTGAATAATTACTAGCAACATCACAGTACCTCCCAAGCCATAAATCTGGTGTCATCCTAAACTTCTCCATCCATGCACTGCTTGTGGATTAGTCCCCTTAGGGACCTTGTCACCACTGCTGTCATTGCCTTAGTTTAGACCAGGGGTTGAGAAACCATGGCCCACAGGCCAAATCCAGCCTCCACCTGTTTTTGTAAATAATATACATTTTTAATTGAGATATGTATGACATTATAGATAAAGTTTTATTGGAACACAGTCTATGTCCATTCATTTATGTATTTTGTGGTTGCTTTCACTCTGTAAGAGTAGAGTTGAGTAGTGGCAACAGAGACCACTCTCTATGGTCTCCAAAGGTCTGACCCTTTACAAAAAAAGTTTGCCAATTCCTGGTTACCAAGGGTATTGTGATAGTCTCCCTCTTGATTTTCCTGGTTAAATCTTATTCCTCCTTGTACTCATCCTCCCTACCTCTTCTCCTGTGTGAGAGGAGCCATTCTAGGCTTGCTCTCTGGCTGCAATGAATGCTTTATGCCCTTTCCAGCCTTGGCACATGCTGTGGCTTTTTGCCTGACTAACAACCTCTTGCCCTTGTCCTTAATAATAAGTTCAGGCTTTACTTCCTCTGAGAAGCCCTTTCTGACTTCCACAGGCTGAACCAATGACTTGTGCTCCTCTGTGGCTTGGGCGGTACTTCATTTCCAGCATTTATCCACAACATCATGATCCCGAGGTTAGCTGTCTGCCCTGTGACTGCTGTGGATTACTCTCCAGGGTAGGAGAATACATTTTTCACTTTTGTATCTACAGTGCTCAGACTGGTATCTGCTCCTTAGTAAGTGTCCATTAAGTTGCTGGCATTTCGGCTGGGCTTTGACAGCTTATGTAAGGAGCTTGAGGAGTATAGAAAAGAGGCAGGTCAGGCTTCCTGGAAGAGCTGACACCTCAGCTAACTCCTGGAGGGTGAGAAGGAGGATAAGACAAGATAAGGGGAGGAAGAAGGCAGCAGGAACAGTATTCTTGATGATAGATGATGAAACCTGAAAGAGGTGTGTTGGAGAAATGACAAGCAGAGGAAGGGGAGTCATTGAGGGAATGTTGGAAGATAGGCTAAGAAGAGAGGCATTAGGTCCATATTCTACAGAGCCTCCTCTGCTACTCTGAGGAGGCTGGACGTGGAAAGCATGACAGGCTGCAGTAGGCAAACACCATGCTGTCTGTCTTCAGGTCAGTCTTCTAGAAATCCTTGAAGGTATTGGCTATGTTTTTGTCTTGTCATTCACTCCTATGTGCACACAATTTCTGGAATATTATAGGCTCTCAATAATTGTTTCTTTCATCATTGAAATACATGAAAACTCCCCACTTTTAAGTAGGGGAGTCCCCAATGCTTAGTATTTTCTTTTAGGATGAATATTTATTCAATCTACAACTTTCATAAATTTAAGAACTTCAGTCATATGTAACCTTGGTTCTTGAGGTTTTTTTGCTTGAAAAGTTTCCATTGGAAAAAAAAGTCTATCCTCTTACAGAAGGTTTGAATCTCTTGGATCATTCTGGTTGACTTTTTCTGGTTTGAGTCCTCCAAACCTATTTTGTCCTTGTTGAATTAAGGCTTTCAAGAAACACCAGCATTCTTTCATAATCTGCAAAACCAGAGGTAGGTTAATTTATTTGTTGTGATTTTGGTGTTTTCTCTTAACAAAATGCTAAATGGAGCTAGGAGAAATAAACTCTTATTTGCAAAGCATGCGAGGGATGGTGTCTCACATGTGAAATGTAGAGTTTTAATTAATGATATCCAGATTAATTGTGTCTTTAGCCCAAGGGCTCAGAGAGCCAGGAGCTTTGGGGGTGTCAATGAAATAAATTGAGTCGTAAAAGCTGTCTAAACAATTGGATAAGACCAGGACTTAGGTGGACTACTGCACTCCAGGAAATTCTCCAAGTCTCCACTTATCCTCAAAGTGAACAAGAAGCTTCAGTTTCAAGTTGAGTGCATTTTCCATCCATGGATTGGCTTGTTTTGTTCAGTTTTACTTTGAGTGTTTGAGGTTATCTTTTCGACGTAACAGCTAAACCCACGGCTTCCTTTCTCGTAAAACCAAAACAAAAAGGCTTTCTACTCAGGTGCCTTCTGTGTGTGCACATGTGTAGTACATACCTGGGATCAAAGCCAGCTATATAAAGTCCTTGATTCTGTGTGGGTTCAAACACATTTCAAAGCTTCAGGATCCTGAAAGTTTTCACTCTGCTTCCTGAAGACCTGAACACCACTCCCATAAAGCTATGGCTTGCTTTGGATTCCGGAGCCATGGGGCTTGGCTGGAGCTTACTTCTAGGACCTGGCCCTGTACTGCTCTGTTTTCTCTTCTCTTCATCCCTGTCTTCTCCAAAGGTGAGTGAGGCTTTTGGAGCATGAAGGTGGAGGAGGTGTTTCTCCCACCCGGGTTTCATTTCTTTTAGCAGTCAAGGGCAGTGATTTATAGCAAAGCCAGAAGCTAAAGTTAAGACTCCAGTCTCCTGACTTGGACAGCTCTGTATTCTGAGGCAGGCATGGGACAGCTGGCAACAGCAAATCAGTAGAAAGGGAGCTCATAGCATTTTGCCGGGCATGGAGCAGGTGCTTATGCTTAACGAATGCATTTGAATTGGTTTGGGAGACATGAGCATTTTCAGACACTTCTATAAGACAGAAAAGAAAGTCCTGTCAAATTAAGTGATTTAAGAGAGAAAAGATACCCAGGGTCCTGAATACATTTGGGCTTGGAATCAGGGTTAGTTTAAGAGTTAATGTTATAAAGAAAATTGCTTTAAGCAAATTGTGGGAAGTTTCTTTCCTACCCAATTCTAGGTTTTAAGGTCCTCTAATTCACTTTTATAAATGAATCAGCCTGCTTTAAAATTCCTTTCTTTACTCAATTCAAGGTTTTAAGTTGCTTTTAATCACCTCTACAAACTAATTAGCTAATTATTTCAAAAAGTGAAAGCAGTTTAAAATTATAAAACAGAAAAAAAAAGGAAGGACGAAAGAAAAAAATAATGAAACAAAGAATCATAGATCAATTTGGCATAAGATGCTTGATTGCCGCCTCCCCATCTTTGGACTTTAGGTACAGATTTCCCAGTTTTCAGATGAAATAAAGCTCTTTAGTGGTTGATGCCAGGTTTGTTACATGGTATAAAATGATGAGCATTTCTACTGAATTTTGATCTTCTCTTTCTTCAGACTTTCTTGGTTAAGAAACCATATAATTTGTATAATGTAGGAGCTCAAAATATGTTTGCTGACTTAATTTTTACTGGATAAGAAATATTCCTATACATTTTCTTATTTTACATGTTTTAATGTGTAAAGTTTAAATAGCCTTAGAAATAATTAAATTTACCCTTTAGAAACTTTATCTCAACATGTAACTGGGATTCTCCCATGGTAAGGTGGATATTGGAAAATTCAGTGTGACCATATTTAGGGGTGATAATTGGGAACTTGTCTAGGGAGACGGTAGGAAACTTGGTCTTGTTTAGGCTTAGAGTCAACAAATGGGCAGGTTATAATGATTAATGTACAAAAAAGCATTAATACAGGGAAGAACTTGACTAAGTACTGCAATAGCATTATAATAGTGCAAAGGATGCCCAGAGGGCACCTCTGATAGACAGAGGTAAAGGTTGGGGAAGAAGACAGTTGTCTAGCCAACAGGGGCTGCTGGATTAAGCTTGGCAATGACAGCTGCCATATTGTCCTCTCTTCTGAGGAAATGGGCTATCCAGCACAGGTACTTGGGGGAAATGACTAGTGTCCTCAGTAGAGAGTGATTTATACATAGGAAGAGGTATCCTGGAAACTCAGGTTGGAGTGTTATGTTGGGATTGGATCATGGAGGATGGTTAATGTTATTTATTTTATTTGTTTTCACAATCAGTGTTATGAAAGGCATGGAAGAGTATGAAAAGGAAGTGACATTCTATTCATTCAATCCAAGTTTGGGGTGTCATGTATATGGTCGATTGACTAAAGAGGGGCCAAGTTAATTACAGGAAGGTGATTTGCTGTGAAGTCACCATTTTTAAGATGATGGGAGCCAGTTTGTATGGAGAGCTGGCCTCCCTACTCCTGTAGAAGCCAGAGGGAAAAGAACAAAGGAACCCAAGGTATTCAGGTGAAGGAGAGAGGGCGGCGGAAGAGGTGATGGCAGAGGCAGGGGAAGCCCATAGAAGTTAACAGCAGGGTTGCCTCAGCCTAGAAAGGAAACGAGCTGGTGCCCTCTGTTCTGTGGCTTCCTTCATCAAGCAGCATTCTTCACTCTGTGACAATAATGTAGGGAAGGGGGTGGCCAGCACCAAGAGCCAAGGCTAGGATTTTCGCGAGTGATCAATGTAGCCAGAGGTCAGAGGCAAGGTCAATGTCAGCAGAGGATTTTGAGGTGTGCTTTGAGGAAGAAGGCAAAATTCTATACCTCAACTTCCAAAATTCCCCCTGCTACTCTTTATAGCTCTTATAGCTCAATTATAACCTTTGAATACCAGAGTTGAAAGGCATCCCGATGTCATCTGATCTAATCCCCTATTTTGCATGTGAGGGAAAGTGAAGGCTACAGAGCAGGCACAGTTTCCCCCAAATCACATATTTCATGGTAGAGCCAGCCCTTCTGTTTGTCACTTCAATGTTTTTCCTGCCACATCCAACTGCCATTAAGAAACTGGCTTCCAATAAGGGAGCGTCATTATGGAGAGTAGTTGGAAGACAGCTGAGAGATGGAGGGGGCTCTGGGGTAGGTGGGGAAGGGAAGGGAGAGGGGAGGGTGATGGGTCTGTTGATGGGGGAAAGAAGGGCTGACAGGTGAAGCCGGAGGGTCCATCAAAGATCAACTTTGCCCAACCCCAAGATTTGCTTGGATCTGGTCATGGGCAAACGTGACTTCACTGAGTTCCTTCGGTTTTCCCATCTTAGGGATGCACGTGGCCCAGCCTGCAGTGGTGCTGGCCAACAGCCGGGGTGTTGCCAGCTTTGTGTGTGAGTATGGGTCTGCAGGCAAAGCTGCCGAGGTCCGGGTGACGGTGCTGCGGCGGGCCGGCAGCCAGATGACTGAAGTCTGTGCCGCGACATATACTGTGGAGGATGAGTTGACCTTCCTTGATGACTCTACATGCACTGGCACCTCCACCGAAAACAAAGTGAACCTCACCATCCAAGGGCTGAGAGCCATGGACACTGGGCTCTACATCTGCAAGGTGGAGCTCCTGTACCCACCACCCTACTATGTGGGTATGGGCAACGGGACCCAGATTTATGTCATTGGTGAGCAAAGTCATGTCACTGATTGATACCTTTTGCATTGCTGTCTCTTTGATGCATGAAAACGCTTTTGCTCCTTGATGTCAGGCTGTTCATTGTTAGGATTATGGGAATTCTCTGGTGTACCATGTAGTAGTCCTGCTTTATATGGATGGTGAGCAAACAGCATTCTGACTATAAAATAAAATGAGTCGAGGAAGGTGTTTCTTCTCCCAGAAGATTGGGGCACTCCTTCTGGAGTGATAACTGCCAAATTTGGCCTTGGCCTTGGATCTGACACTCCTGGAGAAGGAGCTCCAAGAGCCAGACTTATCTGGGGACCAGTCATTCTGCTTAGGGGTGGACATCAAGGTATGGAAGCTCAAACTTCTTTTTCTCACCAATGGAGCAAGTAGGGGCCTAGAATTTAGAAAGCATCTCATGCGAGCTCTGCTTTGTTTTCTGTTTGTTGCAGATCCAGAACCATGCCCAGATTCTGACTTCCTGCTCTGGATCCTGGCAGCAGTTAGTTCAGGGTTGTTTTTTTACAGCTTCCTCATCACAGCTGTTTCTTTGAGCAAAATGGTGAGTGTGATGATGACAAAACACCATCTTTGGTGGGGAAGCCTTCAGTGGTAGCAACTGACCAAATGATGCTGTTGAGTTGAGTTTTCTTGAGATGAAGCAATCATGAAGAAGAGGAAGGACAATGGTAAAGAACACACTAGAACCCTTGGCATTGGCCTTTGAAGTTTCGGGATGACTCATATTTTAGTTAAGTGTGTTTGACATTGAATGTTTGTGTGCTTCTACTCAGGGTTTCAGTTTGAGTAACCATTTGAACAACACGGGGCAGTTGTTCTGCTCTTTATCTTCATGACAATTGTACTTAAGTTAATCACACCGAAACACAAGATTAGATTGGGCAAAGTGCTCTGGAGAAGACCACCTGGCTGGATTTTATCCTCTTTATTCTCCCCTTCAATGTCGCTTGACTTAGCCTGGAAGCCATCTCTTCATGCCATCCTGCTAGTGCCTTCCTTGTGCAAGCTGTAGCTGTCCCGTAACACCTGTCCAGGATTCTGTTACCCAGTCTGCTTGACTGGCATGTCTTACTCTCCTCTCCAGCCCTGTAAATGAGAGCCCAGTTTTCCTTTACTATAGTTGTTATAGAAGAGACAGAGGTATGAAAGCATTTCTTTCTGACAGTCATTTTCAACCTCCTTTGCCTAGAGGCTGGCTTTGCCATCACAAATTTCTCCCTCTCCTTTCCTTCTCTCTTTCTCTCCCCCTTCTCTTTCTCTCCCTTTCTCCCCCCCTCCCTCCCTCCCTCCAACACACTCTATTCCAAGTCCTCTACTCAATCAGTTCTGTTGATCTAGTTTCTTTCTACCTCATTTGCTACAAACTACCATACAGATTAGTACATGCACTAATTTACTGAGGTGATAAAAACTGGGAACTAATGTGGCCAGAGAAATCAGTAATAAAAAGGGTATGAGGACTAGAGATGAGAAACGCAGCTCTCAAAGGGAATAACTGGTTTATTATCTTATCAAGCTCATCCCCTCATGGATAAGATCTAGTCAATTATCACAGGCATTTTGGGTGTTCTTTCTAAAGCTTTATCAAAGGTGCTTTCTCCTATTTCCCAGTCAGGGAAAATTATTTCTATTTTATGTCAACAGCAGAGAGGTGTTTACCTAAAATGAGTTTTAATACTGAACCAAGAAAGTCCCCTGGAGCTTATAATTCTGTATGTTGTGAACATCCATTTTTCAGTAAGGTAGGGACTCAATATTTTTTGAGTCCTGTTAGAATTAAAAGTGGCTTCTATATTCCTCAATACTAATTACTGTTTCTTTTTGTTTGGCAGCTAAAGAAAAGAAGTCCTCTTACTACAGGGGTCTATGTGAAAATGCCCCCGACAGAGCCAGAATGTGAAAAGCAATTTCAGCCTTATTTTATTCCCATCAATTGAGAGACCATTATGAAGAAGAAAGACTATTTTCCAATTTGTAAGAGCTGAGGCAATTCTCACTTTTTGCTATCCAGCTATTTTTGTTTGTTTGTGTATTTTGGGGGATTCATCTCTCTTTAATATAAAGCTGGATGCAGAACCCAAATTAAGCGTACTACAATTTAAAGCAAAGGAGCAGGAAAACAGAACTGGGATGGTTCTGTCACATCTGATCCAATTTTAGTAAAAGCATCACTTGGGAGCAATATGGGGATGCAGCATTATGATGTGGGGTCAAGGACATTAGTTAGGGAATGGTACAGTGCAAAGAAAGCAAAGGAAGAAGGAAGACAGGATGATACTGTACACATCTTGTATTTGTGAGAAGTATATAGCTGAAATGATGTTTTCAAGTTAAATTTTTATGCTGTGTTATTTTTCTTAGCATGTATATAATTACATGAAGACTTTAAAAATACTCACATGGCTAAATTTTAGCCAGTGATTCCAAAGGTTGTATTGTACCAATATGTATTTTTTTATTTGATCACACTGTGCATGGGGACCACACATGCTTTTGTGTTTTGAATATAAACACTATATGGCAGTGTCTTCCCACCATGGGTTCAGGGGAAGTTTTGTGGAGGGACTCAGGACACTAACATACCAAGTAGAGTACAAGGTCACTTGCTAACTGGGTTGGAAACTGGATAAGGTCATAGCCAATTACTGCAGACATGTTGGGCTGAATTGGTATTGACACGTGTTTTGGGCTTTTACAAGAGCTCCTTTCACTGGTTTGCAAGGAAGCCAAAGGTGGTGGTATTTGAATTAAATAGATAGAACCCTGTTGTCAAGCAAATGATTTGTTTCAGGAGTCTTGTAGGTATGAACCTCCAGTTCATGGGGCTCCAATTCCTTACACATGGTTAATGCCACAGACAGAAAAAAAGCAGCAGGTGGCAGAACAGGGTGTGAGGATCTTTGCAAAAGAACACTGTCGGTGTTTTTTAACTCAACATTTTCCATGAAAATGCAAAAACATGTATAATATTTTTAATTAAATAAAAATCTATGGCAGTCATTTCCCAGAGTTGTTTTTTATCATCCTTATATGTGAGTACTGTGGTTGAGTTTATTTTTGATAGATTTATTCAGCAGTTGGTTGAATCTCCAATATTAGAAATACTGGGAAAAATTAAAAATAAAAAACCCAAAGAGCAAATAATGCTTCATGATTCAGCTGTCTACCAGCCCTTTACCTGCAAGCCATTCTTGGAAGGAATTCATTCTCTGTACTTCGGATTTCATCACTGTTTGGGATCCGAAGCGGGGTAGGTACTACAGCTATGGCAACGCTGATAAATCACACAGTATTCTCTTTAGCATAGGTTCATTACATCCCCTTTCTTACTTGGAGCTTTCTCAGCTCAGCTGGAGCACAGATTACAGTTGCCATGGTAACTCCAGTGTTGTCAGCCGTGGCCCTTGCAGCCATTTTAATATGCTTCTGTGGTAAATAGAGCTTTCCCTTGCGGCTTCCAGATGGACCCTTTCACAAGTGTGAGGACAACACCCCCTCTGTGATTCTTGGTTAACCAGTGTAGCCTCAGCCTGCTTGGTTTCCACTCCAGATTTCTGCTTCTTGACCTTCACATCCTGTGATTATTTCTGCAATGATTCTCAGTGTGGCCAGGGACCACTTGTAATTGAATCAACTGGGTCACTTACTAAGAATGCTGATTTAGGTGCTTAACCTCAGATGCACTGAATCAGAACCTTTGGATGATGGGGCCAGGAGTTTGCCCTTCCAGAAGGCTCCCTGGTGCTTCTTAGACCCATCAAATTTTGAGAATCATTGCTCAGACAGCTCTCTCTCTCTTGCATGTCTTTTTTTCCACCAAGCAAGGGCTAACAAATGAGACAACACATACTGAGCATTCCAGAAAAATATTTTCAATGAAAAGGAATAGGTCTTCGAAATATGGCAATAATATTTACCTAGAACAAGCTCCTCTATGTAGAAGACTGCACCTCCTGCTTTCTTGGCCTTTGGTTGGAAGCCATGAAGAAACACACAGTTTAGGAACCCCAGTGATAATATGATACCATTCCTGCTCCTCCAAATGTCTTAAGAGAGATCATTCTTCCCCTAGTTGATGGAAGATCTAAATGACAGGGAGGGCCCTAGACAAGGGATCTCTTGGGCATCGGGCTTCTCTCAGACATCATTAAAAGTGCACTACTTTACATACCTTTTTTTTTTTTTTTTGCTATTTCTTTGGGCCGCTCCCGCGGCATATGGAGGTTCCCAGGCTAGGGGTTGAATCGGAGCTGTAGCCACTGGCCTACGCCAGAGCTACAGCAACGCGGGATCCGAGCCGCGTCTGCAACCTACACCCCAGCTCACGGCAACGCCGGATCATTAACCCACTGAGCAAGGGCAGGGACCGAACCCGCAACCTCATGGTTCCTAGTCGGATTCGTTAACCACTGCGCCATGACAGGAACTCCTACTTTACATAACTTTAACATCTCCTCTACTGTTATCTGAAATTCTACCATCAGCTATTCATTGAGTTGAGTATTTCTCTCTTCACTCAATCTCAATATTGAAAAACTAAAATATTCTTTTTTTTTCTTTTGTAATGATTTTTATTTTTTCCATTATTGCTGGTTTACAGTGTTCTGCCAGTTTTCTACCGCACACCAAGGTGAGCCAGTCACACACTTTAGCTTAAAGTTTTTTTCTATGGTAGTAGAATTGGGCAAGAAAGACTGTGACTTGGGGCTCTAATGAAAGGGGGAAAAGAAAATATGGGGTAGGGGTATCTGAGGACCAGAAGAAAGCCTTTTCTAACCCCTAATTTGTTTTTGAGGGTAGATTCTTTGCCTGCAATATTCAGAAGAGATGCATTACCCCCAAATCAGAGGACCAACTGCTTATGGCCTTCCAACCTTCATCACTATCTCCATTTCTCTTTGGTAGAGGTCCTTGGGAACCCCAAAGACTCCACGCATCCAAATGAGGCTTGGTCCACCATTGAGGGGAGCCTGGGCACTGCACCTCTCCTCCTGAAACCACTGGTCTCAGGTAGGAATGTGCAGATGAGGAGAGCAGGAGAGAGCTATCAGCAGTTGCCTGGGGAGCCTCAACTCTTCCTGGTTCCCAGCACATGCCTCTGCTCATCTGCTTTCTTCCAACATGGTACTCTCATTTCTGCTCCTTCTGTTTCCCTATTTCTTACCCCAAATATCTTTATTCCTCATTTTTTCTTCCATCAAGACTCATCTCAAATTCTGCCTCCTCTGTCAGATTAGCTGACACTCCAAGCCTACATGGATTTTCCCCCTTCTGTTTCACAGCTGTACTTGGTTTCATCTCTAATAATTTCCAATGCACATGAATTTTCTCCCTAGTGTGAGTGGGAACTTCCCCCAAATTAGCATCATTACAGCTTTAGGCACACAGTAGATGCTCTAATAAATGTACTAGAGCATTGTGGAGCTGGGACATCTGGAATGATGGGGGAGAAATCTGTCTTCTATCTGTGCAGAGCCTGGCTCTGTTTCTTAGGCGGCTTCAGCCTTATCTCTTTTCCCTCTGACCAATAGAATCCTGTGTAGGTCAATCTATTTCTTGGATTAAAACTTTAAGATTCTGGAATGTCAGCTTTTGCTGGCTCCTCTACCCCACACATTCTACTTTTATCTCAATCTAATCTTCCAATCTTTTGAGGTGGGAAAGGGAGAAGAATTTTCATTTTTTCTTTCTCTATTTTTTGAACTGTGGGTTGCTGCTAAAACCGATTATATTTTTATACTAAGTCTGAACCTTCTCCTATATCCACAGTTGATATGAATTTAATTTCTTTGGGACCAAAACTTGCAAACTAGTGATGTCACTGTGCAGTTAACTGGGGCAAAGCCAGTTAGTATGGTGAAGAATTTATACATTTAGGTAATTGTTTGGGGATGTTTCAAAAAAAGAGGATCTGGCTTTTCATGAAGACTATTCCTAGTGCTTCTCTTATACACCCAGTTAGAACCAAGACTTGGGCACCTTTAAAGGCATTGTTTTGTTTCATACATTTTTCCCCTCACCTCAGGCCAATTTTCTTTATTTAGACCAGAAAGATGACACATCCTGTTGGTGGAGAGGGAGGAAATGTTCTTTCCTTCCTCTTTTATGTGTCCTTGTCTATAGACTGGGGTAGGAGTTAGTAGGTAAGTTTGCCAGATTCAGCCAAAAGTAAAAGAAACAAATAAAAAACCCCAAACCCCAAAACAGGATGCCCTGTGTTTGATCTGACAACCCCATCAGCAGGAAAGTTGGTACCTTAATGGGGTGTGAATAAAAAGTGTTCTAGAGACCCCTCCCCAAGAGTTTCTGGGCAGGAAAAGCTCAAGACTGTGGCTGCTGTTTCAGTATTAACATGATCTTCTGTCCCCACTCCCAGGTGTATGTGGGGTTGATGCTCAGTTAGGGGTAATAGGTTCTGCAAAGGGGGCAGTTATTTCTCTTCAAAACTTTTTTCTTAGCAGTCAACTCACTTTGGTCTGTAGGGCAGAGTCTGACATTCGGACCCTTCTTGGAAGTCTTCACTTCTTGGGTGGACTCTATTACAGCTGTTCTTAGATTACTTGCACACAAAAATTATCCAGAAGATTTGGAAAAAACTGTAGGTGGAGGTGCTTCCAATCCAGAGCTGCTCACTTATAAGATCTGAGGCAGGGCCTGGGGGAATCTTCAGCGAGTCTTTGGGATCTTACTTTCAGAAAACCTGGTCTAACTCAGGATCCTGCCATCACAGATGATCAGGACTGGAGAAGGGACCTTGGAAATATGAGGCTCAGAGACATTAGGAAACTTGTCCAAGGCCACAGAGTCTGAGAAGCCAGCTCTGTAGATTTTCACGTCAGGGCTCTGCTGTGGGTGACACTTTAAGCCTTTCTGCCCAGGGACAATCCTTTTGAGCCTGCTTCTTGAATGTCACTGCCACCACTCCAGGCTACCTCCAGAAAATCTGCTTGTCCTCTCACCATCACCCCAGCATCAGTGTGAGCATTACCATCATTTTCTGCCTGATATTGGCTCCATCTTTTCTATTTCTCCCTTAATTTTCCAGGGCCCTAGCAAGAGGTGACCCAGCAATCCCACAGAAGACTGCCACAGAGGAGAAGGCAAAACAACCCTTGCCAACAGTCTGTCAGCAAAGCCTGTGATGCCCTGAGAAAGCCTCTCAATTCTTCTGGAAGACATGTAACAACCCAGTGAAACGACACATGCTCCTTTTTTTTTAATCACACGCCAACAGTTTACCATAGCAACCAACCGTGTTTTAAAAACATATTAGTCACCTAAAGTGACGTTACCTATGTGAACAAAAAGAGGAGGATCTCTCTTGGAGAAATTGTAGGAAATATGTTTCAGGAAGTGATTTCAAATTTTAGAAAGCACTGCAAATAATGGCCCATAAAACACACTTTTCTGAGGACATTGCGACATTGCCTTTTTCCTCTTGCTTCTCTTTGAAGCATTTTAGTCCATGCTATAGTTATCCCACTATTAGGTTATCTTCTTCAACCGGTTGAAAAAAATGAGCCTTGCTTTCCTGCCATGTAGTTAATTTGCAAGTCAGGCACAGGCTTTAGTCTCCTGTGAGCATCTTTTTGGCCCTGGCACATCAAGGTTTTCTTTTGCCATGACTTTAAGGACAAAAAGCTTGGATTTGTGAATGAAGACTAGCCATCTCTAGTGTTGCTTTCCTGTTGAGAAAGCCGCCATACTGGATACTGTTTGTGAGCTCCTTATTTTGAATGCAGAGGGAAAGGAAACCAACTTGAGAATCAGTTTGTTAAGTAATTCTCACACAACCCCTGCAGAAGAGATAATAACATCATTCTAATTTTCAAGATGAGGAAACTGAGGTTTGAGGGGTTTTGATGGTTTTCCCAGTGCCACCCAGTTAGTAAGTGGCAGAGTCAGGGTTAGAAGTGAGGTTGCATTCCAAGCCCATGCCCTTTTCAAACAACCATATCTGAATTCTGTGGAGGATGGGTACTTGCAAAAGGAAAAGGGCAAAATAGAAAGTGAATGGGGGATTGAAGTGCTGGAGAAGTAAAATGTGTCTTGTGGGGGTTACATATGGGTTTTGAAATAAGCAAATATTCTTATTTTGAATAACTTTCAAAACAAATGTTTTCAAAGCCTTTTTGAAGGTATTTGTCATGAGATTAGCTCCTGCAGACATGTCACCAGGGAGAGGAAAACAGGAAGTTGAAGACATTTGAAAGTGGACCATGGTTGCCATCCACAGTTTTAGCAGTAGCTTCTTTCCCAGTCACTAGTGCTGAAGTAAGGGCAACAACACTGCTGGCTAGCCTTGGGTATTATAGCTTCTCACTCAGAGATGGGGAAGACGGCAACCATTAATACAGCCAGAGGGAAGATCTGATTCTCGTATACCTTTAGCATGCTCCCTGCAAGTGGGGTCATTCCCCATTCAAAACAGGCTGCAGGGAAAAGAAAGTAATGACCAGTGGAGGTCAGCAGGGGTTACTTTGCATATATACCTGTGATCCCTGGACTAGGGCGAGGTTTTTTTGGTCTTTTTAGGGCTGCACCCACAGCATATGGAGGTTCCCAAGCTAGGGGTCAGATCAGAGCAGCAGCTGCTAGCCTATGCCATAGCCACAGCAAAGCAGGATCTGAGCCACATCTGTGACCCACACCACAGATCATGGCATCACCGGATCCTTAACCCCTTGAGCGAGGCCGGGGATCAAACCTGCACCCTCATGGATACTGGTTGAGTTCATTACCACTGAGCCATGCAGGGAACTCCATAGTTTGTAAAAGGATAATAATCAGCTTAGAATAGGAGGTGGGGGTAAAAAGGAGAATCTCTGAGTTGGAGTTGAGAGATGCTGGAAAATAACAATGATTCCCTTTGAGGGAAAAAAGAGAACAAAGCAAAAGATGGAAACCTGAAATTTCCTGCCAAATGGCAAATGAAGTGGACTGGTATTCCATGAACAGAAGGCTACGTAGAAGATTGAGAGAATCCCAGATCAGAACCAGGGGACCATCTCAGCTGAGACTGCGATGGAGGGAGCCATGCAGAAGAAATTTCTATCATAAGTCAAAGTGTGGGAGCAACTGGGGGCCAAATCAGAAAAATAAAATCCTTGCCCTGCCAAAAATGGACATAAGCTGAGGAAGACTACATCCTCCTGGAAACCTTGCCTGGAGATACTATCAGAGACTGGCTCTGGGATTAACCACAAGGCCACAGATCCCAGACACAACCTCAAAATTCTCATGACATAGGTCTCTATGAATCAGAGATAGTTTTCACTGAGCATTCAAGCTGTCATTGATGACCATGGAATGTAACAACTTTCTTACTTTTCTAACACCCAGCTCAAATGTCCCTTCCTCTGTCAACCCTTCCTAAACTCTTACACATGGTTACTCTTACTGCCCTTGGTCCTTTCTCTTTTAGCTCTCACCCCTCTGCTGGATCAATGTTCCTTGATGGCCAAGTATTTTCTCCAGATGGAGCTCACTCTGAACAACAGGAAAGTCCTTCTCATATGTGCCTCCCTGACTTTGGGAAAATATTATTTCTACTTTTGTTAAAGAGCTTGCCCAGGATCTCATCATGGTAAGTGGAAGTGATAGATTTAGAGTCAAAAGAGTCTGATTTCAAGCCCTGGCTCCTTCCTTCAACTCTGCATTCAGTGACATGGCCTCCAGCAGGTTGTCCAGGCATAGGTAGGAGGATAATAAGGCTGAATTTGTGAGCACTGTTGGATGTGTAAGGAATTTCATGACTGTTCTGGAAATGGAATCTCCAACTCCACCCTCAAGAACTTCCCTCATCTGTGGTGTGGTGTATTATACATACTGGGATCAAACTAGTCTGAACGAACCCGATTTTTGACAACCATCCTAACACTACTGCCTTCCTTCAGTCACAGCTGAACTATTTTTGTCTAACTTGGCTGCCTAACTTACAATTTTTTTTTCAAATCAGATGTCTCCATGGCTATTGAAACTGAGAGAATTATTTTATAATCATGCTCTCTGGAAACAAAATCGTCAATGGAAATTTTTAATTAAAAAAGAATGTGGTAGAAACACAAATTTAAATCATGAATTGAAAACACTCGGCAAAATCTTTATCCACTAGACTGTAAAATATTCTGCGACCATCTGTGGAAATTTATAGGTATTAAATTAGACACAGGTTGGTTTTTCTGTTTTCTGATTGGAAAATCACACATCACACAGCAACAACATAAAACCAATTGTGATGTCTAGTCCCGTCAAGGTCAAAACACATGTGCAAATGAGAAGAAAATTATATGTTTTGTCCTTGAACAAAAAGACCTCTACTAATGTTCTTATTAAATATTAAATTTCATGTTTAAAAGGCATGAAAAGACATGTTTCTAAAAGATAAGAAAGCAAATATAACATCCACTCAAGGGTCTGAATTATATTCAAAAGTGATGATGATAGAGACACATGTGTGATGTATGAGGTTAGTCTTGCTTTGTTTATATTCCATTGTTTTCCTGTGAATATATTTTTCAGTCTGTGTTCAGTTCCTTAAAAATACTAGTCACTGGCTATTCCACAGAATCAAGAAAATGAATGCAGGAGAATCACTCCATTTGACCATTTGACAAAAGAGCATATCAATATTTCCTGGCCTGAGGGCAGGAGGCCGGTCAAGGTGACCCCCTGAGGTTCTGCAGGATGAGGAAACCTTGCTTTGGAACCTGTCCCCAAGAGAACTTTTATAGATCCCTGAAAAGTGAATTGTCAAGGGCAAGGGGACAAGTCGTCCTTGTTCAGAGCTAGGAGACCTGGTTCTGCTCTTGGTGCGACCCCACTGGGTTTGCAGTTGTCTAAGGTCATTTTTGGCAGAGGCACTGTTTAAGAGCCACACCTGATGGCTCCAACCCCAGCTGAACTCCCATCCTTGGATTCATTCCAACCCTGTCTTTTACTGATGTAATTTTTTTATCATTTAACTCTCATTGTTAAGTTCCTATGCATTAATATTACTGTCTTCCAAAATACATAATGAATTCCCTAGGAGACTGTGACTTCATGGAGACACTATGGGGTAATAGCTACAGTGTGACCTGTGCTGCCAGGCTGAGCCTGCTCCATCTCCACCCAATTGGGCTATGCCTCCATTTCCACCTCTGCAGGATGCGGTTGTGATTGAATGAGTTCATGTATATAAAGTGCTTAGCATGGGCCTAGCATGGGCTGAACACTGTATTACATAGTAATGTATATAGTAAGTATATTACTATAGAATACATGTATTATTTCTTCCTGACCTTGTTATGGTATTTGGCATACTGCCTGGCGCAGCCCAGTTTAGCATTTTTCTTGATTGTCTTCTTTCCTTTCATCCTTCCTTCATTTCCTGTTCAGCAAATATTTGTTAGGCAAATAGAGCCTTTGAAATACGACTGATGGTGATTAAAATGGAGAGCTGCATTAAGGCTGGGTGATTGAATTCACTGTTTCCACTAGTTATCCTCCTCCAAATCTATTCTCTCTGCTCTCCTGCTCTGCCCTGAGTGGGGAAAGCTGGACTGAATGGACCACAACACCTTTCTTCCTTGCCCTCTGGCAATCAATGATGGATGGGAAGCACCAGCAGCAGATGGGAGTGAGGATACCATGCCTGGGGATTTCTTCCAGCCAGCCTTCCATTGATACAGTCTCCAGGAGAGTAGTTGGGTCCTTCCCCGACTTGGGTGGCTTCTCTTCCTCATCTCCTGCCCTCACTGAGCTCTGATCACTATTTTTTTTCCCTTCTCCTTAAGCTCTAGGAAAAGTAAATAATTTCTACTGTTCTTGGTTGCTGGAAATCTCAGCATTCACCATTTACCCTTAACCCTGTCCACACCTCTGTAAGTAGTCCCTTTATTCAAGTTTCTTCAGTGGGACCATCTGAGATGAACTCTGTTTTGTGCTGAGGTTTTAAATGATAAGTCACACATCCTTGCAAAGGTCCTGTGTGCCTCTGGATCCTCACCTGCTTCTCTGTAGCATAAGGCGGATGGTCAGACTTGCTTTCTCCAAGATCCCTTCTAAGTCTGAAAGCCTACAGAACTATTGTTAGAATTCAGAGCGACCTCAATAAGCTACAAAGCTTTTCAGATTTAGAAATGAAAGCAAAAATAAACCTAATCAAACTGTCAAGCTTTTGCACAGCAAGGGAAACCATAAAAAAAAAAAACAACAACACCAAAAAGACAACCTATGGAATGGGAGAAAACAGTTTCAAATGATGCAACTGACAAGGGCTTAATCTCTAAAATTACAAACAACTTATACAACTCAACAGCAAAAAATCCAACAACCCAATTGAAAAATGGGCAAAAGACCTAAATAGACATTTCTCCAAAGAAGATATGTAGATGGCTAACAAGCACATGAAAAAATGCTCAACATCAGTGATTATTAGAAAAATGCAAATCAAAACTGTTATGAGGTACCAGCTCATGCCAGTCAGAATGGCCATCATTAACAAGTCAACAAATAACAAATGCTAGAGAAGGCGTGAAGAAAAGAGAACTCTCCTACACTGTTGGTGGGAATGTAAATTGATACAACCATTGTGGAAAACAGTATGCAGGAACCTCAGAAAACTAAATATAGAACTACCATATGACTCAGCAATCCAACTCTTGGGCATATCCAGACAAAAATTCCTTGAAAAAGACACATACACCTGTATGTTCATTGCAGCACTTTTCACAATAGCTAAGACATGGAAACAACCTAAATGTCCATTGACAGATGACTGGATTAAGATGTGGCATATAGACACAGCGGAATACTACTTGGCCATAAAAAAGAACAAAATAATGCCATTTGCAGCAACATGGATGGAATTAGAGACTGTCATACTAAGTGAAGTAAGTTGGAAAGAGAAAGACAAATACCATATGATATCACTTGCAGCACAAATGAACCTTTCTACAGAAAAGAAAATCATGGACTTGGAGAACAGACTTGTGGTTGCCAAGGGGGAGGGGGAGGGAGTGGGATGAACTGGGAGTTTGGAGTTAATAGATGCAAACTATTGCCTTTGGAATGGATAAGCAATGAGATCCTGCTGTATGGTATCGGGAACTATATATCTAGGTACTTGTGATGGAACATGATGGAGGATAATGTGAGAAAAACATACATATGAGAGACTTGGTCACTTTGCTGTATAGTAGAAATTGACAGAACACTGTAAATCAACTCTAATGGAAAAAATAAAAGTCATATAAACAGATAAACAAGATGATTTTCAGTTAAGAACAAGTGTAGTGAGGCGTGCTTGGGGAAGAAAAACCAAAGTTATAGAAATGTCAGGTGAAAAATGCCTGGATGTGTACAAGTGCATCAGCAAGAAATAACTCAGAGGAGCAAGCAGTGCATGATGTTGCTCAAACTGAATAAATCTGGGGGATAGATACAGAGTGTGAACCGTAGGAAGGACAAGGCTGTCCTCTTTAGTTGCCTGTCATCGCACACACCAGGTCCAGGTGAGAGGATTTGATTTGGCTCAGTAACGTTGAAGAGGGGAAACCCAGCATTAGATCGAAAATGGAAAATGACTTCTACAAAGATCAATTTCTTCTTTCCTTCTTTCCTTTGTTTAAGAGCCTGCAGGTAGAACTGAGAACATCTCAAGCCCCTGTGTCCTGGAAATCGACTATGGTTAAGTACGTTGTGTCTTGGCCAATTATAAGTGCGATTCTGAACATGAATTACAATAGACAGGGATTCGTTTTTTTAACTTTTTATTTTTTTAGTGGCTGCCTCTGAGGTCATATGGAGGTTCCTGGGATAGGGGTCGAGTTGGAACTGTAGCTGCAGGCCTATATCACAGCCACAGCAATGCTGGATCTGAGCCACATTTGCAAACTACGCCTTAGCTTGTGGCCATGCTGGATCTGTAACCTGATGATCGAGGCCTGGGATTGAACCTACATCTTTATAGAGAAAATGTCTGTTCTTTAACCTGCTGAACCACAACTCCGGGGACTTGTGTGTTGTTAATGGGTTTGTCACTGGTGGTGTTAGTGTCTTGAAAATGTATTCTTTTTACTCTGCCCATTTTTCCACTTTAATGGCTTGGACACTGAGCAGTGACTGGCAGAGTAGGTTTCCAGTGAAAATCTATAATAGAAGGAGAGCCTGGTTGAATATAAAAATGGGTCTATGATCACCACTGAATGAAATTAAGAGCAATATAAGGAGAAACCTCAGAGCATTTCAGGGCCTTTACTTACTAGGTATAGACCTGCAACTTTCTTCCCAGGAAATGGTAGAAGAATAAGCTGTAATTGTGAATTCTGCACATTTAAGACCAACTCTCAAGCACCAGATTCTATGAGTGGAGTCCCTCCAGTGGCTGGAAACAGACTGGCTTGTGGTCAATAGTGGAGGAGGGCAGGAAAGCAGGCAGAAATTCATATGCCTCCTTGGTGGATGGTTTGGGAAGGAGGGTATCACGTACAGAAGGACAACTTAGGACGGTGTCTATGTGTGTTCCAAACATTTGTTTCAAAGCGGAATATTTAGTTATTTTAATTAGAGGAGAAAAGTATGTTCCACATTTTCTTTTTTCTTTTTGGTCTTTTTAGGGCCACACCTGCAGCATATGGAAGTTCCCAGGCTAGGGGTTGAATTGGAACTACAGCTGCCGGCCTATGCCACAGTCACAGCAACTCAGGATCCAAGCCACACCTGTGACCTATGCCAAAGCTCATAGAAATGCTGGGTTCTTAAGCCACTGTATGAGGCCAGGGATGGAACACACATCCTCATGGATACTAGCTGGGTTCATTACCGCTGAGCTACAACACGAACTCCTATTCCACATTTTGATGTTAAGCTCCTTTAGTTCTTTTTGGGTGGGAAGGGCCTGAGTGTGGTGTTTATTTTTAAAGCATGTCTTTCCAAATTTCTATCTTGGTTTCACAATTGCTTCACAAGGTGAAATTGGAAAGATGACAGAGTTTACTGAGGAAATACTGCTGGATCACAAGCAGAGGTGGCTAGCTCTCAGTCTTAGACCCATCTCAAATTCGCTGGCCAGTTTCACATAAGCCATTTAATGTTTCTGGGCTTGAATTTTCTCAATACCTTCCATTTGAGAAACATAGTTCTGTTTTTAAAACTTATATGTGAAATCTAAAATATGGCACAAATGAACCTCTCCCCAAAACAGAAATGGACTCACAGACACAGAGGACAGACTTGTGTTGCTAAGGGGGAGAGGGGAGGGAGTGGGATGGATGAAGAGTTTGGGGCTAATAGATGCAAACTATTACATTTAGAATGAATAAGCAATGAGGTCCTAGTGTACAGCACAGGGAACTATATCCAATCTCTTGGGATAGAACATGATGTAAAGTAATATGGCTGGGTTGCTATGCTGTACAGCAGAAACTGACAGACAGAACACTGTAAATCAACTATGCTTTAATTTAAAAAAGAAAAAAAATAATACTTTCTATAAAACCTTCATTATTTTTAACAGTAACTATTGTCTTGTTCTTTATACAAACTCATTTACTGTTAAAGTGACAGATTACACGTGAAAAAAAGAAACAAAAGCATTTTTATGTACTTTGTTGGAATGCAAGTAATCAAAGGAAAGGGTAGTTCCTTTGATCAAAATCACTGTCCTCAGAAGTAGGTAGTGACAAGCGGTCATGACTTAAAAACAGAGAAGGTCAAGGTTTAGGGATGTTAATTAATTTAGTTAAGGATCCAGTTCACATTAGTCCAGATCTTCTTATAGGATGTGTTTACTTGTGAATCATTTTCAGCTTCATTTTATTGTGGTACTGCTTCTGTGACATATTTGATAAGGAACATAAATGTTAATATAGCTAGTATCCTGTAAGTTTTAAAATAAGCAAGTAAAATTTATTTAACACGGGCTGTGTTCCTAGTTGCTTCTTGCTAGAACATTAATTTTTTTATTATTGAATTAAAAGAAAGTCAAGTGATTTTTGAATAGATGCCCTTCTCTCCTCCTTCCCCCACCAAACCTCAGAACTTTGCACTCTGGAAAGAACTCTGTACATAATCTCCACAACAACCTAGACTCAAGACCGCACACTTGGAACAGTCAGAATTGGTTTGGTGAGGGGTGCTCATCAAGAAAGGAAAGGAGCACAATTCATTTCTGAATTGGTTATCAAATTCTTCTTGTAAGTGACACGATTGAAACTGCCAATTGGCTTTGCAACCTGCTGAGTCCATATTTCTACATCTGTGAAAGCTCAGCAAATGAGCCCTTCTAAGCAAAGCAAGAGGGTTTTGCCGGCAAGAAATGTGATGAGGTGTTGCACCCTGTGGCCAACCATTTCTCAAGAGACCTCTTTCTGTTTCACCTATTGAATTCCTTTATGATTGACAGGCAGCTTCACTCATTACTCAGATCTTCCTTCAAGTTATCTCCTTCACCAATCTGGTCGCCGCAATTCTTTTCAAAAACAGTCACGTTATTATTATGGAATCATTTAACACTAGAGCTTAGAGGGACTCAAGAAGTCATTTAGCTAAATAGTCTCTTCTCCCAAGAGTGATGATTCAGTTTTCATATGTTGACTCCTTATTAGGTGAATGCTGAAATCCTTCTCTTCATCTCTGTTGACATAGTCCATCTGGATGTTCTCGCCAATTTCTTCCCATACTGCCACTCAAAAGCTGAGGCTCCCTGCACTACAAAATGGTGCCTTGATGATATATTTTACTAAAAATTGTAACAGAGATATCCATCTTTTTTGATTGAGAGGATTTGTTTTGCCATTTCTAGCATTACAAGATGAGTGGAAGCATTATTTTGTCTTCTATGAAGGTGGAGGCATCCTGTGAAGGTCCACCAATGTTTCAGCAATACGGAATAAAACTCATCCACTTAGATCCAGTCTTGGGATAGATAGTCTTCTACTCATTCGGTAACCACATCTTTCCTAAAGACATTCTGAGGAGTATGATGTATTTAACATTGGTGGAGGGGGCAAAGAGTGTTAAGGAGAAAAAATGATGCATGCTTCATTGTTTTCTTCTGGGTGTTCTTCTTCCTTCCAGACATTATAAGTCTGTTTCAAAGACACACTTCTAATAACAGAACAGCTACAGCTACATGAATAAACACATTGTCCATCTGAGAGAATGCCTTTCAGACCACTAAAAGCTGAGCCAAGTAAAACAATAGGTGCATAGAACCAGGAGAGTGGCCTTTTGCTACTTAATGAATTACAAGAAACAGATGTGAATTTTTGTAAAAAGGATGCATAACCTGAACTTGGCTGAATTATCAAGAATTAGCAAAAGAACTTCAGATTCATGATGTAGAGAAAAGCCACTAACTCATTTGAGTATACATAGGCATTTGATGATCCCATCATATGGTCTGATGGCTTTTCTCATTCAAAGACCCACTAATTATTGGACTACTTAATGCTTTTGCTGGGCTGGAGTTGGGAAAATAAAGGAATTTATTTAACATCCATTTACTGTCACTGTATTACTCCACAATATAATTTTCTATACACGTATTACTCCATAATATCATTTTCCACACATAGAATTTGCTAACCACTTTCTTAGAACACAGTAGAGTAGGAAGTGCTGTCCTTTAGAGGTGATGAATAATTATAAGCTTCCTGAGGTCAAGCCTATGCCTCACATGTCTGCTGTATCTCCTGTAGTACTTAGTGCAGTGCCACTAGAGCAAGTACACATCAAGCTCAATAAGAATATGTTGCATAAACATATTCTTGGCAGCATCTCTCCCTTAAGAAGCTTGCACAGGAGTTCCCATTGTGGCTCAGCTGTTGACGAATCTGACTAGCATCCATGAGGATGCAGGTTCAATCCCTTGCCTCCCTCAGTGGGTTAAGGATCCGGTGTCACTCTGAGCTGTGGTGTAGGTCACAGACCCAGCTCAGATCCTGTGTTGTTGTGACTGTGGTGTAGGCCGGCAGCTGTAGCTCTGATTTGACCCCTAGCCTGGGAACCTCTGTATGCCATGGGTGCACCCCTAAAAAGCGAGGAAAAAAAAAAGAAGCAGCTTGCACAGAATATGATCACTTACCTTAACACAATCATTAAATTAAGACTGGTTTGGGACTGGGAAAGATGGAAAAAGAGTAAAGGCATGAGATTTTGTGAGATGGAAGAGAAGGACTGAGATAGGGGCTGGTAGGCTAAGCAATATTGAAGAGAGTAAGCAAAAGATCACTTGGTAATTTGTGGCTGCTTAAGAAGTCAGAATTAAGTAAATGTGTACAACCTCAAACTGCTGTATCTAGTCCAAGTCCAGAGCTATAAGGTGGACTACTGTGACTTTAGGATCAGGAAAGGCTGAGAGATAGGTCACAGAAAAAGAATACCATGGATTGTTTATCAGAAATGAATTGGGCTGCCTGTTGGCTGAATTCTTGGAAGACTGTGACAAGCTGGACTGGAAACCTAGGGGGTATCCATTGAATGTCTTAGCAGCCATTTTTGAGTAGGAACAAGCTTGATCTTCTAGTCACTCCAGAGCTGTGATATCTGCCCCAACTTTACACATTTTCTGTTTGTCCTAACAACTATTTTCGATTGGGAATTATAGCTCTTTTTGCTATAGAAAGCTACGGCTGAAGCCCTGGTGGTCTGTTTGGCCTCAAGTCCCAATATAACATAAGAGGGCAGAGAGGGAGGACAAGGGATGAGCACTGGTCAGTGCTGATGAGATTTAGCCATGCTCTGAGATTCCCCAGGGTAGTTCTACCAGAAGAGCTCCTCCTGAAAAATCTTACTCAGCCACCGCTTATTGATTATACATCTAGTTGAAGACCCCCCGTGCTGCCTCTGTCCCTCTGTAGAATAACATTCCTTCTTGTGGCTGGTAGGTTGGCAGAAAGGACTTTCTCAGACTGACAAGGGAGGGATGGCTTCTGGGTCAACGGGGCCAAGCATGGATTCCGTTGTGATGCCTACGGGTGTCTTATTGACTGTGTGACAAAGAAACTATAAGTGAGATGCTACTGGACAGAAAACAAAGGCTGTTCTGTCCAAGGAACTTCAGAAAAAAATGATGGCATCCTTAGCACACTAAGAAAGGACCCTGACAAAAAATATGTAATTAATCTACAGGGCCTAGAATAATCATGATCTATCTGTTGACAATGGCATCTTTGTAACATTGACAGGTGATAATTTTGTGTTTGTGTGTGTTTAGGAAACACACTTCAGTGACTTCAGGGTAATATTTACAAATATTTAGTGCTGGCCATGCACCCAAACTGTTTTAAACCTTTAAAATTGATTGAGTTATCTATCTTCCTAAGATGAGGTGGGAACTATTATTACCTTCTTCTGTAAGATTTGAATTGGGGAGCAGGCCTCACACAGACTGTGTGACTGTGTGGGTGTTCAGGGAAAGGGGAGTGTTTCAAGTGACCTAGCTAAGCTTATAAAAGTGTATCTAGGCTGGTAGTTCTGAGAACATTTCTATCCTTTCCTATAACCTAGCTTCAAGTTTCTGACTTGTTAGAGAATATCAAATCTGTGGCTTTTTCTTTTATAGTTGCTATATTGGAAAACCTAGAGTCAAGAGAGTCTTTTCAGTTATTTAATGTCTGCAGAATCCTTTGCATTCATCTAGGTGTGGATAGTAAAAACTGATTTTTCTCCTTCATTCTTTTTGCTTCGGGTTTAATGTGTCCAATACTTACTAAAGTCTGGGAAGTGAGTTAAATATAGCTATAAGTGAAAATTTCAGTAAGGAATGCATTCTTATCGGGCACAGGATTGACGCTGAAATAAGACCCAGGATCACAACCCTACCTGTTATTTAGCATTAAAATCAGATATCCTCCCTGTTTTCTTGCCTAAATGTTTCAATTTCCAAGCCCCATTAATTTTTTTTTTTAAATAGAGAAAGCAAGCAACAAAATAGGATTAGTGGGTGGTAAGTACTTTTAAGCAGTGACTGTTAAAGTGAAATGTGAAATCATGTCACTTTCAGATGAGAAGAGATGCAGAAGCTGTCTTTTGAAGTGTGTCTTACCCGGCAGGAGAGAGGCCCCTGCAGAGACAGACAGAATCCAATATGGCCGCCCCTCAGAGGGAGCCTGATGGCTTCCTTGGGCTTATCCTGAACTTCCAGTAGGGAGTAGTGGTTTTTTACCTAATTCTTAATATACTACATCCCCTTCCAAATTATCAAATGGGAGAGGTTTATGAATCTTTTTTTAGCAACATGAACTATAATGTTAAAAAGAGTGAAGACCTAGGGCTGTGGAGAGTCTATTTTCAATTTCAGTTAACACCCAGGCAAGTCTGGTTATAGCACAGCTGCCGAGGATGAACTTTGCACTTCGAAATATGGCATCTCAGACTTTACAGTGGTCCTGGAACTTCAAAACCCTTACTGCCTTTACAGTCCTTGTAAAACCATGTATAGCAGCTGTCTGCCTTCCAGGGTCAGCTCTCTGGTGAAAAGGAATGACTTCTTGTAGTCTGGATATTTGGAGTACTCTGCAGAAATGGATCTGGTAAAGGTTATTATTAAGGGCCCACTCTTAGCTCACATTTTACTGATCCAAATAGTCTTCTGTCTTTCTGTATTCAAACTGGCACAATAAAAGAAAGGAAGGGAGTTGATTCTGTGTTTTATTAAATATGCTGGTCATTCAGGCAACCAGCCAGCCAGCAAGCAATATTCATAGAAGCTGCTGTATGTCATGCATGGCTCTAGGTACTTCAAGGACGCTTAGCACTCAAGGAATAGTTAATGAACAGTATCTTAGATTCTCCACTATTTTTAAGTGTTGATTCCTACTGGAGTTGATCATGCAAAACTATGCGCTACAACTCCATGTGGATGGAGCAGATATGAATTTTAGGGAGGAATAATGTATTTCAGTTCATTTTCTTCATTTTAGTACTTCAATTTCAGATTTTGATTTCTGACTGCAAGCTGCATTCTGCTAGGTTAGTGGAAAGAAAATTTAACCTCAATCCCTTCTGGGGTTTCCCCATCTCTACCCAGGATTGTGTCACATTTCTGGATCTTGTGCAATGTTAAGTTGCTGGGGTAAGCTGTCATTAGGTCTTCCCACACCTGTCCCATTCCAGTTTTTTGGTTCTTCTTCACCCTCTAGGAATAGTGGGTCTCAGGCCCACACATGTTCAGCTTGGGCAGGGGTGTCTTGAGTGAGGCTGGCTCTGGTCCCATTGGCTGGTATGTACCCTACAGCCATTCCCTTCCCTCTCTGTGGTCTGGCTATCTTCCAGGTGATGTTACCAGGAATGAGACATAGGTACCCTCTGCTCCCTGACCTCTCTCTTCCTGACCCTTGGGGGAATCTCTTTAGGGGCTGAAGGAAATCCTCAGTTCAGGCTTCTTTGAGAACCTCCCTTATGTGGAGGTCTCCTGTTAAACAAAAGGGAGAAAACCCATGGGAGCAGTTCTGCCTTTTCCTCTGGCACATTCTTTCCCTGAGGCAAAGAAGAGCAAAGGCAAGTTATGAGACCATGGGGGTGCAGAGATTAGAAAGAAGTGAAGGGAATACATCATTATTATTTAAAAATATGATTATTTAAAATTCTTATGATTGTAAATGTACACACTCATCAGAATGGCAGGGGATGTAGAGAGCAAATAGAGGGAGGAAAGAAGAATCCAATTCAAATGGGATTGAGAGGGTCTCTGTGTTAAGACAGAGCTGCATATGTTCAATGGTTTCTTTTAAAATTGTATTTACATACAAATGGGTAATTCTTAAAAAATGACTGTTTAATATGGGGTGGCTCCACAATATAGCAAGCTATGATCAAATGGCTTGTGGGGCAATCAGAATGTAAGATAGTTTTTTGGGGGGTAAATGGGTAAATAGAGGGAAGAGAGATGAAATTTCTTTAAGATCATTTCTCCTACTAATTTGTGAAGATACAACCCCTGTCTCAAAGAGTATTAGTTCTTAGAAAGATTGTTGAAGAGCCTATAGTTTTATCATTTACTTTTCTAAAGGATAGAAAGCTAATAATATGTGCTCCAAGTTGTCTAGTCCACAGCAAAAATGGAACTAAACCTAAGCCTTTGGGTCCTGGTTCTTTGTGATCACCAGGGCATTCTTATATATTGCCAAGGGAAAGGTATTTAATAATTAGGCTATTTTAAGGGTAAGAAAAGACTGAAAAAGAGCATCTTCATCAATGCCAATATAACATTATTTTAATGGATTTCAAGCCATTAAAACCCTTTGTCAATAACTGTTCCTCGGAGTTTATTTCCAGGAACTAAAGATGTCATCTAAGGACTTGGATTGCAGCACTGAATCGCCATTGTGTTCTCAGACTCAGAAACCCAGGCCAGCTGCATGGCCAGATGGCCCTCTGGCCCCAGTGGGCCTATCCTGCTGGCCTGAGAACTGGAAGCAGAGCAGCAGCATCAGAGAAAGAGATGGGGGGAAGGGAAATTTTAGCCAGTGGCTGCTGCAACTCCAGCTGTTGATCTGATTCCCAGACATGAGCACAATGATGATTTGGCTGCCAAAAGAATAACATGTATTCTAGAGACAACGGCCAAGGAGCTGAAGGATTTTCTTCAATAAATGTGTGTTGTCTTCTGAGCATCCAGGAGAAGAGTGAAGCTCAGTTTAATTTTTTTTCCTTCAGTATGATTTGAAGGGACATATGCTGTGATTTTGTTATGACTTTGCTCCTCAAAGTGTGGTTCCTAGTTGCATCGGTGTCAGTGGGAGCAGATTCGAAATGCAGACTCTTAGTCCCCACCCCAAACCTGGTGACTCAGATTCTACATTTGTAACAAGATCCCCAGGTGATTTGAGGCACCTTGGGGTTGAGAAGCACTTCAGAAGGCAAAGGAAGTCGGGTGGTATTCT